>NC_079190.1:224845696-225155908 GCF_029499605.1 Hyla sarda
ATTCTAGTGTTGAGCGTCATAGGCCATATTCGAATTTGCGATATTTCCCGAATATATGGACGAATATTCGTCATATATTCGCTAAATTTGCATATTCATAATATTCGGGTTTTATTTTCACATTTGCGAAAATTTGCATATGCAAAGATTTGCATAAACAAAAATTTGTATATGCGAAAATTACCATATGCGAAATTAGCATAAGCGAAAATTCGCATATGCGAACATTAGCATATGCAAATTTTCACATATGCGAAAATTTGTACGCCAGTCTCACACAGTAGTATTAGAGCCTTCTTTACACCACACAAGCTGGAAGCAGAGAGGGATGATCACTGTGATGTGTACTGTGAAGAAAAAAAATAAGAAAAAAAAAACGAATATTCGTAATTGCGAATATATAGTGCTATATTCGCGAATAATCGCGAATTCGCAAATATGCAATATTCACGAATAAAATTTGCATTGCGAATATTCGTGAGCAACACTACTGGATTCCAGTAGTTCATCAAGGACTAGCTACAACTCCATAACTCCCTCAACTCTGTTCTTTGGGTAACAATGTAAAACTGTTAAAGTTCTAATATGTATATACGGTATATATATATATATATATATATATATATATATATATGCGGTATATATATATATATATATATATATATATATATATATACAGTTAAATTGGAGTTACAGGAAGACAACAATTTTTTTTATTATTTGGAGTCAAGCCAACAGAGTTTTTTTTAGTAATCTTAATGTACAAACCTAAGCAAAAATATAAATATATTATATAATATATTATCATCATATATTTTAGCTTTCCCATAATCAGAAATGTTTATTGCAATTCCATAAAAATATGTTCAACTCCCATTATATGCTGTCCACCTTGGAAAAAGCTTGTATCACTTCTCTATCATTTTTTATGCAAGAAATCATTGATATAAAATAATGCGCTGGTTAGATTGAATTAAAATAGGCAATTATTAAAATTATTGAAAAAAATATTTAACAGATAAATGCATTGTATCCCACTGTTTCAAAGTTCTATCCCCAAAATCCCTTTTCCAACTTTTAAAGTCATACTTTGGTTTTTAATGTCTATTAAAAGTTCACAAAAGAAAAGAGATGGCTTCTTTTTTCTGATTTAACATTTTTGCTAGGTTTTATAGATTCCTACAGTTTGGAAAATTCATTTATTTCTATTCTGTTAAAGTTTTATGACTTAAAATATGAAAGGTACAATGTTTTAAAATCATAAAAATAACAACAAAAAAATGCATAAAATGTTTGGGGCAAACATCAGGAGAGAAATCAGAAAAGTCAAAGCAAGATTTTAAAAATAGCTTCATGTACAGTCTATATATACTGTTTTGTCAGCAGGTAAAAGGTTGCTTACACTGTCAAATAGTTTTTACAATCATGGGGTTACACAGATAAATGTCAGCATAACTGGAAATAGAAAGCCTGCAGAAGCTGATTAGTAATTAAAAGGAGAAGATGTTCATGCTTTGGAAAGGGTAACACTAGTTGGTAGCGGTATGAAACCTATCTAGTTTAAAGGTCAACAAAACATTGGGGGAAGAAAATGATAAAAACTGTATAAAAATGTAACCATAATAGGTATACCTAACTAGATAATAGAAAGCTACAATGTTCAGTTAGATATTATTTTCTCTTTTCACCCCAGTTAGGCTGAGTTCACATATGTACGGCATCCGGCATAGGTGAACTCAGCCTAGATCTCAATGCAACTGATGCCATGACTGATGACAAGCGGAGAAATTGAGATGCTGGATGATTGTGAATAGTCCCATTCAAATGAATGGGATCAGTCCGAGCATCAGTTTCCCATTTCTTTGGGAAAAAATGTTTCTATGAAGCATAGAAAATAAAGATGTTGTGAAAAGACAACACTCAGCTATGAATAAAACTTAAGTACAATCGTCCTTCAAATTGCAATCAGTAGAAAACAAATTACTTTAGGACAGTATGCACATTCACATATAGAGATGGATGTGTTGTCATATTTTTGTGGGTTTTCTTCAATTTATACTAGAAATTAGAATAAAAAAGAAAATTGAAATATACAGTATTAGATGCATACATCATGGCAGTCCCAGTATTTATTTAATTTAAAGGGGTACTTTGGTGTTCAAAAAGAAAAGAATTTCCTCTGTGGCATACAGCTGCTAAAAAGTACTGGAAGGGTAAAGATTTTTTAATAGAAGTCATTTAAAAATCTGTTTAACTTTCTGGCACCAGTTGATAAAAAAAAAAATGTTTTCCACCGGAGTACCCCTTTAAGCAATTTAAAAGACAAAAACAAAATGCATTTTTCTACAGGCTACAGAAATTATTCAGGCATATATGCATCTAAGGCTATGTTCACAAAGTCTATTTTCAGACATGATATTTTAAAAAATGCTTCAGTAAAATTGGTGAAAATTTGTCTCACTTTGCAAAATTATTGTGCTCTATATAAGTATATGGGAAAGTGGTTGTCTGTGCACGTAGAGGGGAATTCATCACTTATGGGCTACTTTTCATGCAGGTCTAGAACACAAATGCCGGGATGATTTTGACAAGCATGGGACAAATTCATCAGATGTCGCATGGCACTTGATAAATTTGTTGCACGGCCAATCCATGCGGCCAGTTTAGATCCTTTTGTAGAGATGGCGGGAGTTAGTCTGAGTTAGGCTAAGTTTCCACTTGGATTTTTTTCTGGCAGTTTTTGGAAAATTGCCACTGCAGTTTTTGAGGCAAAGTCAGAAGTGGATCATTTTGAATACACTTCTGGCTTTGGCTCAAAAACTGCAGTGGCAATTTTCCAAAAACTGCCAGAAAAAAGTGGAAACTTAGCCTTAGTGTGTTCAGAAGGCTATGTGCGACAGATTTTCAACTTTTTCCCACTAGATAAATCAGTAACCACTACAAAATACTCTTCTAAAGCAGTCCACAACATGGATACGGTTCTAAAGTGCTCTAAATGCAAAGTAACAAAAAAGATGCACAGAAAGTGGCAGTGACAATTGATTCGACAAATTTAGATCAAACTGTTTGATGAATTCCCTCAGAAAGTGTATAAAAAGGACAGATTTTTTATTTTTTTTTACAAAAATGAGTCTAAAAAAACCTGCCACTTATATAGTGTTTCTATGATTGCAATTTTAGAACTCCATACAACTCTAAGGTTACACAGTAGCATAGAAATCCTGAGTACATAAGTTCTTTGAAATTGTTGAAATACTATGCAGGGCATTTATCATTGGCTTTACATTTTCTATGTTCTAAATGTCCCTGCTAATTGCCTTTGCGCAAATGTTTGCACAATTTTCGGTAGTTGTCTACTATTTGGTGCACCGTACCCCACTTGTTGCAGTGGAGCTATATTCATTACTTGCACAAATTCAATTTAGATGTGTTTTTTTCTTTTTTGCTCAAAGCCAACTTTTTTTGCGCAAACCTACACCACCTAATAGGACACGTACTAAAGTGTCTATGCTAGAGCACAAAGCTTAAACCAATCTCTGCAGCCCACTGGTTTCTATAATTGTGCAAAATGTTTCAATCCCTGTGCAACTTTTTGGTAAATTTTGAGCAACTGTGCAAACAATAGGCCAAGCAAACAGGGGTAAAATCTTTACTACCTTACACCAACATTGATAAATGTCCCCCTATATACTTACTGTAGATTTACTGTCAATTCAAAAAGAAAGCAGCATTTTTATAGGTAAGCCCCTCATCATCCAAGCATCTTTTTTAAGAAAATTAAAAAGTTAAGCATCTTAAAGGAGTAGTCCAGCTGCATGATGCTGTGTTGACCACCACATGAAGCTGTGGTCAACATGCCTCCTCCAGGCATCTCTATGACAGAGCTGTAGAAACCCGAGTAAAGCTCTTTGGCTCTTCTATAGTGATGAATGGTGGACATGTGCCGACCCCTGCTCTGTGTATGAGGAGACTTGGGGCGCCAGGATAGGAGGGCACAAGATGTCCTAGAGGTTGGATTCCCCAAATACGCAGCGTATACGCTACATGTGGCCCTACTCTAAAGGTTCATTACAGGTTAGGTTCATTAAAGGTTCATTATTAGGTTCCATAGCTGTAATCACACATTAAACTAAGTAAGGTGTTTGAAACAAATGGTTAAAAAATATTCTGCATTGCTAAATTTAAGTCAATCAGGAATAAAACATTTTTTTTTAAATGTTGTTAAGAGATTAACTTCCAGTTAGAGCATTATCTACTTTGAAAACCATAACAGCAGTCCTCTTATTCTCACTGTATTTCTTACATACAGTAAATGCCTCTCTTAAAATGCTACTTGGCTTCTACTAATAAAAGTGTTTTTGTTTACAAATCTGTCTTATTTAAGTAAAAGTTTTGTAGACCTGTGTAAACCTCTAATTGTCTATTATTGGAAATAGATCTGTGGAAAGGAGATCGGGGCTTATAATGCTCCCCAGTTGAATAGACGCAATTACTTCATTATGAGTAAATTAGGTTGAGATAAGTAAAAGCAAGCTGTTCTCCAAAACATAAAGAATAACAGTCATTCAAGCAAATCCAATATTTTCTAATTTACTTTTTAACCCTTTGGGCTTTGAATATAGGCTTCATTTTCATTAAGGCATGTTTACTTTAAAGCATTTTATTTTAAATAACCGTATGCATTTTTAACTTTGCTTGCTGCCCTAAATATGAAATGCCGAAACTATTAGATATAGTAAATTAGTAATGTACATCAAAGATTTAGGGGGTTGCTTAAAGAGTATATAAAGCTCAGAGGCAGAACTAGAAAATATTTTATATATTGTCCAATTTGAAATACTGATCTTCCTGAACTTATCATAGGGGAACTTTTGAAGTTAACCAATTTAACCATCACTAGGCTGAAAAGCATGGTTAGGATCATGGCACCTGCACCACCCATTGTTACATCTCTGATATAGTAATCATTAGAACACATTTAAATTAAACAATTCACAGTTGTTTAAACAACATTGGACTTTGCAAATAATTTATCACACATAAGTGTCTGCATGTTCTTCACTCAATGTATTTTTGGTAATTAGACCATGCATCTCTCAGATCTTTGTTTAACCCCTTACCGACCCATAACTGATCTTATCCATCCATGGACTCAAGCTTGCTCCAGATGATTTCAGTAGCCAGGGGCTTCTTTTAATAGCCTGTGTGCATTGATTACTTTGATTACCCTTAAGACGTTGCTGTCAAAGTTTAGAGCGACGTCAACATGACATTAACAAGCATCATTGCTGGTGCAGTGGGTCAGATCCCCTGGCTACTAAGCGATTGTTGTCCCAGCAGGCAGTGAGTGCTTCCCTAAGCCTCCATGGCTGCCGGGGACTTTCTATTCATAAGACCTGCCTGTGGCAGGCTTTACCAATAGAGCGCAGATCTTTGAGAACAATGTAGGACATTAGAACAGTATCCTAGGGGGACTTAAATGTCTTTACAAAGATATAGTTACCCCTTCACAACCCATCTGACTGATTCCATGAATTGTCAGACAAAATATAGCGGGCAGCGCCAATCTCGGCAGCATTAACCCCATAGATGCCATGATTAGTCCTGATCACGGAATCTATGGGGTTGACAGGGGGAGGGGGCTCATTGGTTGCCATAGCAGCAGGAGGCCAGCTGATGGCCTCCTGTCTGCCCAGTACAGCAGCATGTGAAGTCCAGCATGTGAGGAGGATTGCACAGGCTGTATGTCAGTGTAGTACTGACAGTTATAGTGTGCTGCAGTACAAATGTACTGCAGCATAGAATAACAGGTAAAAAGTGAAAAGTAAAAAAAATTAAAAGTTATTTAAATAAATTAAGAAAGTGTAAAAAAATAAAATAAGGCTGGGTTCACATACAGTGGGGAAAAAAGTATTTAGTCAGCCACCAATTGTGCAAGAGAGAGTGCAAAAAATCCATAAAATCACATTGTCTGATTTTTTAAGATTTTATTTGCAAATTATGGTGAAAATAATTATTTGGTCGATAACAAAAGTCCATCTCAATACTTTGTTATATACCCTTTGTTGGCAATGACAGAGGTTATTTTCTGTAAGTCTTCACAAGGTTTTCACACACTCTTGCTGATATTTTGGCCCATTTCTCCATGCAGATCTCCTCTAGAGCAGTGTTGTTTTGGGGCTGTTGCTGGGCAACATGGATTTTCAACTCCCTCTAAAGGTTTTCTATGGGGTTGAGATCTGTAGACTTGCCATACCACTCCATGACCTTGAAATGCTTCTTACAAAACCCCTCCTTCGTTGCCCGGGCAGGGTGTTTGGGATCATTGTCCTGCTGAAAGACCCAGCCAGGTTTCATCTTCAATGCCCTTGCTGATTGAAGGAGGTTTTCACTCAAAATCTCATGATACATGGCCCCATCAATTCTTTCCTTTACATGGATCAGTCATCCTAATTCATTTGCTGAAAAACAGCCCCAAAGCAGTATGTTTCCACCACCATGCTTCACAGTAGGTATGGTGTTCTTTTGGATGCAACTCAGCATTCTTTCTCCTTCAAAAAAGACGAGTTGAGTTTTTACCAAAAAGTTCTACTTTGGTTTCATCTGACCATATGCCATTCTTCCAATCCTCTTCTGGATTATCCAAATGCTCTCTAGCAAGCTTCAGATGGGCCCAGACATGTATTGGCTTAAGCAGGGGGACATGTCTGGTGGCATAGTGTGTTACTGATGGTAGCCTTTGTTACTTTGGTCCCAGCTGTCTGCAGGTGCTTCACTACGTTACCCCGTGTGGTTCTGGGATTTTTGCTCCCCGCTTTTGTGATCCTTTTGACACCATGGGGTGAGATCTTGTGTGGAGCCCCAGATCAAGGGAGAAAATCAGTGGTCTTGTATGTCTTCCATTTTCTAATAATTGCTCCCACAGTTAATTTCTTCACACCAAGCTGCTTGCCTATTGCAGATTCAGTCATTCCAGCCTGGTGCAGGTCTACAACTTTGTTTCTGGTGTCCTTCGACAGCTCTTTGGTCTTGGCCATAGTGGAGTTTGGAGTGTGACTGTTTGAGGTTGTGGACAGTTGCCTATTATACTGATAACAAGTTCAAACAGGTGCCATTAATACAGGTAACGAGTGGAGGACAGAGGAGACTCTTAAAGAAGAAGTTACAGGTCTGTGAGAGCCAGAAATCTTGCTTGTTTGAAGGTGACCAAATACTTATTTTCCACCATAATTTGCAAATAAACTTTTTAAAAATCAATCTGATTTTATGGATTTTTTTTTCTCATTATGTCTATCATATTTGAGGTATACCTATGGGGAAAATTACAGGACTCTCTCATCTTTTAAAGTGGGAGAACTTACACAATTGGTAGCTGACTAAATACTTTTTTGCCCACTGTATCAGTTGTCTGGCATAATATCCCTCCAGCGTGCACCAGAGGGAAACTGGTGCTAGAACTGATCCAATTCATTTGAATGGGACAGTTCACAATCATCCAGTGTAACAATTTTGACGCCGGATGCTTGTACACGCCAGACAGCACTGGACAGGGGAACGCAGTTGCTGCATTCCCCTTTCCGGTGCCAGAAACAATTGACACCGGATGCCCTACCACTAATGACAACTGATGCACATTGTCATCAGTTGTGGCATCAGCTATACTGAGATTTAGGCTGAGTTCACCTACGCTGGATGCAGGACATATGTGAACCCACCCTAGATTCCCCTTTCCCAATAAAACCCTATATTATCACCCCCCCCCCCAAAAGATAAAAAAAGAAAAAAGAAAAAAAAAAGCGCTCTATCCGTAATGACTTGTACAATAGAACAATAATGGTATTTCTACTGCATGGTGAATGCTGTAAAAAAAACTACAAAATACAAAATGCAAAAAATTGCAAATTTTTGTCCAAAATGATGAATTAAAAATATCAAAAGGTAGCATGAATCACAACAATGGTACCAATAAAAAGTACAGATTATCCTGCAAAAAATAAGCTCTCACACAATGCAGATGGACAAAAAAAATAAAAATAAAGTTATGGCTTTCAGAACATGACAACACAAAAAAGGGGATAAAGGATTTTGTTGAGAAAATGATAAAGAGCATATAAAAAAAAAAAAAAAGATATACATTTGATATCACCATGATCGTACTGACCCACAGAATAAAAATAACATAATTTTTATCATAAAGAGAATGCCATAAAAAAGTAACACCAGAAATTTTCCCATTTTTCACAATATTTTGGAGTTTTTCACAAAAATGCTGCATGAATTAACAAAGATTTACCACTTATATAAAGTACTATATGTCATGAAAAAACTATCTCAGAACTGCGTCCCTAAGTAAAAACATATCAGGCTTGGTCATTAAGGTAAAAACAGGTGGCATCCTTAAGGGGTTAAAGGGATTATCCAGAATAAGAAAGACATTCTAACAACACCACTCCTGTCCTCAAGTTGTGATTGTTATTAAAACTCAGTTCCCTTGTTAGCTGCAATACCACAAATAAACTGTATGCTGTTTCTTAAAGAGTCACAGGTCACTCTTTTTAAGAAAACTTTTACTTAGATTGTGTATAAAACTTTAATTACATTGTTTCTTCTCCTCATCAAACATCGGAAATCAAGCTGAGAAAGAATTGTTTAAAAGTAAATGTTAAACATAGTCACAAACTCCCAGAACTGCATCCAAAAGGGTCCAAACAATTGTTTTCCATCATGAGGAAAAAAATTATACTAAGAGGCAAAGATTGAAAAAACGATTTGAAACTTGTACAATATTATTTAACCCCGTCCCCTTGATGCATTCTGGGCTTTAATGGGCAAGCAATTTACTTTGTTTGCAACCTCCAAGAACATATCGACAAAGCCTATGACAGTACTTTTTAATTGCATAATTTTGGGGATATATATATTGATTAGCTTTCACTAAAAATCTTCACACTCTATGTATTTTGCACTTATGCACTTTGCCCTCTCTCTTTAACCCCTTAAGGACTGAGCGATTTCACGTTTTTGCATTTTCGTTTTTTCCTCCTTGACTTTAAAAAATCATAACCCTTTCAATTGTGCACCTAAAAATCTGTATTATGGCTTATTTTTTGCGCCACCAATTCTACTTTACAATGACATTAGTAATTTTACCAAAAAATCCACGGCGAACGGAAAAAAATTCATTGTGCGACAAACTTGAAGAAAAATTGCCATTTTGTAAAATTTGGGGGCTTCCGTTTCTTCGCAGTACATTTTTCGGTAAAAATGACACCTTATCCTTATTTTGTAGGTCGATACGGTTAAAATTATACCCTATTTGTATAGGTTTGATTTTGTATTACTTCAGAAAAAAATCATAAATACATGCAGGAAAATTTATATGTTTATAATTGTCATTTTCTGAGCCCTATAACTTTTTTATTTTTCTGTGTTCAGGGCGCTATGAGGGCTCATTTTTGCGCCGTGATCTGAAGTTTTTAACGGTACCATTTTTGTTCTGATCAGACTTTTTGATCACTTTTTATTCACTTTTTTGCGGTATAAAAAGCGATCAAAAATGCGCTACTTTGGACTTTGGTCCGGCTGTGAATAAGCGTCGGGACCTCGCATTATAGACAGGGACTTTAGTTAGGATTTACTCATACGTCCTAAGTCCTTAAGGAGTTAATTGATTGGGGAATATTTATCAAAACATGTGCAGAGGAAAACTTGCCCAGTTGCCCATAGCAACCAATCAGCTTACAGTCCTGTGAAAAATTAAAGAAGCTATGGGCAACTGGACAATTTTTCCTCTGCACAGGTTTTTATAAATCTCCCCCATTGTGTTTTGTTATTCAGTATTGGATATGCACAATATCAGGCTATTTTCACACACAAATTAATAAAAACCTATAGCTTATGCCTCTAGGACCTCACCAATGGTGCATAATGGTGTGGACAAAGATAGATGTAACAGCGTTTATTCAAAAATTGCTTTTAATTCAGATATAAAATGTAATATATATATAAATAAAATAATAGCAAAATATCACATTACACTGGCATTTATCTAATGAAAATCTCACTGGGCCCTAGTGAGGTATCAAAGAATGTGGGAATAAATTAATATTTAAATAAGTCCATGAATCTGCAGATAAAAAAATATAAAAATAAAAATACCAATAAAAAAATAATTCAGTGAAAAATGTATGGATTTGTAACAAAATGATTGTAACATAAAGTCAATAAAAAAATTAATAAAAAAGTTGATGAATGAATGATACAGAGTATCTCTCACCACTGCTTCTGGCTTGATCTGTTGTAGTAGATGGGTCGCAGCCTTATATTCCTCATGTGCCCCAATGAGTGGAAGGGGGGCACAGATTGATAGATCTCCCTTAGCAGCCCCGTTGGCAGGGGGGCGCAAATAGATGTTGCGTATCGTGAGCTCCGATGGCAGGGGAGCAAGCGGCAGTTGCAGCGCTCGGGACCTCGTTCGCTTACCGGCTTAGCACAGACGGCACTAGTCTGGCACTCCGGCAGGAGTGTCAGTCGGCTCGGGTGCGACAACGTGTCTGCTGGTGATGGTACTCCGGGAGCAATGGAAGGTCTGGGATTAGCGTGGAAGCAGGAGATGAGGCTATGCGATTCAATGGATGGTAAGGTTACAGCCAGGCAGGGCGGAGTAGAACAAGTTTAACTCCTCTGTTGCTGAGGTATTTGCAGATGGACGCTGATGGTGACTGTGAAATGGAAATGGAAGGGGTCGGAGGTCTTTGTTTCCCAGTACCCCGAAACGCGTCTAGAAATCTGGCACTATTCACACAGTTACCATCAGCGTCCATCTGCAAATACCTCAGCAACAGAGGAGTTAAACTTGTTCTACTCCGCCCTGCCTGGTTGTAACCTTACCATCCATTGCATTGCATAGCCTCATCTCCTGCTTCCACGTGGGACGCTAATCCCAGACCTTCCATTGCTCCCGGAGTACCATCACCAGCAGACCCGTTGTCGCACCCGAGCCGACTGACACTCCTGCCGGAGTGCCAGACTAGTGCCGTCTGTGCTAAGCCGGTAAGCGAACGAGGTCCCGAACGCTGCAACTGCCGCTTGCTCCCCTGCCATCAGAGCTCACGATACGCAACATCTATTTGCGCCCCCCTGCCAACGGGGCTGCTAAGGGAGATCTATCAATCTGTGCCCCCCTTCCACTCATTGGGGCACATGAGGAATATAAGGCTGCGACCCATCTACTACAACAGATCAAGCCAGAAGCAGTGGTGAGAGATACTCTGTATCATTCATTCATTCATAAACTTTTTAATTAATTTTTTTATTGACTTTATGTTACAATAATTTTGTTACAAATCCATTATTTTTTTTATTGGTATTTTTATTTTTATATTTTTTTATCTGCAGATTCATGGACTTATTTAAATATTAATTTATTCACACATTCTTTAATACCTCACTAGGGCCCAGTGAGATTTTCATTAGATAAATGCCAGTGTAATGTGATATTTTGCTACTATTTTATTTATATATATATATATATATTACATTTTATATCTGAATTAAAAGCAATTTTTGAATAAACGCTGTTACATCTATCTTTGTCCACACCATTATGCACCATTGGTGAGGTCCTAGAGGCATAAGCTATAGGTTTTTATTAATTTACATTATTGTTGCCGGTGGGGTCCGGCTTTAGCTTCAACTGCCTCGGTCCTTCTGTTGTGAGCTGCACCTTATTTTTAAATATTTTCACACACAGTATTTTTCTCAGTTTTTTTTTTCAGTATTTTCAACTAAAACCAGAAGTGAAACCAACACAAAGAAAAACTGTAACTTGTTTGTGAGCTTAGGGGGTTGGGGAACATTTTTTTGTCAGTGGGTGGAGATATGTTGTATTTCATTTTAATAAGCTTTACTTTATAACTTTTGTTGGGCCTGCATCTCCTTACCACTTATACAATACACTGCACTAAGTAGTGGAGTGTATTATGCCTTTCAGCATGGCACTGGCAATTTACTTGGCTGTGCAATTATCACTGCCGGGTAGGACCACTATCATGACAGACCTCTGGCTGCTCTGCAAACATATTAGCACAAGGAGATCGTGTCACTGGGATGCAGAAAGGGTGAAATGCCAACAGTAGAGGTTTAATGTTATCTGTATTTAGAGTGGGAACCCAGCTGTCATGAGACAACCAAATTCCAATGATATCAGGCGTGGGAGACCCATGCCAGGCTATACTCTTCCCAACATAAAGAGGTGACAGGCTAGAATAAGGCATATTAAAGACATGTTGGTGGTCATTAAGTGTCTAAAATAAACAAAAACAATTGGTGTTTAATATTTGTTACAGTAAAAACAAAAAAAAATAGAAATCATGAAACAAAATTAAACAATATTGTAAAAGTAATATTTTAGGTAATATTTTTTTACTGTTCTAAAACAATATTTTAACATATTTAATTTATTAAAATAAACCGGTTTCTTGTCTATCATTTGTCATATATTATCATTTTTTTCTACTTGGGCTTACCAACCAGGACACAGGGATTTGTGAGCCTCACCTTCTGGAAACATATGAATTTATCTATCGACTTTGTTCGTATTTATGCTGCCACAAGAAAAGCATGAACTGCTTCTGAACATCATGGTGAGTGCAGACATATTTATTTCTCTCTATGCTATTTTTTTCCCCAATGTACCTGGTGTAAATGAATACCAGGCTTTAGGAAGCACATATCTCATGCAGGGAAAGCTGGGTAAGAAAAGGGGAATCCAGGAAACTTTTTAAATCCCTGGTGAGACTTAGCTTGCTAAGGAAATCAGTAAGTCATGTTATCGGGCCTAGTTTTTTTTTTTTTTTGGGGGGGGGGATGAAAGGAAGGTTTGGTAGGGGAGGGGGGGTCTTCTGGTTAAATCCAGATTTTTAGGTGGACCCTAAGTCAGCACAGGTGCTGAGGTTGTATAATACTGGTCTTACAAAAGGTGTAATCAAGTCTGATGTGAGGAACTTCTAAAGAGAGGTGGAGTGCTGAGGTAGGCAGCCTTAAAAAAGGGGACATTTACCTTTTGTGAGTAATTCCTTTTTGGTAACTCTTATGTTGGGTGGCTGGTAGTAAGCCACCTGTACAGAGAGCGTGGTTTTATGTAATTAGTGCTGGACAAGCAGGATTTTTGTTCATGTCTGTGCCTAAAGTTAAAGGCTGTATTTGACAGATCTAAAAGGTTTATACTTATACACCCTCCATTTTACATGGAGTAATCTGTACATAAATCTATATAATCCTAAAAGATAAAAGTTTTTAAATAAGACTAATGAATGTGGATGACCCAATTTCAGATATCATAATAAAGGTCACTTTGAATCACAATCTCAAAATAGTATGCAGCCTCCAGAGTAACCAGATCAATAAAATTATTTACCACAACAGCAACAGTAGAGGCAATACAACTGAAGCCTACATATCAACTTATTTGACTAGTTCTATTATGTCATGGACTAGTGCAATAAAGGCTATAATACAAATTTATATGAGTGAGTAAAGGAAACTGCTGCGAAGAAGATGAAAGTTGGTGGATGGGCACAGCTCACCTGTCCTCCTTGAAGCCAGCACCATGCAATTTATGGTCATTCTAGATACATAAAATCTGTACAGGTTCAGTTCAGAAGGGCATTTGTTTTATTCAGTTTATTCCATAGATCATTTCCTGTCAGGAAAATGCATTCATGGAGTATTCAAAGAATTATCAATTATAACAGAGGATAAGCCATAAATAGCTTTTCCACCAGTTTGTAGAATAGAGGTCCCATGTATCAACTGGGGGTACATCAACAGGTGATGGTAGGTACACCCTTTCATGGCATATCATACAGCTAAGGACTTGTAACATTGTTACAAATAAATGGAGCACTCAGATTGTACAGGAGTCTTGAAAAAAGTGTTATTTTATTTTCATACACGGTACTTTAAACAAACAAACAGTAAGTTCACGTCAGGGAGTGATGACACAGGTGAGGCGGGGAGGCATTCACAAGAGCAATATGGTGTTTCACACCTTATGGCGCTTCCTCAGGCCCATTATTATCACAGGCTTAACCTCTTAAGGACTGAGCCCTTTTTCACCTTAAGGACTCAGCCCTTTTTTGCAATTCTGACCACTGTCACTTTACGCATTAATAATTCTGGGATGCTTTTACCGATTATTCTGATTCCGAGACTGTTTTTTTTTTGTGACATATTCTACTTTATGACAGTGGTAAATTTTCATTGTTACTTGTATCCTTTCTTGGTGAAAAATCTCAAAATGTCATGAAAATTTTAAAAATGTAGCATTTTTCTAACTTTGAAACTCTCTGCTTGTAAGGAAAATGGATATTGCAAATAAATTATATATTGATTCACATATACAATATGTCTACTTTATATCTGCATCATAAAGTTGACATGTTTTTACTTTTGGAAGACATCAGAGGGCTTCAAAGTTCAACAGCAATTTTCCAATTTTCCACAAAATTTTCAAAATCGTAATTTTTCAGGGACCAGTTAATTTTTTTTTAGTGGATTTGAGGTGTCTTCTTATTAGATATACTCCATAAATGACCCCATTGTAAAAACTGCACCCCCCAAAGTATTCAAAATGACATTCAGAAAGTGTGTTAACCCTTTAGGTGTTTCACAGGAATAGCAGCAAGATAAAGGAGAAAATTCTAAATTTTCATTTTTTACACTCGCATGTTCCTGTAGACCCAGTTTTTGAAATTTTACAAGGGATAAAAGGAGAAAATGCCCCCCAAAATTTATAACCCAATTTCTCTCGAGTAAGGAAATACCTCATATGTGGATGTCAAGTGCTCTGTGGGTGCACTACAAGGCACAGAAGGGAAGGAGTGACAATGGGATCTTGTAGAGTGAGTTTTTCTGAAATGGTTTTTGGGGGGCATGTCACATTTAGGAAGCCCCTAAAAAAACACATGGCATATTATTTTGGAAACTACACCCCTCAAGGAACGTAACAAGGTGTACAGTGAGCATTAACACTCCACAGGTGTTTGACAAAGTTGGAGGTGAAATTGAAAAATTTGATTTTTTTCACTAGAATGCTGATGTTACCCCAAATTTTTCATTTTCACAAGTGGTAATTGGAGAAAAAGCCTCCCAAAATTTGTAACCCCATTTTTTCTGAGTATGGAAATACCCCATATGTGGATTTAAAGTGCTCTGCGGGCGAATTACAATGCTCAGAAGAGGAGGAGCGCCATTGAGTGTTTGGTGAGAGAATTTGGTTGGAATAGAAGTGGGAGGCCATGTGTGTTTACAAAGCCCCTCGTGGTGCCAGAACAGTGGAACCCCCACATGTGACCCCATTTTGGAAACTACACCCCTCACATAATTTAATAAGGTGTGCAGTGAACATTTACACCCCACTGGCGTTTGACACATCTTTGGAACAGTGGGCTGGGGAAATAAATTTTTTTTTTTTTCATTTTCACGTACCACTGTTCCAAAAACCTGTCAGACACCTGTGGCGTGTAAATGCTCACTGTACCACTTATTACATTACGTGAGGGGTGTAGTTTCCAAAATGGGGTCACATGTGGGGGGGTGTCCACTGTTCTGACACTATGGGGGCTTTGTAAACACACATGGTCTTCAATTACACACACCTCTTGCCAAAATCCCAATGGCGCTCCTTCTCTTCTGAGCATTGTAGTGCACCCGCAAAGCACTTTACATCCACATTTGGGGTAAGTTCTTACTCAGAAGAAATGGGGTTACAAATTTAGGGGGGCTTTTTTCATATTCTCCCACGTGTAAATGAAAAATGTAGGGTAACACCAGCATTTTAGTGATTTTGTTTTTTCACATCCAATTTTAACGAAAATTTGTCAAACACCTGTGGGGTGTTAAGGCTCACTATACCCATAGTTACATTCCGTAAGGGGTGTAGTTTCCACATGTGGGTATTTATTGTTTTGTGTTTATGTCAGAACCCCTGTAAAATCAGCCACCCCTGTGCAAATCCCCAATTTAGACCTCAAATGTTCAAAGTGCACTCTCACTCCTGAGCCCTGTTGTGCACCCACAGAGCACTTTACGCCCACATATGGGGTATTTCCATACTCAGGAGAAATTGCATTACAAATTAGTTTTTTTTTCCCCTTTTACACTAACATGCTGGTGTAGACCCCAACTTCACCTTTTCATAAGGGGTAAAAGGAGAAAAAGCCCCCCAACATTTGTAATGCAATTTCTCCCGAGTACGGAGATACCCCATATGTGGCCCTAAACTTTTCCTTGAAATACGACAGGGCTCGGAAGTGAGAGAGCGCCATGTGCATTTGAGGACTAAATTAGGAATTTGAATCCGCCACAAAACAGGGTGTCTCCAGCTGTTGCAAAACTCCCAGCATGCCTTGACATTCAGTGGCTGTCCGGCAATACTGTGAGTTGTTGTTTTTCAACAGCTGGATGCTCCGTTTTGGAAACAGTGTCGGGAGTTTGAGCTGTGGCTGAAAATTTGCCGCATCTCAAACTTGCAGCAGAACTCGCTGTTAACCCGCCCGTGTGAATGTACCCTGTACATTCATGAGGGGGGGGGGGGGGCAAACCTTCAGCTGTTGCAAAACTCCAAGCATGCACTGACAGACCATACAGACCATACATGCTAGAAGTTGTAGTTATGCAACAGCTGGAGGCACATTGGTTCCGAAACACTGATAGTTTGTTACTTAGCTCAGTGTTCCGCAACCAGTGTGCCTCCAGCTGTTGCAAAACCACAACTCCCAGCATGTACAGTCTCTCAGTGCATGCTGGGAGTTGTATTTTTGCAACAGCTGGAGGCACACTGGTTGCAAAACACTGAGTTAGGTAACAAACTCTGTTTCACAACCAATGTGTCTCCAGCTGTTGCAAAACTGCAACAGTCAGCATGCATTGACAGCCGAAGGGCATGCTGAGAGTTGTAGTTTTGCAACAGCTGGAGGCACACTGCTACAAATCCCAGTATACCCTTTGGTAGTCTGTGCATGCTGGGAGTTGTAGTTATGAAACAGCTGGCTGCACACTTTTTCATAGAAAAAAAGTGCCTCCAGCTGTTGCATAACTACAACCCCCAGCATGCACAGACTAGCAAAGGGCATGCTGGGAGTTGTAGTTGGAACACCAGCAGTTGCAAAACTACAACTCCCAGCATACCCTTTGGCTTTTGCATGTCGAGGGTTGTTGCTAAGCAACAGCAGGAAGTAAAGAGGTCTTACCTCTTGCTGTATCCTGCCCCGGGACGCCGCCGCTGCTGCAGTCGATCCTGTTGCTCCTGTCGCCACCACCGTACCAGAGGGGACCCCCGCTTGACCAGGGCAAGGTAGGAGACCCCCTCCGGCGCCGATATCCGCTCCGATCGCCGTCCCCAGCAGGTCCTTGACTGATCGGTCGTTCCGACCGATCAATCAAGTGATCGCAAGGCAGCACCCGTGCCACCTCACTCCTGCTGAGTAGGGGTCACAGAGACCTGATTGACCCAGAATAACCGCAAATCGCATGTCTGAATTGACACACGATTTGCGGCGATCACTGATATGGGGGGACCTCAGGACCTCCCTGGGCGATATGCTGGGATGCCTGCTGAACGATATCAGCAGGCATCCCGGTCCGGTCCCTACCCAGTGAGCGGTAGGGGCCGGAAGAATACAGGGCGTATCCATACGCCCTGAGTCCTTAAGGACTCGGAAACGGGGGCGTATGCATACGCCCTGCGTCCTTAAGGGGTTAAGGAGGCGCCGTAGTGCATGAAACACCAAGTTGCCCTTGCAAACGCCTACCCTGCTTGTTTGTTTTATGCACCATATTTAAAAAAAAAAAAATTTAAGACTACTGTTCATGGTGAGTGCTCTATTTAATTGCTACTATGTGTAAGTTTGGATTAGACTCTGCTTTCTGCTAAATGTGTAGCAGCACTTTGTTTTGACAGGAAATACAAGGTTTGCTTTATTGGGCCATGCAGCAGTATATTGTATTGGATATAGATGGCAGTACCAAAGTGTTAATTTCTCTACCACTATACTGATAAGGACTCATTGTATGTACTGCCATATTATCCTCCATCAGATGCTGTTTGTGAGACATATTTGCCTCGAGAAGCATAGCATCTTTTGTAGGTGGCTTTCAACTAAATTCAACAAAGAATAGTTGTGTGCCACTGTGTAAAGATCTTTGCTGCCATATTATAGAATGATAATACTACTTTGTGCATGAGGATTTCGTCATTTATAGATTTCTAATCCCTCTCTCTTCATTTGGCTCCACATATACTGAGATAAGTAGTACAAGATTGCCATCTTTAAAAAATACAACAAAGGCCCCCTGGTCTCCTGTGTAATAGCTGCTTCATACAGAGGGCTGTTTGTCAGCATAGAATTGACAACTATAATACACCGCTATAAAGTGTATTATATAGCATGTTACCAAGTTTGTGTCCATGACAAGCTTGCTTCATGCTCTCTACTATGTGTTCTATAGTGGAAATAAAGACAACAATAAAGCATATTAAAGAAAAATGTAAACACAAATCCAAATGTAATATAAGGGTAGTGTCACACGTAATGGATCGACATCGTATTTTATGCTGCGGATCCGCCGATGACCGACCTACAGTGTGCGTCCCGCTATGCCCGTGTGTCTGCTGGCACAAGGATCTGCACGACTGTAGTAAACTGCGGGCGCAGATATCAGATATCGCGGCAGCTCCTTGCCTAACTCAAGGAGCAGGTGGAGTGGCTGCAACGTCTGTGAGTAAACTGCACATTCACCCTCAGTTAAGCATATCTCTGTGTGTCTGCTTGTATGCAGCGGATTGCTGCTACGAGCGGACACGCGGGCACAGCAGGGCGCGCACTCTAGGGTCGGTCATCGGCGGATCCGCAATGTTACATATGCTGAGGATACGTTACAGGTCACCCTACCATAAAATATAAATAACATTCTTGGTAATACCTGTAATGACCTGTACAATAACACCAATGCAGTACAATAACACCAATGCATAATTTAGTTAAGATCCCTCTTCTTCCAGGTTCAAAGTTAATTCAGACCCCAGGTAAACTCCAAAATTAATTCAGATCAGAACTCACACACGTTATTCAAAAACAGAACATATATTACAGATAATCACTACACTACACATAATATACTTAGCTACTAAACATAACATAAACAGACACTACACTATACTTATGCATACAGTACACATGGACACTACACTGCATAAGCACTGGATACATTCTCACACTATTAACAACGCTGTGACTATATACCATAAAATATCCCACTGGTCTCCATGTTCTTCTGTGCATGAATACACCAGTACTAAGTATCCCACAATATACCATGGTACTCCAGTACAACCCACACTACAAAAAAGTTCACTGTAGCCCCCATGTGTCTCCATTGCGCCCCCACACCAGTAGCCAGTATCGCACATGGAACATTCAAAACAACGTGGGGGCAGCACCTTTTTATTACTTTGCTGCCACATACAGTCATGGAAGTTTGCCATCTGAGGGGTGTCATTATACATGTAAAATGCCCATTAGATATCATGTGAGGTAATGATCTCTACACAAAGTAATATACTGATATCTGAACTAACCTACTTCTGTGACTAAGTTTAATATTAATGAATAAATTACTAATACCTCATTGATTTATATTACATTGATACTCATTATATCATTTCATTGATATTAGGGTCTGTTTTTATTACTCTTAAGTTAACTAATTGTAACCAATAAATGTACATATCATTTTTATAATAACTGCGTTATTATTTTATTATATTGCAAAAGTTACGTCTACGACTACTTCAAAGAACTCATATCTGGGAAAATAGTCGGGCCCAGATATGGTGAATTGCATTGTTTGTATATTTTTGGCAATTTATAATGGTCATAATATTTTTCCTATTTTTGTTGAAAAGAATTCATAAAAGAGTTAATAACCCCGACAGGGGGAGATGATCACAGCACCACATGGGCAGTGTGCCCCTGCTGAGGAACTGTTGAAATTTTCTATGTGTACATCCCCCCCAGCTAGCAGTAAGAAAACTCATTCCATCTGGCCGAGGGATATCATTGTCATCCCTACGCAGAAATTCAGTGACAAAATGTTGCTTTGAGCTGTAATTATTTATTAAATAAACATCTTTTAGATTACTTGTGGCACAACATTTTAATATTGCATTTGTTTGTCTTTTTAACTAATATAGTTCTTTTCTGAGCATATTAAGAAATATTCAATATTTTGTTTCATGCTTGGATTTCCTCTAGAGTAAAGATCAATTAAACTCCGGATCTTTTCATTCGATCAATCCTTTGAGACACTTTACCCATTTTTGTTTCAGAACTGTTTATAGTTTTGAATGTTGTATTTTATTTCCTGGAGACACCATCTGGGAAGTTAGGCCGAGAAACAGCACAGAATGTTTCCAGGGGAGATCCTATTTTTATCTTAACAGGTGTTCTTGAAATAAACTGCACAGGTTCCTTCCTGTTATTTTACACTATGGTGCCTTAAAGCAGGTCAACTGTTACAGTTATGAATTGCTTAACTCAGTGAGAGCCTGTGACAACTATAGACTTTAAAGGGGCAGTCATTTTCTTTTTTATATTTAAATATATACCATTGTAAATTAGTATATATGATGATAGCATGAACTTAAAATGATAACGTTTTATAGTCTTTACCAGTATAAGTTGGGCTGTCTCCAACTGTGTAATATTGGTTAAAGTAAACTAAGAGTTTAGATCTCATAAAATCTCAAAAAAAGATGCACACCCTATGCTTTACAGTAGCAACACTAAAAAACCACATTTTCTACCAGTATAATGTTGGTGCTTAGTAAGATACTAGTAAGGTATACTAGTAAAGTAGATGTGCCCGAGTGTCATTACTGTCACGATTCGGCTTCCAGGTAGTGGATCCTCTGTGTCAGCGAGGGATTGGCGTGGACCGTGCTAGTGGACCGGTTCTAAGAGGCTACTGGTGTTCACCAGAGCCCGCCGCAAAGCGGGATGGTCTTGCTGCGGCAGTAGCAACCAGGTCGTATCCACTAGCAACGGCTCAACCTCGCTGACTGCTGAGAAGGCGTGGGACAGAAGGACTAGGCAGAGGCAAGGTCAGACGTAGCAGAAGGTCGGGGCAGGTGGCAAGGTTCGTAGTCAAGATGGATAGCAGAAGTTCAGGTAACACAGGCTTTGGACACACTAAACGCTTTCACTGGCACAAGGCAACAAGATCCGGCAAGGGAGTGCAGGGGCAGTGAGCAGATATAGTCTGGGAGCAGGTGGAAGCCAATTAAGCTAATTGGGCCAGGCACCAATCATTGGTGCACTGGCCCTTTAAGTCTCAGAGAGCTGGCGCGCGCACGCCCTAGAGAGCGGAGCCGCGCGCGCCAGCACATGACAGCAGGGGACCGGGACGGGTAAGTGACCTGGGATGCGATTCGCGAGCGGGCGCGTCCCGCTGTGCGAATCGCATCCCCGACGGCCATGACAGTGCAGCGCTCCCGGTCAGCGGGACTGACCGGGGCGCTGCAAGGAGAGAGACGCCGTGAGCGCTCCGGGGAGGAGCGGGGACCCGGAGCGCTAGGCGTAACAGTACCCCCCCCCTTAGGTCTCCCCTTTTCTTTGTCCGGTAACTGCCTCCCCTGGGATGAGGACACCGGGAAAGAATGGAGGGCTTCCTCAACGGCAGGCAGTACAGCAGGAGTGGGAATGGGGAGGGAGGGCAGAGGGCGAAGCCTGGCACGGGGCAGTGTGTCACCAGGACGGGGGCCATGAGGAGGCACTGAGGCTTGCCTGACGGGACTGGGAGGGGGGGAGAGGCACTTCCTATGGCAGGCAGAGTCCCAGTTCTTGATCTCCCCGGTGGTCCAATCAAGGGTGGGAGAATGAAGCCGGAGCCATGGCAGACCAAGGAGGACCTCAGAGGTACAGTTGGGGAGGACGAATAACTCAATCCTTTCGTGGTGGGGTCCAATACACATCAGGAGGGGTTCTGTGCGGTAACGCACGGTGCAATCCAATCTGACTCCGTTGACCGCGGAAATGTAGAGCGGCTTGACGAGACGGGTCACCGGGATGCGGAATTTATTCACAAAAGACTCCAAAATAAAATTCCCAGAGGCACCAGAGTCCAAGCAGGCCACGGCTGAGAGGGAGGAGTTGGCTGAAGGAGAAATCCGCACGGGCACCGTGAGACGTGGAGAAGCAGACTTAGAACCAAGAGACGCCACACCCACGTGAGCTGGGTGCGTGCGTGCGTTTCCCAGACGTGGAGGACGGATAGGGCAATCCACCAAGAAATGCTCGGTACTGGCACAGTACAGACAAAGATTTTCTTCCCTACGGCGATTCCTCTCTTCCTGGGTCAGGCGAGACCGATCCACTTGCATGGCCTCCTCGGCGGGAGGCCCAGGCGTAGACTGCAAAGGATGCTGTGGGAGAGGTGCCCAGAGATCTAAGTCTTTTTCCTGGCGGAGCTCCTGATGTCTCTCAGAAAAACGCATGTCAATGCGGGTGGCCAAATGGATAAGTTCTTGCAGGTTGGCAGGAATCTCTCGTGCGGCCAGCACATCCTTGATGCGACTGGATAGGCCTTTTTTAAAGGTCGCGCAGAGAGCCTCGTTATTCCATGATAATTCGGAAGCAAGAGTACGAAATTGGATGGCGTACTCGCCCACTGAAGAATTACCCTGGACCAGGTTCAGCAGGGCAGTCTCGGCAGAAGAAGCTCGGGCTGGCTCCTCGAAGACACTACGGACCTCAGCGAAGAAGGACTGGACTGTGGCTGTGGCAGGATCATTGCGGTCCCAGAGCGGTGTGGCCCAAGACAAGGCCTTTCCTGAAAGAAGGCTCACTACGAACGCCACCTTAGACCGTTCTGTAGGAAACAAGTCCGACAACATCTCCATATGCTGGGAACACTGAGACAAAAATCCACGGCAGAGTCTGGAGTCCCCATCAAATTTGTCCGGCAGGGACAAGCGGAGGCTAGGAGCGGCCACTCGCTGCGGAGGAGGTGCAGGAGCTGGCGGAGGAGATGGTTGCTGCTGTAGCAGAGGCAGAAGTTGCTGTAACGTGGCGGTCAACTGCGACAGCTGCTGTCCTTGTTGGGCAATTTGCTGCGATTGCTGAGCGACCACCGTGGTAAGGTCAGCGAGACTTGGCAGCGGCACCTCAGCGGGATCCATGGCCGGATCTACTGTCACGATTCGGCTTCCAGGTAGTGGATCCTCTGTGTCAGCGAGGGATTGGCGTGGACCGTGCTAGTGGACCGGTTCTAAGAGGCTACTGGTGTTCACCAGAGCCCGCCGCAAAGCGGGATGGTCTTGCTGCGGCAGTAGCAACCAGGTCGTATCCACTAGCAACGGCTCAACCTCGCTGACTGCTGAGAAGGCGTGGGACAGAAGGACTAGGCAGAGGCAAGGTCAGACGTAGCAGAAGGTCGGGGCAGGTGGCAAGGTTCGTAGTCAAGATGGATAGCAGAAGTTCAGGTAACACAGGCTTTGGACACACTAAACGCTTTCACTGGCACAAGGCAACAAGATCCGGCAAGGGAGTGCAGGGGCAGTGAGCAGATATAGTCTGGGAGCAGGTGGAAGCCAATTAAGCTAATTGGGCCAGGCACCAATCATTGGTGCACTGGCCCTTTAAGTCTCAGAGAGCTGGCGCGCGCGCGCCCTAGAGAGCGGAGCCGCGCGCGCCAGCACATGACAGCAGGGGACCGGGACGGGTAAGTGACCTGGGATGCGATTCGCGAGCGGGCGCGTCCCGCTGTGCGAATCGCATCCCCGACGGCCATGACAGTGCAGCGCTCCCGGTCAGCGGGACTGACCGGGGCGCTGCAAGGAGAGAGACGCCGTGAGCGCTCCGGGGAGGAGCGGGGACCCGGAGCGCTAGGCGTAACAATTACTTTGAATTTCAAAACTGGAGCACACAATTCAAGTGCAATGATATCACTTTTAAAGTGTGTTACATGTAGGGATGCCCCGATACCATTTTTTTAAGACCGTGTACGAGTACCGATACTTTAAGCCCTTAATGACAAGCCCATTTTCACCTCAAGGACCAGGGCAATTTTATTTTAGCGTTTTCGTTTTTTTCCTCCTCGCCTTCTAAAATCCATAAATCCTTTATATTTCCATGTACAGACTCATATAAGGGCTTGTTTTTTGCGAGACCAATTGTAATTTGTAATGAGAACTCTCATTTTACCATAAAATGTATGCTGAACCCAAAAACAACATTTTTAGGGAGGAAATTTAAATGAAAACCAAAATTTTGCACATTTTGGAAGGTTTTGTTTTCACACTGTACACTTTACGGTAAAAATGATGGGTGTTCTTTATTCTGTGGGTCATTAAGATTAAAATGATACCCATGGCTAGATACTTTTATATTTATGTACTGCTTAAAAAAAATCAAAAACTTTTTGTACAAAATCAGTAATCTAAAATCGCCTTATTTTGACCACCTATAACTTTTCCATTTTTCCATATATAGGGCGGTATAAGGGCTAATTTTTTGCGCCCTCATCTGTCCTTTTTTTAGATACCACATTTGCATATATAAAACTTTTAGATCATTTTTTATGAAATTTTTTATAAAATGTGACAAAAAGCAGGATTTGCGGACTTTTTAAATTTTTTACGTTTACGCCATTCACCGTACGGGATCATTAACATTACATTTTGATAGTTCAGACATTTACGCACGCGGCGATACCAAATATGTTTATTAAAAAAAATGTTTTACGCTTTTTGGGGGTAAAATGGGAAAAACAGACAATTTTAATTTTTATTGGGGGAGGGGATTTTTCACATTTTTTTACTTTTTATTTTTACATTTTTCAACTTTTTTTTACACTTTTTATGTCCCCATAGGGGACTATCTATAGCAATCGTTTAATTGCTAATACTGTGCAGTGCTATGCATAGAACACAGCACTGCTCAGTATTATCGGTGATCTTCTGCTCTGGTCTGCTCGATCGCAGACCAGAAGACCCTGGGAGACGGCCGGAGCTAGGTAAGGGGACCTCTGGCTGTCATGCTGGATGATCGGATCACCGCGGCAGCGCTGCGGGCGATCCGATCATCCAATCACAGTGCCGCAATGCCGCAGATGCCGTGATCTGTATTGATCACGGCAACGGAGGGGTTAATGGCAGACATCCGCACGATCGCGGATGTCGGCCATTACCGGCGGGTCCCCGGCTGCTGCTAGCAGCTGGAATCTGCCGTGTATGACGCGAGCACCCTTCCGATGCCTGCGGTCATACACAGAACATAAATGTGCGTCCTGGTGCGGGAAGTCCCACCAAACCAGGATGTACATTTACGTCCGTGGTCGTTAAGGGGTTAATTCTAGTACTCGCCGGTACCAAGTACGAGTACTTATATTTTAAAGGGAATATGACACCAGGGTGACCCGGCTTCTGGCGCTGCTTACCGTATGATATGTGGGTCCTTGTTGTGTACAATGGGAGCGGCTGCTGTAGTATGAACCGAGATTTCTCTCTTCTCCATTGGACAGAACAGGGAATTTGCATTGGCGGTGAGACCGATGACCACATGATAAGCAGCGGTAGAAACCGGGTCACCTGCACTATCTACCCATAAATTCAAGTTAGTGCAGGTGACTCTGCAGTAAGATTGCCTTTAATAGTAGGTAGTATGCCCTTGCAGACATTAGCAGCTGTCCCCCCTTGTAGACAGCAGCCCCCCCTGTAGACATAAGTAGCAGCCCCCCTGTAGACATAAGTAGCAGCACCCCTGTAGACCACAGCCCCCCTTTAGACAGTGGGCCCCCCATTTAAACAGAAGCAGGGCCCCCTTTAGACAGCAGCAGCCGCCCCTTTAGACAGCAGCAGGGCCCTCCTTTAGACAGCAGCAGGGGCCCCCTTTAGACAGCAGCAGGGGCTCCCCCTTTAGACATCAGCAGGGGCCCCCCCTTTAGACAGCGGCAGGGCCCCCTTTAGACAGCAGCAGGGCCCCCCTTCAGACTGCAGCAGGGGCCCCCCTTTAGACAGCAGCAGGGGCCCCCCTTTAGACAGCAGCAGGGCCCCCCCCTTTAGACAGAAGCAGGGCCCCCTTTAGACAGCAGCAAGACCCCCCCTTTAGGCAGCAGCAGGGGCCCCCCTTTAGGCAGCAGGGGCCCCCCTTTAGGCAGCAGCAGGGGCTCCCCTTTAGGCAGCAGCAGGGGCCCCCCTTTAGACAGCAGCAGGGGCCCCCCTTTGGGCAGCAGCAGGGGCCCCTGTTTAGGCAGCAGCAGGGGCCCCCCTTTAGACAGCATCAGGCCCCCCCTTTAGGCAGCAGCAGGGGCCCCCCTTTAGGCAGCAGCAGGGGCCCCTCTTTTGGCAGCAGCAGGGGCCCTCCTTTAGGCAGCAGCCCCCCCTTTAGACAGCAGCAGAGCCCGCCCTTTAGACAGCAGCAGGGGCTCCCCATTTAAACAGCAGCAGGCCCCCCCGGTAGACATTAGTAGAAGCCCCCCTCCTTGAAGGCAGCTCACCTCCTCTGTCGGATGCTGCCGCTCCACTGTCCCGTTCTCCCGTCCTCCGGTCCGCATCATGTCGTCCTATGGAGGAACATGTGACATATACGTCACTCTGCTTCCTCCGTAGCGTTTACGCCGGGCGCAGGGGAGGAGGCGGAGTGACGTATATTTCCATAGGACGACATGATGCGGCCCGGAGGACGGAAGAACCGGACAGTGGAACGGCAGCAGGTATCAGGCATGGTATCGGGGACATTAAACGAGTCCCCAATACCATGCAAATAGCTAGTATCGGCCCCGATACCGATACCAGTATCGGTATCGGGACATCCCTAGTTACATGTAATGACTAGCACTGTTATTTTCCATTATATAATTTGTAAATGGAATGTGCCACAGTTTTCTCCTTTTCAGATGCCATTTCTAATTTTAAATTTCTTTGATCTCTACAGAATGCCCTCAGAAGCAGCATGAAGGACAATATAAAGCAGTCCTGAGTTAACTGAGTAACTGAGCACTGGCTTGTTATAGAAGAAACAAATAACCGTGGTACTTAATCTCAGGTCCCACATGGACCCTTAGTAAATAGAAATAACCATCCAGCAACTAAATCTAGGATTATAGGGACAAGTGTTCGGGATGTGCCATAAAATGTAACCTTTAATATATCACAATAAAATATAAATAATCAAGTGATGGTCTAAATTACACAGAACATTACACAGAACATTGGCTCAATCTGGATATGACCAAGATTAGTCAGTCCAGAGATTCCATATGCCCGGGATGCAGCGAATCCGCACCTGATTTCTAACCCGGAAATATAGAACAAACTGCCATTGCATTTCTACCACCAGGTTACTGGTGGCGTCATCAGGGACACATATAGTCATAAATAATACAGACCGAAAAGAATAAACTGAGAAAACAGTGCACAAACTAAGTGATCATATAAACCTGTAAAGGAAGGATTTCCCTAGCTAGCATGCATAGTGGCATACACATTTTTTTATTTAATGCCATTATGCATATAACCCTGTAGGGGAAAAGACAAATGCAGAGCTATCACTATTGGTCACATAGTACAGTGTCAGGTCCTGACGACCCAAGGTTCCGTTGGTTTCTGGAGCCACAAGGAGATACCTGCTTCTTGCAGGGAGCCGGAGTTGTCCGATTCTCTCGCTGAGTGCAGCGAGATAGCAGCGTTTGATTGAGCCCGTGTTCCGTGTAATTTAGACTGAACCTTATACTACATCAACACCTTAATGCATCACTTGATTATTTATCTTTTATTGTGATATATGAAAGGTTACGTTTTATGGCACATTCCGAACACTTGTTCCTATAATCCTTGTTATAGAAGACTAAGGGTGCATGCACACCACATTTTTGCTATACAGTTCCCGTATATGGTTTCAAGTTAAAAACCGTATGGAAATGTAGAGAAAAATGTATGCATTGACGAAACATTGTAAACCGTATGTCAAACGTATCATCTGGTTTAGTCCGTTTTACGTCTTATACGGTTTTGTCCGGTTATTTACCCTTACCCAAAACCGTGGTATACCACGTTTTTTTGATCCGGGTGAAAAACTCTATTAAACCGTGTACATGGGAGTCAAAGGGAACCATACAGAACTGTATGTGCGTATGGTTCCATCCGGTTTTCACCATACGGTTTTTGACTTTGCACAGTTTTTTTTTCTTGGAATTTCAATCAAACAAGTGAAACTTTATTCAAATTTTCTATTTTTTTTCTTAAAAAACGTATGCAACCGGACATCATTTTTCAAACCATATCTGGTTTTCAACTGTATATGGGTTAAAATTATTACACACATTTTGATACAGTTTAGTCAGGTTTTGAGGAATCCATTTTTCATCAAAAACCTGATAGGGAAACTGTATTGCAAGAACATGGTGTGCATGCACCGTAAGTCTTTTTTTTAAATCAACTGGTGCCAGATTTGCAAATTATTTCTATTTAAAAATCTCAATCCTTCCAGTACGTATCAGCTGCAGTATGCTCCACAGGAAGTTATTTTCTTTTTTATTTCCTTTCTGTCTGACCACAAAGAACTTCCTTTGTAGTTTACAGCATCTGATAAGTACTGGAAGGATTAAGCTTTTAAATAGAAGTAATTTACAAATCTGTTTAACTTTCTGGCACCATGCGATTTAAAAAAATTATTTCCAGTGGAGTACCCCTTTAAGCAGCCTCTCTGTGTGTCTGACTGTGCTTTCTGTCTCTTCTTTCTGCCTTGTGCTTACAGTCTGTTCTGTCTCTCAAGGCTGATCTTAAGCAGTTTTGTCAGAGTGGTTTAGGAGGGGAGGAGAGGGGACATAAAAGATCCTGAAAAAAAGAGAGAGATGCATGTTTCTCTAACAAGATACACTACAAAGTTTCTTATATTGCTGTGTACTATTTATGATAAGTTAAAAGTGTTGTGAGCATTAAATCAGGTTATGAGTAGTGTTGAGTACAAATATTCGAATAGCGAATCTCTATTGCGAATATCGGCACTTTGCGATTTCACGAATATTTAGAATATAGGGAAACATATTCGATATAACGAATATTCGTTTTTTTTTCTTTTCTTTTTGCACAGTACACATGACAATTATGGGTTCTGTATAAATAAAAAGTGATCATCCATCTCTGCTTCCAGCTTGTGGTCTAAAGAAGGTGAATATGCGAATATACGAAAATTCGCAAATATCGGTACTATCAGAGAGACACTAATTCCTCCCTTCTTTTAGCTAGTGGGCCAATGAGAAGGATGCAAATACAGTTGTGAGAGGTTAGCAACAACCCTAGCAACTAATAGGAAAGTAGTTAGTTGAAAGATATAATCGCTCATGCACATTTTCATCCATATATTTGTGAAATGTTGCAAATTTGAATATGGCCTATGCCGCTCTTCACTAGTTATGAGACTAATCAATTCATTTTTTGTTTTTTATTTCCAATTTCTCAGTTACATTCTTTTTAAAAAGAATACTAGATGCTTTTTCGGCGTCTAGTGACAGGATGGAGTGGGCCCCCCTCTCTTCCTGTTGGATAGCCGAGAAAACCCTTGTTACGCCGAGCGCTCCGGGTCCCCGCTCCTCCCCGGAGCGCTCGCTTCACTCCCTCCGCTGCAGCGCTCCGGTCACGTCCTCTGACCCGGGGCGCTGCGATCCTGCTGCCAGCCGGGATGCGATTCGCGATGCGGGTAGCGCCCGCTCGCGATGCGCACCCCGGCTCCCCTACCTGACTCGCTCCCCGTCTGTTCTGTCCCGGCGCGCGCGGCCCCGCTCCCTAGGGCGCGCGCGCGCCGGGTCTCTGCGATTTAAAGGGCCACTGCGCCGCTGATTGGCGCAGTGGTTCCAATTAGGGTTTTCACCTGTGCACTTCCCTATATTACCTCACTTCCCTTGCACTCCCTTGCCGGATCTTGTTGCCTTAGTGCCAGTGAAAGCGTTCCTTGTGTGTTCCTTGCCTGTGTTTCCAGACCTTCTGCCGTTGCCCCTGACTACGATCCTTGCTGCCTGCCCCGACCTTCTGCTACGTCCGACCTTGCTTCTGCCTACTCCCTTGTACCGCGCCTATCTTCAGCAGCCAGAGAGGTGAGCCGTTGCTAGTGGATACGACCTGGTCACTACCGCCGCAGCAAGACCATCCCGCTTTGCGGCGGGCTCTGGTGAAAACCAGTAGTGGCTTAGAACCGGTCCACTAGCACGGTCCACGCCAATCCCTCTCTGGCACAGAGGGTCCACTACCTGCCAGCCGGCATCGTGACAGTAGATCCGGCCATGGATCCCGCTGAAGTTCCTCTGCCAGTTGTCGCTGACCTCACCACGGTGGTCGCCCAGCAGTCACAACAGATAGCGCAACAAGGCCAACAGCTGTCTCAACTGACCGTTATGCTACAACAGTTGCTACCACAGCTTCAGCAGTCATCTCCTCCGCCAGCTCCTGCACCTCCTCCGCAGCGAGTGGCCGCTCCTGGGATACGCTTATCCTTGCCAGATAAATTTGATGGGGACTCTAAGTTTTGCCGTGGCTTTCTCTCCCAATGTTCCCTGCATCTGGAGATGATGTCGGACCTGTTTCCCACTGAAAGGTCTAAGGTGGCTTTCGTAGTCAGTCTTCTGTCCGGAAAAGCCCTGTCATGGGCCACACCGCTCTGGGACCGCAATGACCCCGTCACTGCCTCTGTACACTCCTTCTTCTCGGAAATCCGAAGTGTCTTTGAGGAACCTGCCCGAGCCTCTTCTGCTGAGACTGCCCTGTTGAACCTGGTCCAGGGTAATTCTTCCGTTGGCGAGTACGCCGTACAATTCCGTACACTTGCTTCAGAATTGTCCTGGAATAATGAGGCCCTCTGCGCGACCTTCAAAAAAGGCCTATCCAGCAACATTAAAGATGTTCTGGCCGCACGAGAAATTCCTGCTAATCTACATGAACTTATTCACCTAGCCACTCGCATTGACATGCGTTTTTCTGAAAGGCGTCAGGAACTCCGCCAAGATATGGACTCTGTTCGTACGAGGCGTTTCGTCTCCTCGGCTCCTCTCTCCTCTGGTCCCCTGCAATCTGTTCCTGTGCCCCCCGCCGCGGAGGCTATGCAGGTCGACCGGTCTCGCCTGACACCTCAAGAGAGGACACGACGCCGTATGGAGAACCTCTGCCTGTACTGTGCTAGTACCGAACACTTCCTGAGGGATTGTCCTATCCGTCCTCCCCGCCTAGAAAGACGTACGCTGACTCCGCACAAAGGTGAGACAGTCCTTGATGTCTACTCTGCTTCTCCACGTCTTACTGTGCCTGTGCGGTTGTCTGCCTCTGCCTTCTCCTTCTCTACAGTGGCTTTCTTGGACTCTGGATCTGCAGGAAATGTTATTTTGGCCTCTCTCGTCAACAGGTTCAACATCCCAGTGACCGGTCTCGCCAGACCCCTCTACATCAATTGTGTAAATAATGAAAGATTGGACTGTACCATACGTTTCCGCACGGAGCCCCTTCTTATGAGCATCGGATCTCATCATGAGAGGATTGAACTTTTGGTCCTCCCCAATTGCACCTCGGAGATTCTCCTTGGACTTCCCTGGCTTCAACTTCATTCCCCAACCCTGGATTGGTCCACTGGGGAGATCAAGAGTTGGGGGTCCTCTTGTTCCAAGAACTGTCTAAAACCGGTTCCCAGTAACCCTTGCCGTAACTCTGTGGTTCCTCCAGTAACCGGTCTCCCTAAGGCCTATATGGACTTCGCGGATGTTTTCTGCAAAAAACAAGCTGAGACTCTACCTCCTCACAGGCCTTATGATTGCCCTATCGACCTCCTCCCGGGTACTACTCCACCCCGGGGCAGAATTTATCCTCTCTCTGCCCCAGAGACTCTTGCCATGTCCGAATACGTCCAGGAGAATCTAAAAAAGGGCTTTATCCGTAAATCCTCCTCTCCTGCCGGAGCCGGATTTTTCTTTGTGTCCAAAAAAGATGGCTCCCTACGTCCTTGCATTGACTACCGCGGTCTTAATAAAATCACGGTTAAGAACCGCTACCCCTTACCCCTCATCTCTGAACTCTTTGATCGCCTCCAAGGTGCCCACATCTTCACTAAATTGGACTTAAGAGGCGCCTATAACCTCATCCGCATCAGAGAGGGGGACGAGTGGAAAACGGCATTTAACACCAGAGATGGACACTTTGAGTATCTGGTCATGCCCTTTGGACTGTGTAATGCCCCTGCCGTCTTCCAAGACTTTGTCAATGAAATTTTTCGTGATCTGTTATACTCCTGTGTTGTGGTATATCTGGACGATATCCTAATTTTTTCTGCCAATCTAGAAGAACACCGCCAGCATGTCCGTATGGTTCTTCAGAGACTTCGTGACCACCAACTCTATGCCAAAATTGAGAAATGTCTGTTTGAATGCCAATCTCTTCCTTTTCTAGGATATTTGGTCTCTGGCCAGGGACTACAGATGGATCCAGACAAACTCTCTGCCGTCTTAAATTGGCCACGCCCCTCCGGACTCCGTGCTATCCAACGCTTTTTGGGGTTCGCCAATTATTACAGGCAATTTATTCCACATTTTTCTACCATTGTGGCTCCTATCGTGGCTTTAACCAAGAAAAATGCTGATCCCAAGTCCTGGCCTCCTCAAGCAGAAGACTCCTTTAAACGACTCAAGTCTGCCTTCTCTTCGGCTCCCGTGCTCTCCAGACCTGACCCTTCCAAACCCTTCCTATTGGAGGTTGATGCCTCCTCAGTAGGAGCTGGAGCTGTTCTTCTACAAAAAAATCCTTCCGGGCATGCTGTCACTTGTGGTTTTTTCTCTAGGACCTTCTCTCCAGCGGAGAGGAACTACTCCATCGGGGATCGAGAGCTTCTAGCCATTAAATTAGCACTTGAGGAATGGAGGCATCTGCTGGAGGGATCAAGATTTCCTGTTATTATCTACACCGACCACAAGAACCTCTCCTACCTCCAGTCGGCCCAACGGCTGAATCCTCGCCAGGCCCGGTGGTCTCTGTTCTTTGCCCGATTTAATTTTGAGATTCACTTTCGTCCTGCCGATAAGAACATTAGGGCCGATGCTCTCTCTCGTTCCTCGGATGCCTCAGAAGTTGATCTCCCTCCGCAACACATCATTCCACCTGACTGCCTGATCTCCACTTCTCCTGCCTCCATCAGGCAGACTCCTCCAGGAAAGACCTTTGTTTCTCCACGCCAACGCCTCGGAATCCTCAAATGGGGTCACTCCTCCCATCTCGCAGGTCATGCGGGCATCAAGAAATCTGTGCAACTCATCTCCCGCTTCTATTGGTGGCCGACTCTGGAGACGGATGTTGGGGACTTTGTGCGAGCCTGCACTATCTGTGCCCGGGATAAGACTCCTCGCCAGAAGCCCGCTGGTTTTCTTCATCCTCTGCCTGTCCCCGAACAGCCTTGGTCTCTGATTGGTATGGATTTTATTACTGATTTACCCCCTTCCCGTGGCAACACCGTTATTTGGGTGGTCGTTGATCGATTCTCCAAAATGGCACATTTCATCCCTCTTCCTGGTCTTCCTTCTGCGCCTCAGTTGGCTAAACAATTTCTTGTACACATTTTTCGTCTTCACGGGTTGCCTACGCAGATTGTCTCGGATAGAGGGGTCCAATTCGTGTCTAAATTCTGGAGGGCTCTCTGTAAACAACTCAAGATTAAATTAAATTTTTCCTCTGCATATCATCCCCAGTCCAATGGACAAGTAGAAAGAATTAACCAGATCCTGGGTGATTATTTGCGACATTTTGTTTCCTCCCGCCAGGATGACTGGGCAGATCTCCTTCCATGGGCCGAATTTTCGTATAACTTCAGGGTCTCTGAATCTTCCTCCAAATCCCCATTTTTCGTGGTGTACGGCCGTCACCCTCTTCCCCCCCTCCCTACCCCCTTGCCCTCTGGTCTGCCCGCTGTGGATGAAATTTCTCGTGACCTTTCCATTATATGGAGAGAGACCCAAAATTCTCTCTTACAGGCTTCTTCACGCATGAAGAGGTTCGCGGATAAGAAAAGAAGAGCTCCCCCCGTTTTTTCCCCTGGAGACAAGGTATGGCTCTCCGCTAAATATGTCCGCTTCCGTGTCCCTAGCTACAAGTTGGGACCACGCTATCTTGGTCCTTTCAAAATTTTGTGTCAAATTAATCCTGTCTCTTATAAACTTCTTCTTCCTCCTTCTCTTCGTATCCCTAATGCCTTTCACGTCTCTCTTCTCAAACCACTCATCCTCAACCGTTTTTCTCCCAAATCTGTTCCTCCCACTCCTGTTTCCGGCTCCTCGGACGTCTTCTCGGTCAAGGAAATTTTGGCTGCCAAAAAGGTCAGAGGGAAAAATTTTTTTTTAGTTGACTGGGAGGGTTGTGGTCCTGAAGAGAGATCCTGGGAACCTGAGGACAACATCCTTGACAAAAGTCTGCTCCTCAGGTTCTCAGGCTCCAAGAAGAGGGGGAGACCCAAGGGGGGGGGTACTGTTACGCCGAGCGCTCCGGGTCCCCGCTCCTCCCCGGAGCGCTCGCTTCACTCCCTCCGCTGCAGCGCTCCGGTCACGTCCTCTGACCCGGGGCGCTGCGATCCTGCTGCCAGCCGGGATGCGATTCGCGATGCGGGTAGCGCCCGCTCGCGATGCGCACCCCGGCTCCCCTACCTGACTCGCTCCCCGTCTGTTCTGTCCCGGCGCGCGCGGCCCCGCTCCCTAGGGCGCGCGCGCGCCGGGTCTCTGCGATTTAAAGGGCCACTGCGCCGCTGATTGGCGCAGTGGTTCCAATTAGGGTTTTCACCTGTGCACTTCCCTATATTACCTCACTTCCCTTGCACTCCCTTGCCGGATCTTGTTGCCTTAGTGCCAGTGAAAGCGTTCCTTGTGTGTTCCTTGCCTGTGTTTCCAGACCTTCTGCCGTTGCCCCTGACTACGATCCTTGCTGCCTGCCCCGACCTTCTGCTACGTCCGACCTTGCTTCTGCCTACTCCCTTGTACCGCGCCTATCTTCAGCAGCCAGAGAGGTGAGCCGTTGCTAGTGGATACGACCTGGTCACTACCGCCGCAGCAAGACCATCCCGCTTTGCGGCGGGCTCTGGTGAAAACCAGTAGTGGCTTAGAACCGGTCCACTAGCACGGTCCACGCCAATCCCTCTCTGGCACAGAGGGTCCACTACCTGCCAGCCGGCATCGTGACAACCCTCCTTACATTGTCTAACCCATTCCTGTTTTTCATGAATCCTACCTGGTCTTGCCCGATCAAGCTATCCATTGTCCCCTTGATTCATAATGTCAATAATTTTGAGAATATTTTTGCATCTGTGTTTATTAGGGAGATAGGTCTATAAGACCCCACCTCCCTAATATCCTTATCCTTTTTGGGAACCAATACTAACAAGGCCTCTCCCATCAATTGGGGGAGGAGCCCCTTTCTGCAGGATTCATTAATCACCTCGGTAAATTTGCTTATTATGGTGTAACCCAGTTTCCTATTTACCTCAAAGGGGAAACCGCCTGGGCCCGGAGAGGTGTTTCCGGAGAAGGACTTTAAAGCCGCCTCTATCTCTTGAATGGTAATATCCCTTTCTATCTCCTTCCTTTGTGTTGCACTGATCTCTGGCAGGTTAATCTTCTTAATAAAAAAAACCCCATCTCCTCTTTCTGGCCTTTCAGGTCCGTCTTATATAATCTACCAAAGTATTCTACAAAGACGTCCTCTATTTCTCCCACCTTTTCTTTGGGAATCCCATCTGAATCTTTTATAAATTTTATAAGATTGCTTTTCTTTTGATTGTTTATAATTTGTCCTAATAATTTGCTAAGGCGGCCTCCTTCGTAATAATGACTCTGACTAGACAAGAATAATTTATGTTGGATTTTGTCTTGTTGTAATTTTTGGTAGAGGGACTCGTGGACATTTCCTCCACTATTACTTCTATTTCCTTTTCTATTTTTATTTCTCTTTCTCTGAAACTCTTCTTTTTCCGGGTAATTTCTCTATACATAATTCCCCTAATAAATGCCTTTAGGGTGTCCCACACCACTCCCAGGTCGGTCGACTCCTTATTTATCAACCAGAACTCATCTATTTTGGCTCTAATTTTGTCGTAATCTTTCAATATGTCCAACCAGTATGGGTTGATTTTATATATCCCCCTACTCTTACGCTCCTCTTCTACCCCTATTTCTAATTGCATAATTACATGGTCTGAGATGGCTTTATTTTCATATTTTAATCTCTTTACCTGCGTCAGTGCTGTGTCATTACAGAGTATTAAATCAATGCGTGAAGCAGTCCTATAAGATGTACTCATGCATGAGTATATATTTTTTTCCATCGTACAGTTCCCTCCAAACGTCTCTCCATCCTACCTCTTCCATAAATTTGCCTAACGGTGATGTCCACTTATTACTCAATTTATTCTTTTTCTCTGAGATTTTATCCAGTTTTTGGTCTAGAATACAATTGAAATCTCCACAGAAGTACTTGTCTCCCTTCCAACTTACCATATAAAAATAGATATCTCCCTTTTTTATCAATTTCTTTGGTGTAAATTTCCAAATCTATTCCCCCATGTATTAAGACTGACATGCCCGATGAATATGTTGAACCAAATGAATGATACTCCCTTGCCACCCATTTTTTATGTATCAACCCCACCTGCTCTATCGACAGGTGGGTTTCTATAAGGCACACGATAGCAGGGAGATGTCTAAGTATGTTATCAAATATTGCACATCTTTTGATTCTATCTTTTAAGCCCCTAATATTCCAAGTAATTATTTTTACTGTCATTTAGCAAAAGAGAGGAAGAAGAGAGAGAGAAAAAAATAATAATAATAATTTTGGTCTTCGCTACCCAGTCCCCCACCCCCCCTACCTGTCTCCACAACCGTTCGAGACTCTCTACCAGGTACCCATTCTCTACCTGGTGTATATCTCCCCCACTATTAATCTCTAGTACTGAGAATCTTGATCCTATTGTGCTTTCATTTTTCTCTTGGGGTTTTAGTTCTGACAGGTGCCCCTGGGGACTTCAGATATTTGTCCATTTTTACGTGGCCACTCTTGTCCTTACTTGGACTCCCTCCTAGTGATTTCCTTGGGTTATGTTTAGGGGCCTTTCTGTCCAAATACTCTCCCACCAATTTTTGGGTTATATCTTATAGTTGTTATTCCTCTAATTAGGGTGGGTGCACCTGGAGATGGCAAAATAGGCGTTTTAGAGTACAGTCTCCTTCCCCATTCTTACTAGGTCTAGAACTAGTAAGGAAATTTTGGTGTGCTTAGAATAATATCATACCCAGAAAAACTAGAATATTTAGGAATAAGTATTAACAACAGGCTAACAGATTATATAAAAAATAAATATAGTTTCTGTACTGGAAAAGATAAGGAAAAAAAATAAAAATATGGTTAAGACTGCCTTTGAGGATGATAGATCGCCTGGCCTTGGTAAAAAATGGTTGTGCTTCCACAACTGCTGTATGTCTTGACTGCATCTCCAGTATATCTGGGTGAGGTCTGGTTTAAGAAAATAGAAAGTCTGGTAAACACGCTAATATGGGGGAAAAAGAAAGCAAGAATTAAATATGATGTACTGACGATTCCAAAAATGAAAGGAGGTCGGGGATGCCAAATTTCAGCGTGTACTATTTGGCCATTCAATTATCGCAACTTACAGGGGTGTATGGGAGCACTTTGCATGAATACCTCAAATTTAAATATAAACTAAACACAAAACATATATTTAAATGGTTGGAATTAAATAAAGAAACAGGAAGGGATACACTATTAACACAAATAAAGGTTATTTGGAAAAAAATAAAAAAAATTATACATATAGAAGGTAGTGTAAAATTTTCCCCACTATGGGAGAATAGAAACTTAGAGGAATTTAATAAAATAGAGGAGCACGGGTTTTGGGTAAAAAGGGGAATGAAATACGTAAATCAGTTTTTTTCAAAATGGAGGACTAATAGGATTTGATGAACTCCAAAAAGAGAGTGGTACACAAAAGATTCATAAAATTAGATATATGCAAATTAAGCACGCAGTAAAATACATCGAAAAAAAAGAGAGGCTAAATGTGACAGATCACGCACTGATAGAACTATTAGATTTGCAGAGTAAAATGAAGACCTCAATAATATATAAGTTAACCCCTTCCCGCAAATGAACGTGTATACACGTCCATTTTTCCTGTGACTTAACGCAAATGGACGTGTATACACGTCCAATACATTTTCTATCACCATGTCCGTTGGCATGGTGATAGAAACGTCATCTCAGCTGTTCTGGACAGCTGACCGATGACACTCTGCAGCTGGGGAACAATCAGACTGGTCCCCTGCTGCTGATCGTTGTCATTAGTCAGTCATTAAGTGACTCACTAATGACAAGGACTTGCAGGGTTTCCGGGCTGATCGGGTCTCTGGTGACCCGATCGCCCGCAAAATAAAGATGATCGGAGCTGTCAGAGACCGCCCCAATCATGTTAAGGTATAGGTGCGAGGTGGCAGCTGCCACCTCGCTCCCAAACCCCTGCCATTGGTCGTTAGGACTAGCGACCAATGGCAGGAGGGGGGCGGGGGGTTATAGTTGAAATCCCCGCTCTGCCCCGCCCCTGGATGTCGGGGCAGAGCGGGGGGAAGATGGCGGAGGGTCCAGGGACCGGTGATCATGTCCCGGGACCGGTGATCATCGCTGAACCGGCGGAGGCATCGCGGGACCGGCGGAGGCATCGCGGGACCGGCGGAGGCAGGGTGGACGTCATGACCACAGCGCTCTCTAAAGATCAGCGGTAAGTGATCTTCACTGCTGCGTCCTAGGAGTTGCCAAACTACAACTCCCAGCAAGCCCAGACAGCCAAAGCCTGTCTGGGCATGCTGGAAGTTGTAGTTTTGCAACATCTGGAGGGCCACAGTTTGGACACCACTGTGTAGTGAGTGGTGTCCAAACTATAGGCCTTCCAGATGTAGCAAAACTACAACTCCCAGCATGCCCATACAGTCCAGGCATGCTGGGAGTTGTAGTTCTGTAACATGTGGCTCTTCAGATGTTGCAGAACTGCAACTCCCAGCATGCATTGACAGTCTGGGCATGCTGGGAGTTGTAGTTTTGCAACAGCTGGAGGCACACTGGTTGGGAAACACTGAGTTAAGTAACAAACTCTCAGTGTTTTGCAACCAGTGTGCCTCCAGCTGTTGCATAACTACAACCCCCAGCATGCACGGATAGCCAAAGGGCATACTGGTAGTGGTAGTCTTGCAACAGCAGGAGGTTTGCCCCCCCCCCCCCATGTGAATGTACAGGGTACATTTACACGGGCAGGTTTACAACGAGTTCTTGCTACAAGTTTGAGATGCAGCAAATTTTCTGCTGCTGCTCAAACTCGCTGTGAACCCGCCCGTGTGAGTGTACCCTAAAAACACTACACTACACTTACACACAATAAAGTTTAAAACACTACATATACATATACCCCTACACAGTCATCCCCCCCAAATAAAAAAAATTCTCGTATGACACTGTTTCCCAAACGGAGCCTCCAGCTGTTGCAAAACAACTCCCAGTATTGCTGGACAGCCATTGACTTTCCAGGCATGCTGGAAGTTTTTCAACAGCTGGAGGCACCCTGTTTGGGAAACACTGCCGTAGGGTATTTTTGGTATCAGAGGCAAGTGTAATTCTTGCATCCGGGTCCGTCCCTATGCAAATCCCTTATTTTGGCCTCAAACGCGCATGGCGCTCTCTCACTTCGGAGCCCTGTCGTATTTCAAGGCAACGGTTTAGTGCCACATATGGGGTATCTCCGTACCCGGGAGAAATTGTGTTACAAATTTTGGGGGGCTTTTTTCTCCTTTTACCCTTATAAAAAGGTAAAGTTGGGGTCTATTCCAGCATGCTAGTGTAAAAAAATAAAAATAAATTTACACTAACATGCTGGTGTTGCCCCATACTTTTCATTTTCACAAGAGGTAAAAGGAAAAAAAGCCCCCCAAAATTTGTAATGCAATTTCTCCTTAGTAAGGAAATACCCAATATGTGGGCGTAAAGTGCTCTGCGGGTGCACTACAAGGCTCAGAAGAGAAGGAGCGCCATTGGGCTTTTGGAGAGAGAATGTGTCTGGAATTGAAGGCCATGTGTGTTTACAAGGCCCCCCTGGTTCCAGAACAATGGGCCCCCCCACATGTGACCCCATTTTGGAAACTACACCCCTCACAGAATGTAATAAGGGGTGCAGTGAGCATTTACACCCCACAGGTGTCTGACAGATTTTTGGAACAGTGGTCCGTAAAAATGAAAATTTTTATTTTTCATTTGCACAGCCCACTGTTCCAAAGATCTGTCAAACACCAGTGGGGTGTAAATGCTCACTGCACCCCTTATTAAATTCTGTGAGGGGTGTAGTTTCTGAAATAGGGTCACATGTGGGGGGGTCCATTGTTCTGGCACTACAGGGGGCTTTGTAAAGGCACATGGCCCCCGACTTCTATTCCAAACAAATTCTCTCCCCAAAAGCCCAATGGCGCTCCTTCTCTTCTGAACATTGTAGTTCACCAGCAGAGCATTTACATCCACATATGGGATATTTCCATACTCAGAAGAAACGGGGTTACAAATTTTGGGGGGCATTTTCTCCTATTACCTCTTGTAAAAATGTTTGGGAAAAAAAACAGCATTTTAGTGAAATTTCTTTTTTTTTCATTTACACATCCTATGTTAATGAAAAGTCGTCAAAAACCTATGGGGTGTTAAGGCTCACTGTACCCTTTGTTACGTTCCATGAGGGGTGTTGTGTGCAAAATAGTATGCCACATGGGTTCTTTTTAGCTGCTCTGGCACTATAGGGGCTTCCTAAATGTGACATGCCCCCAAAAACCATTTCAGAAAAACTCACTCTCCAAAATCCCATTGTCGCTCCTTCCCTTCTGAGCCCTCTACTGCGCCTGCCGAACACTTTACATACACATATGAGGTATTTCCTTACTCGAGAGAAATTGAGTTACACATTTTGGGGGGATTTCTCTCCTTTTACCCCTTGTAAAAATCCAAAAACTGGATCTACAAGAACATGCGAGTGTAAAAAATGCTGATATAGAATTTTCTTCTTAACTTTGCTGCTATTCCTGTGAAACGCCTAAAAGGTTAAAACACTTACTGAATGTCATTTTGAATACTTTGAGGGGTGCAGTTTTTATAATGGGGTCATTTATGGGGTATTTCTAATATGAAGGCCCTTCAAGTCCACTTCAAAGCTGAACTGGTGCCTGAAAAATTCAGATTTTGAAAATTTTGAGAAAAATTGGAAAATTGCTGCCGAACTTTGAAGCCCTCTGATGTCTTCCAAAAGTAAAATCATGTCAACTTTATGATGCAAACATATAGTAGACATATTGTATATGTGAATCAATAGATAATTTATTTGGTATGTCTATTTTCCTTACAAGCAGAGAGTTTCAAAGTTAGAAAAATGCAACATTTTCAAAATTTTTCATGACATTTTGGAATTTTTCACCAAGAAATGATACAAGTATCAACGAAAATTTACCACTATGTTAAAGTAGAATATGTCACGAAAAAACAATCTCAGAATCAAATTCATAAGTAAAAGCATCCCAGAGTTATTAATGCTTAAAGTGACAGTGGTCAGATGTGCAGAAAATGCTCTGGTCCTTAAGGTGAAAATGGGCTTGGTCCTTAAGGGGTTAATATCAAAGGCAAAATTGGAGAAAATAGTATTCTGTAGCAAAAAAGATTGGAATAAAGATATAGTAGATTTAGATGAAGTAACATGGAAGATGATGATAGATAGTATATCAAATATGACTGAAAATGAAAATCTTAAACTTTCGCAATTTATGTTGCTACATAGATTGTTTTATACCCCCAAAAAATTATTCAGATTTGGTCTAATAGAAAAGGACAGAGGCTCAAGATGCAGAAGAGAAGGTGCTGACCTGATGCACATAGTATGGCACTGTGAATGAGTACAGGGGTATAGGAAAGACATACATTCCCAGATAAAGGACAGGATGGGAATAGAATTGGAATGGCAAAACCTGGCCAGAAACCTTTCTATTTGGAGTTACCACTTAGTACAGAGCAACAAAAGAAATCTACTTAAAAATATTCTAATTCTCGGGAGATTAATAATTATGAGGAAGTGGATAACAAGAGAGCCCCCGTTGTTGACAGATTGGTTAACAGAAATTGAAAAGATTAGTAAGTATGAAGAGATAAAATGCAGGAAATCCAAAAAAAGACTTCTAAAGTGGCAAGAAAAATGGAAATGATGGAAGTGTTAAACAGATTAGGATACAGAAAGGAGGGAGGGGCAAACAAAAAATAAAAATCTGTTTTTTTTGTCATCGCGGGGAGGGAAGGGATAGGGGTGGGGCAAAATAGAAGGATTGCGCATTGTTAAAAAAAAAAAAAAAAGAATACTAGAACATGTCTTGAACAATCTCTCATAGAGGTGAATAAGTCTTCTCCATAAGTTTCCTTTGGTCTATGAGGCTTACAAAGAATGTTCGCAACACTCCCCCCCCCCTCCTTACAAAAAATACATGAAAAATAGAATAGAAACATCGAAATTAGACAATAAAACAAATGAATAAAACAGTATATGTTTCAATATCTGATTTTAACTAGCAAAAAGAAGGGAGATGAAAATGACCAAAACCTTAAAATCTACAATTCACACACTTTTCTGAAGCACTGCATCTACTTTGCATCTCCAACACTCTTTTGACATCATTTGGATTTCATGTTTGTATTCATATGCACCATTTAACTCCTTAAGGACACAGTCCATTTTGGCCTTAAGGAGTTTTTTTCCTCCTCTCGTTCTAAGAGACATTTTCTCCATCTACAGACTAATATGAGGGCTTGTTTTAATTTTTTTTTTTTTTTTTTTTATTCTTTGTAATGATACCTTTTATTTTACCATAAAATGTATGGTGCAACCAAAAAAATATTATTTGTTTTTTTAGGCAAACCACGCCCTGGCTAAGCGATTAACACCATCTACCCCTGGGCAACACCATCTGCCCCAACACCTCACATTGCACCCCCATGGCTCACCACAATCTTTGTCATCAGGAACAGGATACGGGTGTGTGCCACAGCCATAAAGCCACAAGTCTGAACTGTATCCAAGGAAAATCACATGTGGATGCGAAAAAGTTTGCGACAGAAAAGGATACGGGACTGTTGTTACTACAAAGTGTTACTGGCAGGCACTGGTAAAATAGTGGGGGAGGTGAAGGAAAGACTGTTAATTGCCAATGCAGAGTGTGCAAAATCAGTACCTGAAAGGGTTAAACATAGTCTGGTGTTTCCTGCACACGGGAGTGGTTGCAGCTCCGCCCCGTCAGTCCCCAGCAGCGACACATCTTCAGTGTTGCGAGGAGGAACTAAATGTCCGCCCTGTGTTGCACAGGGGAAGACTTTACTGGCCGGACCAAAACAGGAAGTTCCCGGGGCGCAGCCATATTGGAGGTTCAGCTCCACTGTCCCCAGTCAAGCATACGCTGAAGCGCAGACTCTACATATACTAACGATCATCGCAAGTAAGACTCTGGTGCTGGTGGCTCCCTGCATTAACCCTCTAGTGCCCAGCAGCATCACAAGGTGCTTACACATTGGGGGGGGGGGCACCACCCAGAGTGTTCCCGTCAGTCAAGACTAAGCTGCTGCAGCACCTCATCAAGCATCTTAAAGGGATAGCGCACTCAAGTCATCTTAAAGCGACAGCGCACTCAACTCATCTTAAAGTGACGGCGCACTAAATTCATCTTGAAGTGACAATGCACTCAATTCTTCTTAAAGTGATGGCATACTCAAAAAGTCTTGAGTAACCCTGTCCTCCCCACCTACAACGGAGACCCCTTCACCCTGAGGGATTTCAAGGAGAGGATCCAGAGTTTGTCTTTTATTCTCTACCACCTAATCAACAGGTGCAGTTGCTCACAGGACAGCTACATGGACCAGCACTAGAGGAAGTCTGCACCTGGCCTGCCTCCAAGAAAGCAACTGTTGAGCAGATCTTTTAAGGACTGTACCAGGTATTTGAGTCACATTCTCCATCAGAGGTACGTCTCTGGCTGTATGAAAGGAGACAGAAGCCAGGTGTGCCCTTTAGAGCTTATGCCATAGCCTTGCAGAATGCCCTAGTGACTGTCCAAAAATTAGATAGTATAACTCCCGAGCAGGGCAACAATGTGATAATGGTCAGATATATTGACGGGGCTCTTAATAAGTGGGACAAAGCCCAACTGAGAATGTTAGCAGTTCATAATCCCAACATACCATTCCCCGCTTTCAAGAGACTGGCCATACAAGTGATTGAGTCTGGGACTGAGTTAGAGGAGGTCTGTACACCCCTTACACCCGTCCAAGAGCCACTAGCGGTGGTAGTCAGACCTATACCACCACCGTCACATGTCCCCGCCCCAGTGTCATTTATTTTGCCAGTCACCCAAGTCCAAGCAACCCTGTCAGTCACTACAGATTCAGACTTACAGTGCATTAAACAAGACATTGCACAATTGACTAAGGTTGTCCAGGAGCTCCCCACCCGGCCTGCTCCCCTCTCCTGTGAACAATCCTTGCATAGAGAAACCTCCTCTGCTCCTGCCCCATGTAATGCCAGCTACTATGCTCCTTCACCTGCTAGATATTCTGGGAGTAATAGACCCTTCTGTACCCACTGTAACAAGTCTGGACACTGGACAATGCACTGCTGGGGTTTAAACAGAATACCCTCTGCTGTCAAGGACCGGCCCTCAGGAAAACAGGCGCCAGGTTCGAACCCAGAACAACCTAAGTAAGGACTCTCACTAGATCCAGGATCAAAAGTGTCTACTATAACCAAAGATGTTTTTTATATGTACTGGAATGCTAATTTGTTATGTGAACCTGACAATGTTGGTTTCAGAGTAGTAGCAGGCAACGGGAAACCAATACCCAGACATGGATATTGAGAGCCCACTATCCAGTTGGGGAAACATGTACTCAGAGGGCAGGGAGCGATTGTAACTGATGTGTCTGATAAAGGGTCTGCAGAGTTTATAATGGGGATGACTATCATGAAACACTGTTTTGCTGAAATCGTAGATTCTTTGCATGCCTCTCTCCCCTTCATGTCCCCCTCAGGCCAGCGGACTGCGCAGCACCAAGGTTCTACAGGCAGAGCAGTAGTTTGCCAACCAGACAGGTGAAATATACCTGGAACACTCTACAGGAAAGTTGAGGCATGGGGGATCTGTTACCTTCTGATGAAACTAGTACCAAGAAGCGACTGTTCGTGCACAAGGGACTGTTGTACCGAAACTCTTTGGATCCGGTTTCTGGTGACCGACTTCATCAGATTCTGGTTCCCTGAAGAGACGCGGCAATGGTCCTCAATGCCTACCATGATCAGTCAGAGTCTGGTTGGGTCCCTGTATGTCCTCAGGGCTCACCTGCAGTGTTCCCTCATAATGTGTATAACTTATATATTAAAGGGGTAGTCCAGTGGTGAAAAACGTATCCCCTATCCTAAGGATAGGGGATAAGTTTGAGATCGCGGGGGGTCCGACCTCTGGGGCCCTCTGCGATCTCTCTGTACGGGGCCCCGGCTCTCCGCCGAGATAGCGGGTGTCGACCCCCGCACGAGGCGGCGGCCGACACGCCCCTTCAATACATCTCAATGGCAGAGCCGGAGATTGCCGAAGGCAGCGCTTCGGCTCTGCCATAGAGTTGTATTGAGGGGGCGTGTCGGCCGCCGCTTCGTGCGGAGGTCGACACGCCCCCTTCCCGCGGGCTGTCGGGGCTCCGTACAGGAGATCGCGGGGGGCCCCAGGGGTCGGACCCCCCGCGATCTGCAACTTATCCCCTATCCTTAAGATAGGGGATAAGTTGTAAACCACTGAATCACCACTGGACTACTCCTTTAAGGGTAAAGGACCTTTGATATGGTCACATGATTGTTAGTCACATGATAAGGGTTGTCACATGTTCAAGTCATATGTTTTGTTATCCAGAGAGCACCAGGTGACCAGGTGACCTATGGGCTCCGGTGACCTATGGGCTCCTTGCTCAGCCCCCTTTTATAAGAGGGGGAGGAACTACCATGTGTTTCTCTTTCTGCTGAGGTCAAGTCCAGTCCAGATGTCTCAGAGCCAGTGTCCAGTACATCTGGAGGCCTCAAGCTTAATTGCATCTGTAAGTCAAGTCATCTTTGTCTACTATCATTATCTTCAGTCAACTCAAGTCAGTTACAGTCACTGTGGCTGTGCTAGAGTCTGTCAATGTCACTGCAAGTCCCAGCAAGCTGCGAGGTCCCTCGTGTTACTGGTCACCTCTCTGGGAACCTTACTATTCTGTAAAGAGTGTTAAACCTGTTCAACTTCAGTAAAGCTACCGTTAACCTTAACCTGGCCTTGGACTATTATTTACCCCTGCCTAACCTAGGAGTAACGGGATCACCTTCTGGTGGTTACATCGACAAACCATGCCATGGCATCTGCGAACACTAAGGGGTTAACACCCTCTACCCCTGGGCAACACCACCTACACCTCACATTGCACCTCTGTGGTTCACCACAATACAAAAAATCTATTGCCATTCATAGCAGCTTGAAATGGAAACCGGGGAGTTGGCAATATTTTGTCTGTTGCTTCAGGTTATCATATATTGAAATATTATTGTTTCAATAATATCCTATCTTATTGAAGAATATGTATTTATGTATTAAAAAGCCATTCTAATTTGTGTTTTTACTGGCTTTTAACCAGGTTTCAAGGTTGAAACTTTTCAGAGGATTAAAAGAATGCAAACCAATGAATATTTATGAATCAGAGGAAGACCTTTTACTTGAGGCAATCATTTGATTTTTTTTTTCTTTTGCTGGTTTCTTCATTGTATCCAAACTCTTGATACATTAATTGAATAATTGTAGGGCTTCTGAGGTTATCTGCTGCCAGCATTTGATGACAAATGAATATGTTTGCATATTTCTAACAAACAGGGTCATCAATGAAATTAAATTCCATGCATTAGCTAAAGTTCAATGTTAACTGAAGTGCACTCATTCATCACAACTAGACGCAAGTTGATAATAAGCTGCACACATGGTTTAAACTTGGGTTAAAGGTGATATTATTTATTTTTTCATTTGTTTGAACAAGCTATTTAAAAGTGATTTAGTTGTGAATGTGTAGGCAATTTAGGATATACTGTGAGTACAGGTCACAATAAAAAAGAAAATGTGACCACCAATCATGTTGAGATCCAATCCACTATAGAATAATGCTAAACTACTGATAATTGCATCAAGGTGTAAGAGTTATAGGGTTTATCCAGCAACTATGGAGCGGTGGGGGCGGGAGTCAAAGGCATGCCCATTGTGTGGGATATAACAACAAAAAATCCTTTTCCACTGTGCCTCCGCTGTCCTACTCCGATCCACCAGTGGGATGATCTTTCTGAATTGCAGTGTGACTGTTGGCCAAGGAAGCATCTGTAAATCACTGGCCAAGTCAAGACATCGCTGCAGCCAGCCATTCCCTGAGCTGCAGTATGACAAATTGTGACTGGGTGCTACCCGAGAATGACTAGTCACACTGCAGCTCAGGAAGACGATCACTGTGGGGGACCGATGAAGGACACTGGAGGTACTGCTGTGATGCTAGAAGTAAATAAAGGTTTATATAATGTTGACTTTTAACTTTATTTACTGCCCATAGAAGTTTTAAAGTGATTGCCCTGTGAAATGTATTATTTTGCAATTGTCCTTAGGCTTCCTAATAAAATAACAAAAACTTTTAATCGCCTTTCTTTGCTACCTTGTAGCTCCAATATCTAGGCGCCTTGTCTCCAGCAGGGTCTCTGCTGAAAGTCTGCTTCACAGAGCAAGGTGGAGCTGTAGATGTGACATCACAGGACCACTCAGCCAATCACTGTCCCGCCTTAGCCACTGATTAGCTACCGCTCGGGGTAAAGCAAAGTCACTGGGCACCCTCATACTGGAGCTACAAGGGAGCAGAGGAAGGTGAGTTAAAGTTTTTTATTTTATTATGCAGCCTGGAAACAATTGTAAAATAATACATTCTACAAAACAACCAATTTTAAGTTCTGACTGATCCCTATACTTTTTCTTTTCCTGCCCTTACCTGCCCCTTCCCTCACCAAGTTCATCATTCACTCTGAAGAACTGCTCATGTCTTTCTCGAGATGGATCAGTAGGGTTATTCCTCATACACACATGATAGCTTATTCAGGCACCTGAAAGACAGGTACATGTGTAGAATAGGTAGTATAGGTAGAAGAAAGAAGCTAATAGAGGCAGTGGGGTAACAATAACTTTTGGGGCCCCTGCCATGGCATAGTGGGGGCCCCCATCTAAGAAGGGGGCCCTAGACCTGCCTATATTGGTTTACTAAAAATCCTGTAGACAGCAGCTGCCTGCCGATTGACGTTTGACGCAGAGCGTCAAAGAACCCCGTCATCACATGTCAGTGTTGCCCAGTCTCAGACCTGCCACCAAGATGCTGCCTGCACCTGAGCCTGCTGGAGTCACAGACCAGGTGAGTAATAGTGCAGTAGGGATCAGATGGGGGGGTAATTGAAATGGTGTAGCAGTGATCAGAGGAGGAGGGTTCATTTAAATGTCACAGTGGATCAGAGGGAGGGGGATAAGGGGGGGATCTGGGGGGCTATTTGAAATAGCACAGGGGGACCAGGGGGGGGATTTGGGAATTCAAATGGAACAGAGGGATCAGAGGGGGCATTGGGATTTGAAATGGCACAGGGGGATCAGAGGGGAGATTAGGAATTGAAATGGAACAGGGGGATCAGAGGAGAGGAATGGGAATTGAAATAGCACAGGGGCATCAGTGGGGGGATTGGGAATGGAGATGGCACAGCAGGATCAGACCCCCCCCTATGCCATTTCAATCCCGTCACTTGTCAGTCACTTGTCAATCCTGACAGCCACCACAGCTCACTGATTCAAAGTGGCTGTGGCACCGGCTGTCTGTACAGCAGTGACAAGCAGCAGCTGCTGTCTGCAGCACAGTGGCATACAATTTAGATGTGGGCGGCAGGGGCACACATCTTAGATGTGGCAGCCTATATTAAAAATACTGGCCTAGGGGGTCCCTACCTTCAGAAACACCAGTTTACATAAAGATTTTAATCCAGTCCTATTAAAGGAGTTGTGCGCTGCCCTGCCTTTCGGAGCTGCGCTTGCAGCATCCGGAAGTTTATTACTCCGAACGCTGTGTGCGGGCTTCCGTGTTCGCGGCCGTCCCCTTGTGACGTCATGCCTGCCCCCTCAACGAAAGTCTATGGGAAGGGGGCACAACCGCTGTCACGCCCCCTTCCCATAGACTTTCGTTGAGGGGGTGGGCGTGGCATAACGAGGGGACGGGCGTGACGTCACGAGGGGGTGGCCGTGAACATGGAAGCCCGCACACAGCGTTTGGAGTAATGAACTTCCGGACGCTGCAAGCGGAGCTCCAAAAGGCAGGGCAGCGGACAACCCCTTTTAACTGGATTAGAATCTTTATGTAAACTGGTGTTTCTGAAGCAGCATATGGTACTGAGTCTCAGAAATAAAATCTTCATGTGAATCAATGTACATGGCAGAGCCTTATGCTAGAAGTCTGCGTGGCATTACATGGAGCCTGTTACCAAAGGTAAGGAGATATTAGGGTCACAAGATTTACAGTATCAAATAAAAGAGAAAACATTTGTTTTTGTTGTTACAGGAAGTTTCTTAGTCTTATCAGTGTGTTACCAATAGTTGTAGAAAAAGTGCCTGGAGTAATGTGCAGCCATTAAAAGATTGGCCTGCAAAACAAGGATTATTTCCTATCCCACTGGGATGCTGCAATGCAGGACTCTCACAAACACATGCTGAGATAATGAGACAATTCAGTTACAATTTGTGATTTAATCCCTTGATAGCAATCCTACAGCATCATCTTAAAAAGGTAATAGATGTTACAACCATCTATTCTGGGATGGATCAGTAATCACATAAGTGAGTTTTTTTTTTAAAGAAAATTTAAAGTCCATCAACTCAATTTCAGTAGAAGGAAGATTATGAAATCTCTAACAATACTCTATTAAATCTTTCTCTATGGAGCTGTTCTACATTCTTCTACAGGCTTTTTTGACACCTTTTTACAATCAATAAAGTTGCCGACCACACAGAGTCTATTTGTCATTCAATCCACCTTTACAACAGAAACTAGAACCATGGCTGTTATTTAATAGCATGCAGGTGCATCCCGAATTACAGTGCTGTCGTGAATCTGAACACAGTGTTAGCAAGTGGCAACACAAGTAGTAAGAAGATGAAGTAATAACCTTCTAATTCCCAGGTGTTTCTGCGTTTGCCATGTTCTTTCATACAAGGACAAATCAATTAATTATTGAATAATAAACAAGTAAGCTAGAGCTATACCTAGAATTTTTATCTCTTGGTACAAAAAAAAATCAATGTGATATCGCTGTTCATAGAAATGCCCTGAGAAGCTTGCTGAAAGTAAAAATATAGCTGTACTGTGGTAGTCAGTGGGTAGAAAAGATAAAATATCCTTGGTTGTTTATAAAATACCTTTCAATGGTTAAAGGAAAAAAAAAAGATGACCAATGGCGAGCTATATCCAATGAGGTGTCTTTTTTCAGGCATGGTTTAACCCCTTAAAACGGTACTCCCGTAGAAAACTTTTTTTTAAATCAACTGGTGCCAGAAAGTTAAACAGATTTGTAAATTACTTCTATTAAAACATTGTAATCCTTCCAGTACTTATTAGCTGCTGAATACTATAGAGGAAATGGTTTTCTTTTTGGAACACAGAGCTCTCTGCGGACATCATGACCACAGTGCTCTCTGCGGACATCATGACCACAGTGCTCTCTGCTGACATCTCTGTCCATTTTAAAAACTGTCCAGAGTAGGAGAAAATCCCCATAGCAAACATATGCTGCTCTGGACAGTTCCTAAAACAGACAGAGATGTCAGCAGAGAGCACTATGGTCATGATGTCAGCAGAGAGCTCTGTGTTCCAAAAAGAAAACAATTTCCTCTGTAGTATACAGACCCCATAAAGTACTGAAAGGATTAAGATTTTTTAATAGAAGTAATTTACAAATCTGTTTGACTTTCTGGGACCAGTTGATAAAAAAATTAAAAAAAGTTTTCCACGGGAGTACCCTTAAGGACACAGTGGGTTTAGGCCTTGAGAAAACAGCTTATTTAAATTTTATAACTAATTTATTTATCCATCTAGAGGGCCATATGAGGGTTTGTTTGTTTTTTCACATGAGCAATTGTAATTTGCAATGACACCTTTTATTTTACCATAAGTATATGGTGAATTTATTTATTTATTTGTGAGGTGTAACTTAAAAAACAAAAAACAAAAATAAGCACAATTTTGCAACTTTGGGAGGGGTTCAGTTTTTATGCAGAGCACTTTATGGTAAAACTGATGTGATTTTTATTCTGTGTTTCTATGACTATTACAACGATACCCATATTTACGTAGTTTTTGTATTATTTTACTACTTAAAAATCAACCTTTTTATAAAAAAAAACTAAACATAAAAACAAAACAAGTATCCTTAAATTTGCCCTATTCTGACCAGTATAACTTATTCTTTAGAGATGAGCGAACTTACAGTAAATTCGATTAGTCACAAACTTCTCGGCTCGGCAGTTGATGATTTATCCTGCGTAAATTAGTTCAGCCTTCAGGTGCTCCGGTGGGCTGGAAAAGGTGGATACATTCCTAGGAAAGAGTCTCCTAGGACTGTATCCACCTTTTCCAGTCCACTGAAGAACCTGAAAGCTGAACTAATTTATGCAGGAAAAGTCATCAGCTGCCGAGCCGAGAAGTTTGTGACGAATCGAATTTACTGTAAGTTCACTCATCTCTATTATTCTTCTGTGTATGGTTCAGTTTGAGTGATCTTTTTTTTGCACTGTGACATATCTTTTTATTCCTTTTTTTTTTGGGGGGGGGGGGGGTTATAATGTGAACAAAAATCAGCAATTTTGGATTTCACTGGTCACCATGCATATATAATGTTATATCTTAATAGTTTGGACAATTCTGCAGTCCAGAGGAAAAGTTTCTGAGTTTCCCATAGCAATCAATCAGATCGCTTCTTTCATTTTTGAAAATACCTCTGAAAAAATGAAAGAAGCAATCGTATTGGTTGCTATTGGCAACTTATCAACTTTTTCTCTGGACAAGATTTGAAAAATCTCCCCCTATAAGAAGATCACATAAGTGATCGGTAAAGAGGTATTTAAAAGGTCTCTAGTTGGTATGGAGATCACTTGAACCCCTCAGTGACATTGAGGGAGTGCCAATGGGTTAGTTGACAGATGTCACTCTGATCGCAGCATTTAGGAGGTTAATGATTAACTTCAATGTAATTACTGAAGTCAGTCATTTACTGCCAGTGTGGGATGCCGATAGCGCTCATTTACAGTGTATGAAGCAAAGGCAGCTCCTGTGCTCACTTTGTAGCCTTTCTGCACAATGCACCTTACTTGTCTTCTAGGGATTTACACAATATCTGAATAGTCACATACTTATACACAAAGGGGGAAAGTTATGAAACATTGGGTAAAGAAACAGTGGAACAGTATGTGGAAAATGGATGAAGAAAATAACATCTCGGGGTACATCATTTGACAGGCCCTTAGGATGGGGCAGATGGTGTGCCCTATCGATAATTAGTTCCCCTTGTGAAGCATCAGGTAGGACACAGGCAAATAAGTCTGTGAGGACCTTGTGGAAACTTTTGGATTTGATCAAGGCAGGCATACCGTGTATGTGTACATTGTTTCTTTGTTTCTCTGCTATCTTAAGCTTTAACGCTTCCAGTTTATGAGATGTTGACATGGTTACTATGCGCTGAGGTCAATTCTGCCACTTAATGTTAAATATGGGAGGTACACTCATCTAGGGAGTCAGAATCTCCATGTACTTAAGAGATTATGGCCCTCATTTACTAATGCAAACCCGACATGTTTTGTCGGGTTGTGCGCCAGATTCTGTCGCATTGCGCCTGAAATTCTGTCTGCACCAGAATTTGCGCCAGAAATGAAAAAACCCGACTAACTCTCCCTTTTGCTAAGAAAACCCGGAAACGGGGCGTGGTCATTGTGAAAGGGGACGTGGTCTCCAAAAGGGGTGTGTTCCCAACATTTTCACAAAAATCCAACATATTAACTAAGGTTTCCACATAAAATGTGGTAGATTTGAGCTGAGGAAAATCCTACAGATCAGAGCATGTGTAAAAAAAAAAAAAAAGCAAAGTGTAGGGAAAGTGGAAAATCTAGGGAAACCATAGTAAATGCCGTGGAAAATAAATTTTTGGGAATTAAAACCCACAAAGAAACCTACACTCCACTCTTAGTAAATAAGGGCCAATGTGTAAGATGTATGGTTGAAGAGGGAGATGTAAGTTAGTGAGCAGCATTCTCATAGTTGACTCAGCGACAGGTGCTTTTTGATGTCCTGATGTAGGTATAGCTATGCCCCCCTCGCCAGATCCCCCTATGCACAGGTAGGGTAAAGAGGACTTGTTAGCTTAGGAGCATTTTTGGAATGAAAATGAGAGGAGAAGGAGAAAATGAAAGGGGTCTAAATCCAGTAAACTATCTGTAGCTGGGACAGTGTGATGGTTAACAGGATCACCAGTCCTATTAGCAGCACTGGGAGGGTCCTATATATATGGGCTAACAGATGCAGGACTGCAGAATGAGGAATCCAAAGAGATCAATGACTCACATTGTACAAATTTCTCTCCTACCTCGGATGTTTTTTTCATTTGCCTCAAGATACAAGTTTTCTAGAGTGCAAGATATTGCTTAGTTAAGTTGGGTTTGGACAAGCTGTATATCACTAGTCACTATTTCTGAATTGGCATGGCAATGGACACCACAGCTTTAGGTCTTCTGAAAACACATATTTAGGTACATAGGAAGACGAGATTCAAATAAATATAAGATCCTTTTTCCCCGGTCCTAGGCAATTTACTGCTTTGATTGTAGGGCACTAATTCATGTTTTAGGCATGGAAAAGCACACATAAATATATATCTTCTACTAATCTGTTTTTGGACTACTTCTTTTCTGTTCAACGGTTTGGTTACCTGGGCTTCCCTGGATTGAATTTTGTCAAACCTTAAGAAGCTTAGCTGCATCATTTCCCCCACCAGACATGCTTATTATTCTTGCTGGGGGAAATGATGTGAGCAAAATAACGACTCTTGACTTGATATGGGAAATGAAGAGAGATTCTTTTTTTCTGAGATGCTACCAAGAGTAGTGTGGGCAGACAAAAATGATATTTTTTTGTAAATGCATTAGAAAAAGAATCGACAGAAACCGGGGACAATTTATGCCATCTAATGGTGGTTTAACATTTAGACACAGGAATTTTAAGAAGATAGTTTCAAGTTTTTACAGGTCAAATCTTGTGCACCTCTTAAATGTTGCAATTTCAAACTGTTGGGTTTTCATATTGAGGTTTTTCTTTGGGGACCTGGTCATTAAGACTGGTGGGAGTATTGTGAATGCTGGATGAATATACACTCTTGGCAGTTTGGCATGCAGTAGTAAGTAACTTACTGCAACTCCCAGCATTCCTTGACACATAAAGTAGAGTATATAGAATAAAGCATAAAATGCACCACAGAAAAAGGGAAAGCAGAGCGTGCCGCCAATACCACTGATCAATACTGTAGTATGGCAGGCTCCGATAGCACAATATTGTCAGTGTTTGCAATCAAAAGACTCGATATAATAGTCCCCTATGAAGACAAAAAACTGTAAATACATTTTTTTAAAGTTAATAAATGTGAATAAGCCCTCCCCCAATAAAACTTTGAATCAACCCAATTTTCCCATTTTTCTAATAAAATAATGTAAACAAAAATAAACATATGAGGTATAGTTGCATGTGTAAATGTCCAAACTATTAAAATATAAAACTACATGGTGAATGCCGTAAATGTAATACGATTTTTTAAAAATACCAAAGTCCAGAATCGCAAATTTTTGGTCACTTCATATACGAGAAGTAAATTGATAAAAAGTGATCAAAAAGTTCTACCAAAACAAAAATGATACCGAAAAAACAAAAGATCATGGTGGAAAAAAACTTACAAAAAGTTATAATTTTTTTAAAGTAGTAAAATAAAACAAAATCTGTAAAAACTGAGTATGGTTGTAATTGTATGGATCTACAGGATAAAGATAGATTTTGTACCAAATAATGCATTGCATAGAAATGGAAGCCCCCAAAAGTTGCAACAATTCATTTTTTATTTTTTTTTGCTTTTGTGGTAAAACAAGTGATGTCATTACAGAGTACAATTGGCGATGCAAAAAACAAACCCCATATTGGTCTCTGTAGGTAGAAAATTTTAAAATGTATGGCTATTTAAGGGGTACTACTTTTTTTTTATTTTTATCCTGCCCAGGTTTCTAGCCTTAAAAAAACAAAGCAGTCAACTTACCTCCCACTACTCCCATGATGCCTCCAGTATTCATGCCATGGCCTTCACTGCAATCCTCTCCCTTGTGCCGGGGTCAACGTATCAGACTGCAGCTCAGCTTATCACCGGCTGCAACCAATGTGCCATCTGGGTCAGTGATTGGCTGAGCAGAAACATAACGTATTGAGCCCTGGCACCGGTCTTGTTTTAGGTGCCTGGGCTCTGCCTGTATTATGCAGCATGATTAGACCTATATTTTTTTCAGTGGCATAGCGGGGGGATGGTACTGAGTCTCAGAAATAAAATCTGCATGTGAATCAATGTACATGGCAGAGCTTTATGCTAGGAGTCTGCATAAGTCTGAGTAATGAACTTCCGGACGCTGCAAGCGTAGCTCCGAAAGGCAGCGGACAACCCCTTTAAAGGGGTTTTCAGACTTTTTTAAACTGATGGTCTTTTCCCCATTACATCTGAAAGGATTAAGCATTTTAAATAGAAGTAATTTACAAAGCTGTTTACCTTTCTGGCATTAGTAGTGTAGACCGGAAGAATAGATCTAAAGCTGTTGGACTCTTTAGATCTATACTTCCAGTCTACACTACTAATGCCAGAAAGGTAAACAGATTTGTAAATTACTTCTATTTAAAATGCTTAATCCTTTCAGTTCCTATCAGCTGCTGTATACTACAGAGGAAGTTCTTTTCTTTTTGAATATATTTTGTGTCTGACCACAGTGCTCTCTGCTGACACCTCTGTCCATGTTAGGAACTGTCCAGAGTAGGATAGGTTTGCTATGGGGATTTGTTCCTGCTCTGGACAGTTCCTGACATGGACAGAGGGGTCAGCAGAGAGGGCTGTGGTCAGACAGAAAATAAAATTTAAAAATAAAATAATTTCCTCTGTAGTATACAGCAGCTGAGACGTAGTTTACAAATCTGTTTAACTTTCTGTCACCAGTTGATATAAAAAACATGTTTTCCACTGTAGTACCCTTTTAATAATGGCAGTGCAAGAAATTGCTGCGTTGTCGCAGTTCAGTGAATGGGACAACACTGTGGTTCCTAGCACTGCAGCTACTAAAAGTACAGTGTCTGCAAGGTTGAGTACCACTAGACATTGAAAAGGCTGTGGAGCTTGCACAATTGCAACACCCTCATTGAACAACTGATTGGCAAGAAGTGCCAGGTATCAAAACCCACCATCTGAAATTAAAGTGCTACTCCGGTGGAAAACAATTTTTTTCCTAATCAACTGGTGGTAGAAAGTTAAAAAGATCTGTAAATTACTTCTATTAAAAAATCATAATCCTTCCAGGTCTTATCAGCTGCTGTATGTTCCAGAGGAAGTTGTGCAGTTCTTTCCAATCTGTCCACAGTGCTCTCTGCTGACACCTCTGTCCGTGTCAGGAACTGTCCAGTGGAGGAGAGGTTTGCTATGGGGATTTGCTCCTGCTCTAGACAATTCCTGACACGCATACAGCAGCTGATAAGTACTGGAAGGATCTATTTTTATGAAGAAGTAATTTACAAATCTGTTTAACTTTCTGCCACCAGCAGAGTACCCCTTTAACCCCTTAAGGACCACAGGCATATGGGTACGCCCGTGGGAATTTCTGTAACCGTGGCGCGCATGAAATCATTCAGCAGGCATCCTGTGCCAATGCCCAGGGGAGACCCTTCCATGTCGGCAATCGTCGCAAATCGCCGGTGAATTCACACTGGTGATTTGCGTTGATTCCGGGACATATGGGTCTCTGGTGACATGGTGACCCAGAAAATGAGGGGGATCGGGGGTGTCCAAGACACCCCTGGTCCTCTTGAAGGGATAGGAGTTAGGTTGCAGGGGTTCCACCCCTCCTATCCCTGTAGGTCAGATCGGGGACAGGGGGGGGGGGTTAATGTTCGGTTCCCCTGTTCTGCCCACCCACTGTAGTTCGGGCATAGCAGGGGAACCGTCAATGACCGGCACCAGAGGTCCACTCATCATCAGCGGCGGCAGCAGCGGGCAGCGATCGACGGTGACAGCGGGCGGTGATGACATGCGGCTGGCTCCCTGGTGCAGACTATGGAAGCAGGTGAGTTGCCTAGCAACATCTGAAGAGCTACAGTTTGAGACCACTATACAGTGGTCTCTAAACTTTAGCCCTCCAGATGTTGCAAAACTACAACTGCCAGCATGCGCAGACAGCTGTTTGCTGATTTGTAGTTTTGCAGCAGCTGGAGGGCTACAGTTTGGAGATCACTGTGCAGTGGTCTCTAAACTGTGGCCCTTCAGATCTTGCATAACTACAACTTCCAGCATGCCCAAACAGCAGTCTCGGCATGCTGGGAGTTGTAGTTGTGTACCTCCAGCTGTTGCATAACTACATCTCCCAGCATGCCCTTCGGCAATCAGTACATGCTGGGAGTTGTAGTTTTGCAACAGCTTGAGGCACACTGGTTGGAAAATACTGAGTTAGGTAACAAAACCTAACTGAAGGTTTTCCAACCAGTGTGCATTCAGCTGTTGCAAAAGTACAGTGGTCTTTCAGTACATTCTGGGAGTTGTAGTTTTGCAACAGCTGGAGGTTTCCCCCCCCCCCCCCCCCAATGTGAATGTACAGGGTACATTCACACGGGCGGGTTTACAGTGAGTTTCCTGCTTTAAGCTTGAGATGCGGCAAATTTTCCGCCACAGCGCAAAATCCTAGTGGGATACTCACCGTAAACCCCCGGCAGTGCGAATGTACCCTAAAAACACTACACTACACTAACACATAATAAAGGGTAAAACACTACATATACACGCCCTTACACTGTCCCCCCCCCCCCCAATAAAAATGAAAATGTATCGTATGGCAGTGTTTCCAAAACGGAGCAAAACATCAACTCCCAGCATTTCCGGACAGCCACTGCCTGTCAAGGCATGCTGGGAGTTTAGCAACAGCTGGAGGCACCCTGTTTGGGAATCATTGGCGTAGAATACCCCTATGTCCACCCCTATGCAATCCCTAATTTAGGCCTCAAATGCGCATGGCGCTCTCTCACTTTGGAGCCCTGTCGTATTTCAAGGAAACAGTTTAGGGCTACATATGGGTTATTTCCGTATTCAGGAGCAATTGTACTACAAATTTTGGGGGGATTTTTCTTCTTTTACCCCTTATAAAAAGGAAAAGTTGGGGGCTACACCAGCCTGTTAGTGTAAAAAAAAAGAAAATTTAAATGTTACACTAACATGCTGGTGTTGCCCCATACATTTTATTTTCACAAGAGGTAAAAGGAAAAAAAGACCCCTAAAATTTGTAACGCAGTTTCTCCTGAGTACGGAAATACCCCATTTGTGGGGCGTAAAATGCTCTGCGGGCGCACAAAAAGGCTGAGGAGTGAGAGCGCACTATGTACATTTGAGGCCTAAATTGGTGATTTGCACAGGGGTGGCTGATTTTACAGTGGTTCTGACATAAACGCAAAACTACACCCCTCATGGAACATAACAAGGGGTATAGTAAGCCTTAACAGCCCACAGGTGTTTGACAAATTTCCTTTAAGTTGGATGGGAAAATGAAGAAAAAAAAATGTTTTCAATAAAATGCTGGTGTTACCCTAAATTTTTCTTTTTCACAAGGGAAAATAGAAAAATAGTCCCCCAAAATTTGTAACCTCATTTCGTCTGAGTAAGAATATACCCCATATGTGGATGTAAAGTGCTCTGCAGGTGAACTACAATGCTCAGAAGAGAAGGAGTGCCATTGGGCTTTTGGAGAGAAAATTTGTCCGGAATTGAAGGCCACTTGTGTTTATAAAGCCCCATTGTGCCAGAACAATGGACCCCCCCCCACATGTGACCCCATTTTGGAAACTACACCCCTCCCTCACCAAATGTAATAAGGGGTACAGTGAGCATTTACACCCCACAGGTGTCTGACAGATTTTTGGAACAGTTGTCCGGGAAAATGAAAAATGTAATTTTTCATTTGCACAGCCAACACTATTCCAAAGATCTATCAAACGTCAGTGGGGTGTCAATGCTCACTGCACCCCTTATTAAATTCTGCGAGGGGTGTAGTTTCCAAAATGGGGTCACATGTGGGGGGGTGTCCACTGATCCAGCACCACGGGGGGCTTTGTAAACGCACATGGCACCTGACTTCATTTTCAAACAAATTCTCTCTCCAAAAGCTCAATGGCTGAACACAGAGCTCTCTGCTGACACCTCTGTCCATTTTAGGAACTGTCCAGAGCAGCATATGTTTGCTATGGGGATTTTATCCTACTCTGAACAGTTCTTAAAATGGACAGAGGTGTCAGCAGAGAGCGCAGTGCTCGTGATATCAGCAGAAAGCTCTGTGTTCCAAAAAGAAAATAATTTCCTCTGTAGTATTCAGCAGCTAATAGGTACTGGCAGAATTAAGATATTTTAATAGAAGTAATTTACAAATCTGTTTAACTTTCTGGCCCCAGGTGATTTAAAAAAAAGAAAAAAGGTTTCCACTGGAGTAGCCCTTTAAGGTGAAAATGGGCTTGGTCCTTAAGGAGTTATTGGCTTACCTGGGAGATGGACAATTAAAAAAAAGTCTGATAAACTATTAAAAAAAATTACCTTATTTATCGGGGTATACCACACACCGGCCTATAACACGCACCCTCATTTTACCAAGGATATTTGGGTAAAAAAAAGTTTTTTACCCAAATATCCTTGGTAAAATGAAGGTGTGTGTGTGCATGTGTATACCCCGATACACTGTTTCTGACCCGGCAGAAGTTCCCAGGAAAGGCAGGGTGAGAGTGGCCGTCGCTGCCCACTTCTCTCCCCCTGCCTTTCTTGGGGTCTAGAGCCCTGCTGCCTCCGCTTCTCTCCCCCTGGCTATCGGCGCCGCTGCCCCATTGTCTCCCCGGTTTTATAATTACCTATGGCCGGGGGTCGGGTCCGTGCTGCTTCTGGCTTCGGTCCGTGGTGCTTCTGGCTCCGGTGTGGCGTCTATGCGTTGTTGCTATGCGCTGTGCTACGCAATGACGAGTGACGTTGCGTCACTCGTCATTGCGCCTCGCAGCTTATAGCAACGACGCATAGACGCCACATCAGAGCCAGATGCAGCGCGGATCGGAGCCAGAAGCAGCGCAGACCCGAGCCAGAAGCAGTGCGGGCCCAACCCCGGCAACAGGTAATCATAAAATCGGGGATGGGGGAGGCAATGGGGCAGCGGCGCTGATAGTCAGGGGGAGAGAAGCGGCGGCAGCAGGGCTCTAGACCCCAGGAAAAGCAGGGGGAGAGAAGCGGGCAGCGACGGCCTCTCTCCCCCTGCCTTTCCTGGGGGCTTCTGCGGGGTCAGAAAAAACAGGGGGATGGGGAGGTAATGGGGCAGCGGCGCCGGCAGTCTCTGGACCCCAGGATAGGCAGGGGCAGAGAAGCCGGCAGCGACGGCAGGTCTCTGGACCTGTAAAAACCGCTGCAGTTCATTGATTTAAAGCGCCCACTTTAAATCATTGAACTGCAGCGGCTTATCGGCGTATAACACGCAGATAGACTTTAGGCTAAAAATGTTAGCCTAAAAAATGCGTGTTATACGCCGATAAATACGGTAAGTATGTACTGTATATATACAACAAAACAAATTCAAAAAAAGCAGTTAGAGTCAGTGTGATATAGTACAAATAACTCTGATAACAGACTACCATAATCTGAAGCCATGCAAAGTCCCAAATACTTGTGGTAAGTGAAAAACAAGACTCCAAAATGCCCACATTACATTCCCCAAAGTAAAAGTATCAATATCATATAATGGCCCAAAGCATTTTTCCACAGGTTCATCAGGGGACTAGCTGGTAATAGAAAAAGAGAAACACAATAAATGATTTATGGTACTACCTGTAAACATCGGTTGTATTAATGAAAAACAACTTGATAATCACACTAGAGCCACTCCAATAAGTGGATGGATCCCAAGAGGGTCCCTAACTGTAAGTTAGTCAGGTCATACTTGCAACCATAACCATGTGAGGTCTTTACTATGAGTGAAAATGAAAGAAGATAGAGTGGCACTATAATCAGCATGGATGAACAAGTGACACTTACCTGAGACTTTGTCATGCAAGCTCCCAGGATGATCAAAAGGCTCAGTTGCTCCAAGAGGGGCTCAGTGTTTGCAGCAGGTATAAGAACAATAATCTTCAAGAAGAGATGAGCGGCACTCACTCGGGCTGCACACAATTCACATAGCTTTATTAGGCATATGATGAGACAGAATGGGGGGGGGATTATTCAGATGCTGGGGTACACTGAAGGGAAATGGAGACCACGTCCATTTCACTCGGCAAGCATGCTTCCTCAGGCTCATGGCCACGCCTTTATCATGAGCCATGGAATATATATTAACTTTTTAATCACTGCATACTCATTGTAATTGGGCCTAAACAAAGGCAGTCCTAGATATTTAATCTACAGTTGTGTCCTTATTACATTAGAGTTTTTAAACTTAACAAAAAATTAAGAATTAAATGTCTAAAAACAAACTTTGGTGTATTCTGACAGGTAAATGTATTTCTTCATGTGTGAGGAGTAATAAAATTAAGCTTTTCAACTATTATAACTATCTGAGACAATGTTAAAGGGGTACTCCGGCCCTAAGACATCTTATCCCCTATCCAAAGCATAGGGTATAAGATGTCTGATCGCGGTGGTCCCACCGCTGGGAACCCCCGCAATCTCTCATTCCGCACCCACCTTTGTTAGCTCTCCGCAGCGCTGGAGGCTCTGAGTGTGAAGAGCTATGACCACGGGGCTGGAGTATCGTGACGTCACAACTCTGCCCTGGTGTACCATAGACTTGCGGGGGCGGGGTGTGATGTCACACGGGGGCAGAATGGTGACGTCACGATACTCCGGCCCTGTAGTCGTGATCCGGCAGACTCTGAGGCTGCAGCGCTGTGTGAAGCTCCCAGAGGTGCGTGTTGCATGCGAGATAGTGGGGGCCCCCGCGATCAGACATCTTAGGGCCGGAGTATCCCTTTAAGTACAGGGAGTTTTGCCAACCTCCATTTCAAAATGAATACTGTAAAAATAAAGAAATGTTTCTCTTCAAAGTAAGTTGATAGATTATGTTTACTTAGTATGTTTAATTCCCATCACTATTTACTTTTAGTCACACTAATGTGACAAATGCTAATAATATTCCATTGGTTGTTTAATATTCCACTGGCGATCGCAAACACAATTTTTTATTCATATAATAAAATTATGTGTATTACATAAACCAAATGCAAGTAAAGTTTTTTTAACACAATGGTCAGTCTAGCATATTGCGCGGTCTGCTATGTAAACCTTGTAGGAGACGAAAAATCAACAATGATAAATAAATAACACATCAATCCCCCATTGGTGTAACAAGTCTACGCTTTGACCACAAGATAAATACCACAAGAGAAAAGAGCGTATAGCGACCAAATTATTAATGCAAAAATAATTTTTATTAAACACATATGCTCAAAGATGACAAACACTTGAAATCACATAAAAACATGTCAGGAAAAGGTGCAAGAGGATCGACTGAAATGGGGGCTACACGCATGAAGATCAGCCTAATAGCCGAAAAACAACTGCATCAAGGCATCAGACAATGTAAACATTGCACCACATTAAGATAAACAGTAAAGTGCATAGGTACATAGTAATGGTAAAAGTACAATGGTTGCTATCCAACAAGGCAAACAGTACCAAGAAATATTAAAGTGCAATACTAAGATGCTAAAGAGGGATGCAAAAAGCAAATTACCACAGTGGGATAGATTGCGAGCGTGTGCCTCCACCACCCGACATTTCGCTGAGGAGCGTCTTCCGGGGTGTGGCCATGAAGGGCACAACCCTCACTGATATATGGGTACTTACCCAATCACAGGCTAACATCTCAGTCACCTGACTGAGATGTCAAGAACATAGAGAACGGCAGTCATAGGTGGAAAAAGGAGGAAGTGCCCTGTGGACCTGCCCCCCCAACAATGTCACGTGACCATGACGTGAGGAGTGAGACAGGCCTACTACCTGTCACAATGTGGAATGCCCCCAAACATGTGTAAAAACATATATAAAGAAGCCCGCACCTCCCTAGTAGTCCTGATTGAGACTCGCTTCCCTGTTTGCATGAGTGCTGTCATATGATACATCTGGGACGCCGTGGGGAGAGGTGGCCGCGGCTAAATGAACCTCCCACCACTGACGTAGGTCCCAAGTCACAGGGAGGTAAGCGTTCCAGAGAAGCCAGGCGCGCCACGCCCCCTGAGCGCGACGACCACGTCATCGCGCACAGGACGCACTGCGCCGCCATGGCAACCAGGAACGCAGCGCTGCAGAGCCGAGGTGCCACCTCCATGGGCGGATATAACAATGGCATCGAGGGCATAGAGTCCTGGCCAACCATGGCAACCAAGCCATAGTCAGGCTGACAGCACACACAGTGGTCGTCCGTATAAATAAACCAATGGGCGTATGTACATACATGGGCCAGATGAACTACGATCAGTCAGAGTGTGTGAGAATGGAAGGAAGTGAGTGTAATGGTAGAGGAGAAAGTGAATGAATGCGTGAGTGCATGAAAATGGTGAAAGAGTGTAGTGAGGTGAGGGAGAGTGAAGAAAAGCAAGTAAGGCATATTATGACATATGCATAAGTGTAGCAAGGGGTGATAGAAGGGGTAGATGAAAAATAATTCCATCCCCCTTATATAGCTGAGAGCTCTCAGACAAAAATAGCAGTGTATTGTGTAGAGGTGAAGACCTACTGAAGCAAAAATAATCAAAGCACATTTAAAGGCATACCGATAAATGACTAAGTGAAGTAATAAAAGTGATCCACATCCTGAAAGTGAGCAAGTGACAAGTGACATGCAACCAGTGACCACATGTGAGCAAACAAAAGGTGAGGGATAATCAAAAGCATACTGTTACCATTTAAGGGTCCAAATTGTAGAGGACCTATATAGTTGGTATACAAAAGATAAAACTGGCCAGACAACTGATTGGTTAATAATCCTCAATTACAATAAGGCTGTATGGACACCACCCTGGTTGGTAAGTTGGAAAAAATACAATTAAGTGAACATATTAGTGCTCTAACATGTCCCTTGGTGGCCATAGCCCAGATATCATGGGACTGGATAGTACCGTAATGATAATGACATAGGGGAAAAAGTGAACAATGCATCGTAAAGACAACACATTATATAAGTATACGGATAGCAACCATTGCACACCAGGGGCTAAGTGGGGACCAAACAGGAGGACCTCCGAAGATCACTAGCTAGAACGGATCGTGGCAATGAATTCTGAAGAGACGGGGGGGGGGGGGGGGGGGGGAAATCCCACAGAGTAGCAGTCCACCATATCGTCGCATTGAAATCCGACAGGAAGTCCAAGGTTCACGACAGCCGGAAAACTAGAGGGCAAAGCAAAAACTAAAATTAAAAACACATAAAACCAATAAAAAGAAGTAACTCAATAAAATTCAAGTATGAACTGAGTCATAGGTTAAGGGACGCTATAGAAAGGGAGCATAGCTGTTGACCTCATTGAGGCCCTGCGGTACTATAGTCTGAAGCTGGAAAATCCAGCGTGTCTCACGCTGTCCCAGAATTTTGGGCCAATTACCTTGGCGAGGTCCAATCGGTACATGATCTATTCCCCGGAAGTGGAGGAGAGAGGCATCACAGTTGTGTTTGAGTTTGAAATGTATTGAAATCATTTTCAATCACAGAATTTCAGATTCATCTTTGGCCAGCTGTATGTCACGGACATGTTCCCTTATACGTCTCTTGAATTCACGTGTCGTCATACCTATGTCAATTAAATTACAAGGGAAGATGGCAGCATAAATAACCCCTTTGGTATGGAACGTTATCAGATGTCTAATAGTGTAAGTACTGGTCTGTGTGGAATTAGAAAACACTTTAGTTCGTTCCATGTTGCAGCATGCCACGCATTTGCCACAGGCGATATTGCCTATCTTGGGAATTTTGTTCCCAAAGATAGGTGTCGCCGTGTTAGATGAATAGAAGCTATGGACTAATAAGTCCCTAAGATTCTTGGTACGACGAAATGTGACAGCTGGTCTGGGGGGTAGTACCTTTTCAAGGTAGGATCAGTATGTAGAATGGCCCAATGCTGTTGCATAACATTGACAATTTGGTTGCTGTTAGATGTATAGTCCAAGATACATCTTACCTGCTCGGTTGGTTCTTGTCTCCGTCTGTTGGAATGTAGTAAAGCAGTAAGGTCTTCGTTTTTGGCTCTGATGTATGCTCGTTTGATGCTGCGGTGACTATAACCCCTTTCTTGGAAACGTTTTCTCAAGTCAGCAGCCTGTGTTTCAAATTTTTCTTCTGTAGAGCAAAGGCGTTTAGCCCTTAGGAATTGGCCAACCGGAATGTTTTGCACCAAATATTTAGGATGTGCTGATGCTGCATGTAACACTGTGTTGGCTGATGTACTCTTCCTGTATAAATCCGTCAATACATAGCCGTCTTGATCGATGTTAATATGGATGTCTAGAAAATCAATGGTAGAACAGCTAGTTCTATACGTAAGTCGAATATTTAAGTCATTTGCATTTAGATGGTTAAAGAACTCCTCAAGTTCCACTAAGGTACCTTGCCACACAATCAGAATATCGTCTATGTACCTCCTCCATGATATTACTCTATGGAGGTGTGGGATCTTGTCTGCCGAGAAGAGGGTCCTCTCCCACAACCCCAGGAAGAGATTCGCGTATGAGGGTGCACAAGCCGCCCCCATCGCGGTCCCCTGGAGTTGGAGGTAGAGGACCCCCTTAAAGATAAAAAAAATTGTGAGTCAATGCAAATGACAGGAGTTCAATCAGGAGAAGACACAGGTCCTGGTTCAAGTCGCTGGTCTCAAGAAAGAATTTAGTAGCGGCAGCACCTCGGCTCTGCGGCACTGCGTTCCTAGTGGCCATGGCGGCGCTGTGCATCCTGTGCGCGATGACGTGGTCGTCACGCTCAGGGGGCGTGGCACGCCTGGCTTCTCTGGAACGTTTACCTCCCTGTGACGTGGGACCTACGTCAGTGGTGGGAGGTTCATTTAGCCGTGGCCACCTCTCCCCATGGCGTCCCAGATGTACTATATGACAGCACTCATGCAAACAGGGACTTGAGTCTCAATCAGGACTCCAAGGGAGTTGAGGGCTTCTTTATATATGTTTTTACACATGTTTGGGGGCATTCCACATTGTGAAAGGTAGTAGGCGTGTCTCGCTCCTCATGTCATGGTCACGTGGCATTGTTGGGGGGGCAGGTCCACAGGGCATTCCCTCCTTTTTCCGCCTATGACTGCCGTTCTCTATGTTCTTGACATCTCAGTCAGGTGATTGGGTGTGTACCCATATATCAGTGAGGGCTGTGCACTTCATGGCCATACCCCGGAAGAAGCTCCTCAGCAAAACGTCGGGTGGTGGAGGCACACGCTCGCAATCTATCCCACTGTGGTAATTTACTTTTTGCATCCCTCTTTAGCATCTTAGTATTGCACTTTAATATTTCTTGGTACTGTTTGCCTTGTTGGATAGCAACCATTGTACTTTTACCATTACTATATAACTATGCACTTTACTGTTTATCTTTATGCGGTGCCATGTTTACATTGTCTGATGCCTTGATGCAGTTGTTTTTCGGCTATTAGGCTGATCTTCATGCGTGTAGCCCCCATTTCAGTTGATCCTCTTGCACCTTTTCCTGACATGTTTTTATGTGATTTTAAGTGTTTGCCATCTTTGAGCATATGTGTTTAATAAAAATTATTTTTGCATCAATAATTTGGTCGCTATACGCTCTTTTCTCTTGTGGTATTTATCTAATGATACATAAATAACACAAAAAATTACTGATAAAAACACAATTCAATTTGAGTATTATATTTAATAACTTTTTTACAATCGAAACTCTGTTTTCCCAGACAGATAATCTCTTCAGGGAAAGCTGCAAGAGTACTCTTAGCTTTGTACTGTATATTGTCTGCCACCCAGCTTTCCCATTCTCCTGAAAATAACAACTGACTGGTAAAGCAGCAATAATGGAGATCTTAAAGAGAAAGGACAAACTGGGTGGTACACACACCTAGCTTCCTCAGTATCCTGAAACCCCAGCAGTGATAGGCTACTTGTCCTCCCTGCACTCCTCAGCACAGCAGCACTGCCATGCCCTCTCCCTGGCCCTGCACTGATGTCTTTTTTCCCCCTCACTTTGCTCTCAGCCAGGAGTAAATCTTTTCTTCCCCAAAAGCCCCGTCCCCTCTCCCTACCCCAGGATAGTTAAAACATTCTTTGACATAACATTGGTCCGGCAGCAGGAGGTTTAAAACTCCCAGGCAATCTCCACAGCCCAATAGCATCGCGATCAGGAGATGTATGGGAAGTACCATACATTTGAAGGGGACTTGGGGTAAATTTCATGATCGCACTACTCTCAGGCTGTGGAGATTGCCACCGTACCTGTCATGGTACCTGCCACGGTACCTGTTTTGGCTCTGCTGTTTTACTCTTGGACTACGGAGACTTTCAGTATTGTGACATCCCCAAACTCTACTATATTTTGATTTGACATATCAGACACTAGAGATATAAGAACATATACAGTAATGTACACATACATATGTTGAGTATATATATATATATATATATATAATGTTGAGTATATATATATATATATATATATATATATATATACACACATATATCACTCCTGCTGGGGGCAAAACACTGTAGTGTTCAATAAAATGAAGAATGAAGAATTGGAAAATCTTAATTGTTATCCCTTGTTGATAGCATATAGAGATGAGCGAACTTACAGTAATTCGATTTGTCACAAACTTCTCAGCTCGGCAGTTGCTGACTTTAGCCTGCATAAATTAGTTCAGCTTTCAGGTGCTCTGGTGGGCTGGAAAAGGTGGATACAGTCCTAGGAGACTCTCTCCTTTTCCAGCCCACCGGAGCATCTGAAAGCTGAGCTGATTTATGCAGGCTAAAGTCAGCTACCCCAGAGCCGAGAAGTTTGTGACAAATTGAATCACTGTAAGTTCGCTCATCTCTAATAGCATAGCATTAATTATTATTATTTTTTTTCGAAAGTAAAAGTTTTTAGAATTTTAATACAATACAATACAGAAACAAAGACTGGAAGTTGAGTGTAGATACAGAGTCCGCCAGCTTCCATCAGAAGCAAATGGGCAATATAATAGTCCATAACAACAGATAGTGAACAATCAAAACATGGGTCAATGGTGTTTGATAGTAATAACACAGTACAAACACACTGCAAATGTAGGCTCAGGACTGGAAAAATGGGTTATGGGAAGAGGTGGTGTTTGTAAGTACCAAAAGCTGCACCTTGACCTGATTATTCCACTGGTGTTTAACAATATACAATCTGAGGGTAGTCAGGTGGGAAAGCTGGGGAGGAGAGAAGGGTGGTGGGGGATAGGCAAAACGAGAGGAGAAGGAGAGGCAACAATAAGACAAAGAGAACAGGACAAACTCACCTCACAAGGGGACTGCAGTCGGACAACCCGGACACCCAGCAAGAAGGTATATTATGTGTTACTGAGAGTGATGGGAGGTGTGGGTCTTCCAGACAGGATGAGGGGAAGAGCAGCAGGTATTAGTTAGCTAGACAAAGTGACGTATAATCTGAGGAGGAAAGGAACGAGTTCCAGGGTTCCCATGCCAAGAGATACTTGGTCAGTTGGGTGGGGGATTCTGCCAGAAGTTCCTCCATTCTATGGAGGTGCATCACTTCCCGGAGCCAGGACAATACAGTGGGAGGGACGGTAGACTTCCAGTAGTGAGGTATCACTATCCTAGCTGCCATGAGGAGGAAGGAAAGCAATTTAGCCGTAGTCCGTGGCAGGCCCTGTGGCAGTATGGAAAGGAGCAGGGTCTCATGAGTTTGTGGTAGGTGGATGGACGTGACACAGGATATTATCTCACAAACCTGTCGCCAGAAGGTCGAGGGGCATGGGCATAAGAATCAAACATGAAGCATCGAGCCGCAATCTCCGCATCTCCAGCACGCGTCTGGGACGTCAGGGTAAAATTTAGCCAGGAGCTTCGGTACTCTGTACCATCTGATTAGGACTTTAAAATTGGTCTCCTGGGCCCTACACGAGATGGAGGTGCGGTGGCACCGGGACACTGCCTCAGACCAGGTCTCGTCAAGAATAGTGCGACCCAGCTCATTTTCCCAAACCAATTTGTATGGGAGCGGCTTAGTTGTGTATTTTCCAAGTATTAGAGGGTACAATGTACTAATAGTGCGGTGCGGAGTCACACTCTGGGTGCAGAGACATTCAAACTTAGTGAGGGGTCTGTGCGGTTGCGCGGACTGCATAGCGACAGAATAAAAATGACAGAGTTGTAAATACTGAAAGAGGAGTAAGGGCGTCGGGGGGGGGGGGGTTCCTGTAGGAGGTCTGACAATGGTCAGAGGGTCGACAGGGTCTTGAGGTCACGGAAGGTTGTACCCAAGTCTCTAGGGAAGTTTGAAAACGAGCTGGATTCGTAGGCGGGCAAAAAAGCTGGGTTGCCGAACAAGGGTGTTAGTGGGCCATCAGGGCTAAATGGGGCAGAGTGAGACATATAGGCTGCTCTGGCCCTTGCTATGGAGGTCATAACAGGAGGGAGGTTGTGAGGGATAGCAGAAACAGGGGAAGAGTTGTGGGGGAGCCACATCAGGGATCGCGGATCAACACCAGACATTGTCAATTCGGGTTGTATCCATTGCTTATCAACTCGGTGGTGAAAGCTGTCCAGGACTCTGGCCAGGATGATAGCCTACATAGTCCGGAAGGGCCAATCCCCCGCTAGCCTCCGACCGTATTAGAACGTGGCTAGCCAATCTGGGTCTTTTATGTGCCCAAACGAAGCCAAATTGTAGTGCAGCAACCTCCTTAACCCCAATGGACGTAAATGTACATCATGGTGCCGTTGTACTTAATGCACAATGACGTACATTTATGCTCCGCCAAGACCAGAGCAGAAGACCCTGTGAGACAGTCAGAGCCAGGTGAGGCAGGTCCCGGCTGCTATCAGCAGCCAGGGACCCGCGGGTAATGGCGGACATCCGCGATCGCGCGGTTGTCAGCCATTAACCCCTCAGATGCCATGATCAATACAGATCAAGGCATCTGCAGCAGTGCGGTACTTTAAATGGATGATCGGAATGCCCTCAGTGCTGCCGCGGGGATCCGATTATCTAGCATGGCAGCCAGAGGTCCCCTCACTTGGCTCTGACTGTCTCCCGCGATCTTCTGCTCTGGTCTGAGATCGAGCAGACCAGAGCAAAAGATCACAATAACACTGATCAGTGCTATGTCCTATGCAAAGCACTGAACAGTATTAGCAATCAAATGATTGACCCTATGGGGACTATTAAAGTGTAAAAAAAAAAAAAAAAAAAGTAAAAAAAATGTAAAATAAAAAAGTAAAAACATTTCTAAAAAAAAAAGCATAAAAAAATTAAGAATACAAATATTTGGCATCGCCACGTGCGTAAAAGTCTGAACTATTAAAATATATTGTTCATTATCCTGTACGGTAAACGGCGTAAACATAAAAAAAATTAAAAAGTACAAAATTGCAGCTTTTTTGCCACATTTTATTCCCAATTTTTTAAAATAAAAAACTAATAAAAAGTAAAACCTAAGCAAAAATGGTACCGATAAAAACTACAGATCATAGCGCAAAACATGAGCTTTGTTTATTTGTTTCCCCTTATACGGAAAAATGAGAAAGTTATAGGTGGTCAAATTAGGGCAGTTTCAAACATACTAATTTTGTTAAAATAGTTTGAGATTTTTTTTTAAGCGGTACAATTATAGAAAAGCATATAAAATGGGTATCAAGTGTACAGCCTGAAAACAAAACCTTCCAAAATTTGCTAAATTGCAGTTTTCTTTGCAATTTTCCCACAAAAATAATATTTGTTTGGTTGCGCCATACATTTTTTGGTAAAATAAGTGATGTAATTGCAAAGTACAATTGGTGACGCAAAAAACAAGCCCTCATATGGGTCTGTGGATGGAAATTGTTATGGGAGTTATGATTTTTAGAAGGCAAGGAAGAAAATAACGAAAATGCAAAAATAAAATTGGTCTGGTCCTTAAGGCCAAAATGGGCCTGCTCCTTAAGTGGTTAAAGAAGTCACGGGGGAGATGTAGTGGCACACAGGAAAAGAGGTAGAGAAGTCTAGGGAGAACATTCATTTTAAAAATGTTTATTCTATCCAGCCAGGAGAAGTCCCCGTGCTCCCATTTGGCCAAGTCCAATCTCAACGTATGAAGAAGGTGCAGAAAGTTAACTTTGTATGTGTCCGATAAGCGTGAAGGGACAAAGATACCTAAATATTTGAGGACGGTCAGTTTCCATTTAAAGGGGTAGGACATCTGCAACTGGTGGACCACAGAGAGGGGCAAGGTAATGTTCAGGCCTCACATTTAGAGTCATTCAGCTTGAAGTTACTATATTCCGAGTATTGGTGAAGTGTGCACATAAGGGAGGGGAGGGTGGTGATGGGGGCAGACAGACAAAGGAGGAGATCATCGGCGAAAGCTGAGCATTTGTAATAGTGGAGGAGACAGAGATGCCCTTAATATTGATATTATTGTGGATTGCCACAAGTAGATGCTCCATGCAGAGGACATAGAGGAGCAGGGATGGAGGGCATCCCTGTCCCATTACAAATCCTGAAGGGATCCGAAAGCTGCCCATTTATCCTCAGTTGGGCCTGGTGGAATACAGGGCCATAATACGAGACAGCATGGAGGGGCCTAATCCTATTTGCCTCAAGGTTTCCACCAGGAAGCCCCAGTCCACCCAGTCAAAAGCTTTCTCAGCGTCAAGTGAGAACAGAAATAGAGGGAGCTTGTGAGTCTGAGTGTAATGAATCACTGAGAAGGTACATAGAGTGTTGTCTCTCGCCTTTCTACCCTGAATAAAGCCAACTTGATCAGGGTGAACTAGGGCCGGCATGGGGGGGGGGGGGGCTATTGGATAACAGTTTGGCAAACAGTTTGGCATCAGTGTTAATCAGGGAGATGGGTTTATAACTGGGGCATAGAAGGGGGTCCTTGCCTTCTTTTGGGATAACCATGACATAAGCACTCAGTAAGGACTGGGATGGGGGGGGGGGGGGCGGAAATATGGTTGAAGGCTAGGAGTAGAGGTGCAGACAGTTAAGGTCTGAGGGACTTGAAGAATTTGGCTGTGTACCCATCAGGGCCTCGGCTCTTACCAGCAGGGGTGATGGCCGTTTCAAGTTCCTCAGATGTGAAGGGAGTCTCCAGAGCTTGGGCCAAGTGGTGGGAAAAATGGGGGAGAGCTGTATCAGACAGATAGTGTTGAAGGGTGGGGGTGGTCATAGGGGTTGAATTTGGGGTGGGGGGCTTCAGTAAATTGTATAGGGAGGCATAGTACTGCCTAAAAGTCTCAAGTATAGCAGGTGTAAGAGAGGAAGGCTGACCATTGGTGTCACGGTGCCGGCTGGCAGGTAGTGGATCCTCTGTGCCAGAGAGGGATGGAGAGGACCGCGCTAGTGGACCGGTTCTAAGCCACTACAGGTTTTCACCAGAGCCCGCCGCAAAGCGGGTTGGTCTTGCTGCGGCGGTAGTGACCAGGTCGTATCCACTAGCAACGGCTTACCTCTCTGGCTGCTGAAGATGCTGAATATAGGCGCGGTACAATGGAGTAGGCAGAAGCAAGGTCGGACGTAGCAGAAGGTCGGGGGCAGGCGGCAAGGATCGTAGTCAGGGGCAACGGCAGGAGGTCAGGAACACGGACTAGGAACAGACTAGGGAACGCTTTCACTAGGCACTAAGGCAACAAGATCCGGCAAGGGAGTGCAAGGGAAGTGACTAGATATAGGGAAGTGCACAGGTGAACACAATAAGCTAATTGGGCCAGGCACCAATCATTGGTGCACTGGCCCTTTAAATCTCAGGGAGCTGGCGCGCGCGCGCCCTAGAGAGCGGAGCCGCGCGCGCCAGCACATGACAGCAGGAGACGGGAACGGGTAAGTGACCTGGGATGCGATTCGCGAGCGGGCGCGTCCCGCTGTGCGAATCGCATCCCCAACGGCCATGACAGGGCAGCGCTCCCGGTCAGCGGGACCGACCGGGGCGCTGCGGAGAGAGAGACGCCGTACGCGCTCCGGGGAGGAGCGGGGACCCGGAGCGCTAGGCGTAACAGTACCCCCCCCCTTAGGTCTCCCCCTCTTCTTGGGGCCAAAGAACCTGAGGAAAAAAAATTCAATTTTTCCGTGATGAGGTCCGATGCAAATTAGGAGGGGTTCTGTGTGGAAACGAACGAGACAGTCCAATCTTTTATTGTAAAAACAATAGATGTAGAGGGGTCTGGCGAGACTGGTCACAGGAACGGATTGCAGAGGACCAGAGGAGAGAGGAGCCGGGGAGAAAAAACGCTTCGTGCGAACAAAGTCCATATCCAGGCGAAGCTCCAGACGCCATCCGGAAGAACGCATGTCAATGCGAGTGGCAAGATGAATGAGTTCATGTAGGTCAGCAGGAGTCTCTCGTGCGGCCAGAACATCTTTAATGTTGCTGGATAGGCCTTTTTTAAAGGTCGCGCAGAGAACCTCACTATTCCAGGACAACTCGTAAGCAAGAGCACGGAACTGAATGGCGTACTCGCCAACGGAAGAAACACCCTGGGCCAGGTTCAGCAGGGCAATCTCGGCTGAAGAAGCTCGGGCAGGTTCCTCAAAGACACTTCGAATTTCCGAGAAGAAGGAGTGTACAGAGGCAGTGACGGGGTCATTGCGGTCCCAGAGCGGTGCGGCCCATGACAGGGCTTTTCCAGACAGAAGGCTGACTACGAAAGCCACCATAGACCTCTCAGTAGGAAACTGGTCCGACATCATCTCCAAGTGCTGGGAACATTGCGAAAGAAAGCCACGGCAATACTTAGAGTCCCCATCAAATTTGTCCGGCAAGGACAGGCAGAGGCTAGGAGTGGCCACTCGCTGCGGAGGAGGTGCAGGAGCTGGCGGAGGAGAAGATTGCTGGAGAAGTTGCGACTGAAGTTGGTGCGAAATGGTGGACATTTCCGACAGCTGACGGGTTAGAAGGGCGATCAGTCGGGCTTGCTGGGCGGCCACCGTGGTGAGGTCAGCGACCACTGACAGAGGAACTTCAGCAGGATCCATGGCCGGATCTACTGTCACGGTGCCGGCTGGCAGGTAGTGGATCCTCTGTGCCAGAGAGGGATGGAGAGGACCGCGCTAGTGGACCGGTTCTAAGCCACTACAGGTTTTCACCAGAGCCCGCCGCAAAGCGGGTTGGTCTTGCTGCGGCGGTAGTGACCAGGTCGTATCCACTAGCAACGGCTTACCTCTCTGGCTGCTGAAGATGCTGAATATAGGCGCGGTACAATGGAGTAGGCAGAAGCAAGGTCGGACGTAGCAGAAGGTCGGGGGCAGGCGGCAAGGATCGTAGTCAGGGGCAACGGCAGGAGGTCAGGAACACGGACTAGGAACAGACTAGGGAACGCTTTCACTAGGCACTAAGGCAACAAGATCCGGCAAGGGAGTGCAAGGGAAGTGACTAGATATAGGGAAGTGCACAGGTGAACACAATAAGCTAATTGGGCCAGGCACCAATCATTGGTGCACTGGCCCTTTAAATCTCAGGGAGCTGGCGCGCGCGCGCCCTAGAGAGCGGAGCCGCGCGCGCCAGCACATGACAGCAGGAGACGGGAACGGGTAAGTGACCTGGGATGCGATTCGCGAGCGGGCGCGTCCCGCTGTGCGAATCGCATCCCCAACGGCCATGACAGGGCAGCGCTCCCGGTCAGCGGGACCGACCGGGGCGCTGCGGAGAGAGAGACGCCGTACGCGCTCCGGGGAGGAGCGGGGACCCGGAGCGCTAGGCGTAACAATTGGATTGTTTGATGGAGGGAACAAACAGAGATTATTTTTTTTTTTTTTTATCCGGGAGAGCATTTGCCAACAATCTCCCTGATTTGTTACCCCATTAATAAAATCTTCTGCCAGTGAGCTGTGGAAAATGTTTGTATTTCTGGTTAATTAGGGTAGACTATGTCCTGCTACGATTGTTTGTGCAGAGTTTTTAGAAAGTGAAGCTGTTGCAAAAGGGAGAGTAGTTTAGCTGAATGTTCCCTCTTGAGACGGGCCCCATGCCTCACGAGGACTCCATGGACCACACACTTTAAGGTTTATCAATGGCGAGGATTCATCATGTTGTGACTCCTCATATCATGCCTTTGATATCTTTTAGACAGTATCTAGGAGAAGGAATTCATTGAGTCTCTACGAGGAGCGGGGCTTGGTGTGAGAAGGGAGTCGGAAGGTGCTGGTGACCGGGGCTTGGTCTGAGAAGTTATAACACCAATGTTAGACCTGTGGATATCGGGCAGTAGGTGGTGTGGGCATAGAATGTAGTCAATTTCGCTGTAAATCTGATAGGGGTGGGAATAAAATGTACAATCTCGGTCTTGGGGGTGGAAGGTCCTCCAGACATTGCTGAGTTGTAGGGAAAGCAGTTTCCTTCTGAGAGCACGAAGCTTAGTATGAGAGATGCTTGCAGTGCCCGAGGAAGCGTCAACTTGGGGGAAGAGGGCTAAGTTAAAGTTGCTTAATTATTATTATTATTAACAGCATAATAAGTTATGCCTTAATTCATGTTACTGAATGTACTGTTTCACATCTGTTGCCTGAAACTTTGGACTTTGCAACAGATTTAACAAATAAGCAAAAAATAGGGAAACAATATAAGTGCATTTATTTCTGAAGAAGATACCATTACAAATATGAAATGTTTTATGTGAGAAAAGTTCCCATCTTTGATGGTTTACCATTAAAGGAAAATAAAATGTAGTCAAGATGTCTATAAAGAAAACGCTGGCTTATATTGAGAAGCATGATATTAAAGAAGGTATGATTAAGTGTCTCCAAACTAAAGACATTCTTGCCGTGGACCCCAGCTAGAAACATTACTAAATGGAAGTACATTTTCTTTTCAGCTAGCCTATATGTATTAAATGTCACTCGCACATTTCACCTGTCAGCAAAAAGCCTGACTTTTACACATTCTGCTGTGTAATTGAAATGTTTTACTTTTATAAAAACATTATATTATACAAAAAAAGCCTAGAAGCAATATAAAATCAAATCCTTAAAAGCAGAGTTTATAGCTGCTATTAAACTCCAGTATGTAAAGGGGTCCTCCCATGGAAAACTTTTTTTTTTAAATCAACTGGTGCCAGAAAGTTAAACAGATTTGTAAATTACTTCTATTAAAAAACCTTAATCCTTCCAATACATTTTATGGGCTGTGTACTACAGAGGAAATGCTTTTCTTTTTGGATTTCTCTTATGTCACCTTATACAGTGCTCTCTGCTGACCTCTGCTGTCCATTTTAGGAACTGTCCAGAGCAGCATATGTTTGCTATGGGGATTTTCTCCTGTTCTGGACAGTTCCAAAAATGGACAGCAGAGGTCAGCAGAGGGCACTGTGGTCGTGACATCAGAGAAATCCAAAAAGAAAAGCATTTCTTCTGTAGTATATAGCCCCTAAAAAGTACTGAAAGGATTACGTTTTTTAATAAAAGTAATTTACAAATCTGTTTAACTTTCTGGCACCAGATGATTTAAAAAAAAAAAAAAAAAAGTTTTCCACATGAGAAATCCTTTAAACACATGTATGTAAATAGGGAGAGCTTTTCCACAAATGTTTTCTATCTCCCACAAACATGCACTTTTATTTTACAGTAGGCATAATTTCATAGAATAAAGTCTTGATACTGAAATACAAAGAGGAATTTATTAGTTTACTGCAATGAAGGTGACTTTGTCAATTCGCACAGTTCAGTACACAGAAGCATAACCATGAGGGGTGTACCTTAGAAGGCCCAAATAAGCCTTAGGGACATTGCATTTATGAAGTCTAAAGAACAGGTTGATTTTTTACTATGTACCATAATGACTGCTGGGCAACATAGTGCACCATAAGTATTTTAAAATATTAGAATGAGTTAAAAGACACATTCTAGTATAATTCCAAAGTCTATAATAATTTGAAATATCCTAGCGGTCTGGAATATGTATTGTTAGAAGCAGCAAATATACACAAACAATGAAAAACTAATATTTATACTCTTGCTTATAGTCACAGTCTGCCCTTTTCTGAAGGAAACAGTCAACAGATACAACCTTGATAGTGTACCTGAGTTCTCCTGAATGAAATTAAATTCCATTATTAAGCTACTTCGTGACCGACATTAATTTTCCTTGATCATATTACTCATCATTACATTATTTACAGACAATGCTTTCCCAAAATACAATTTACCACAGTAGGCTTTGTGCTGACAGTAAAGCAACAGAAGCCAACACGATTCAGAAGCCAATAATATTGTAAATACAGTTGTGGAGTTAGCTAGACTTCTGACAGCCATGGCCTTCTAATACACTGCTCAAAAAAATAAAGCCAACAGGTGGAAATTATAGGCAATTAGCAAGAAACCCCCAAAAAAGGGGTGGTTCTGCAGGTGGGGACCACAAACGAACTCTCAGCTCCTATGCTTCCTGGCTGATGTTTTGGTCACTTTTGAATGCTGGCGGGGCTTTCACTCTAGTGGTAGCATGAGATGGAGTCCAAAAACCCACACAATTGGCTCAGGTAGTGCAGCTCATGCAGGATAATACAAAATTAGTAAATGAGACTAATGGTTGGAGGGCAAAATATACAATAATCTCTGATAGATTGCCGGAGGCAATCCAATAAAGGCCCTGAGGGTCCCAACCAAAAAATTACTATGTACAGGACTTTAATGTGCGGGTCCAAAATTATAATAGTGATAAAAGAAGGAAAAAATCACACATTTAAAAACACTATGTGCTTCTGGCCATTTGCCTCTTGACAAAGCCACTTGGTGGCGAAACGTTGAGGGGGGCAGTGTTATGGTTTTAACTGCTATGTGCCCTAACAATCAGTACCTCTGGGATACAAAAATACAATGTATCTCCTACGAATTATGGAAAATGATGGAGCTAGTCGAGCCCAATAAGCCCCACTATTTCAGCCATTAGTTAGGAGCACATAGTGTTTTTAAATGTGTGATTTTTTCCTTCTTTTCTCACTATTATAATTTTGGACCCGCACATTAAAGTCCTGTACATAGTAATTTATTGGTTGGGACCCTCGGGGCCTTTATTGGATTGCCTCCGGCAATCTATCAGTGATTATTGCTCAAGCAGGATGGCACATCAATGCGAGCTGTGGCAGGAAGGTTTGCTGTGTCTGTCAGTGTAGTGTCCAGAGCATGGAGGCGCTACCAGGAGACAGGCCAGTACATCAGGAGACATGAAGGAGGCCGTAGGGGGGCAACGACCCAGAAGCAGGACCGCTGCCTTTGTGCACGGAGGAGCAGGAGGAGCACTGCCAGAACCCTGCAAAATGACCTCCGGTAGGCCACAAATGTGCATGTGTCCACTCAAAGGGTCAGAAACAGACTCCATGAGGGTGGTATGAGGGCCCGACATCCAAAGGTGGGGGTTGTACTTTCAGCCCAACACTGTGCAGGACGTTTGGCATTTTGCCAGAGAACACCAAGATTGGCAAATTCGCCATTAGCAAGCACCCTGTGCTCTTCACAGATGAAAGCAGGTTCACACTGAGCACATGTGACAGACGTGACAGAGTCTGGTGATGCGGTATAGAACATTCTGCTGTCTGCAACATCCTCCAGCATGACCGGTTTGGTGGTGGCTCAGTAATGGTGTGGGGTGGCATCTCTTTGGGGGGCTGCACAGCCGTCCATGTGCTTGCCAGAGGTAGCCTGACTGCCATTAGGTACCGAGTATAGAACCTCAGACCCCTTGTGAGACGATATGCTGGTGCAGTTTGCCCTGGGTTCCTCCTAATGCAAGACAATGCTAGACCTCATGAGACTGGAGTGTGTCAGCAGTTCCTGCAAGAGGAAGACATTGATGCTATGAACTGTAGGGAGGTTATGCAGGCACGTGGAAGCCACACACACTACGGAGCCTCGTTTTGACTTGTTTTAAGGACATTACATCAAAGTTGTATCAGCCTGTAGTGTGATTTTGAGTGTGACCCCATATCCAGACCTCCATGGGTTGATAAATTTGATTTCCATTGATAATTTTTGTGTGATTTTGTTGTCAGCACATTCAACTATGTAAAGACGAAAGTATTTCATACGATTAGTTCATTCATTCAGACCTAAGATGTGTTATCTTAGTGTTCCCTATATTTTTTTGAGCAGTGTACATCATATGAGCCTTGGCATCTAAGACTTTACCTAGAAATATATAAATGACAACCAACTTTTGTTGGATGGAGGTCAGTCACAGCTTTATTACCAAGATCTAAATGTAATTTTGGTAATGTTTAAATTTTTATGCTCGAACTCAAGAGCTCAGGAGACCACAATTTTGAGTATGATTTAATATACATACACATTGTAAAAATTACCCAAACACGTAAAAGTCAATGGGGGTCCATGTCTGATCATGTACATATATGTCAGCATCCCATTGTAACAGGTTGCTGACATATAAAGTATGTACCAAAAGGGTCTGAAACATGATGTGATGAGTCCTTATGTGCCATGGGTATTCCCGTTTATACATGTATAGCATTTCAACTGGATATGCCTTAAATGTCTGCATCTTGAGATCAAAGGCCCGGAATCTTGAGATTCATGGTTGGTGGGGCCCAGGGGGCCTGTGATCTCTAGATAGGTGCTGGTTCAAAGTGTTTTTACCAGCATATATTAGACATGTATGGCATATGATGTAGATAAACCCACATTGTCCCAGATGGAAATACCCCTTTAATAGTTAAAACCACCCTTGCCTTGGAAATATGTAAATGGAAGGACTCACAACAGGCAAACCTGCCTTCTAAACTCTGCCCTCACCATTCTACTGCCACAAAGAAGCCATTGTATTCCTAGGTGTTCTGACCTTTACACAACAAAAATATGGCCTGCTTAAATTTGTCCTTTAGACTGGAAAGGAAAATATCCAGCCCTATACCATTTAAATACACTATTAGATCTTATCAGACTAGTGGTTTCCTGCTAATACACCAAAACTAGAACACTTATAGAACTAGAAAGGCAAGCATTAATAGTGCTCCTTTGCAACCTGCCACACAACACAAGGTATCATGTCATCAACTAGGTAGATTTTCCAGGTTCCAGTTTGAAAATTTTAGATGTATTATTAGTATTATGGAACCATTGATTCCCTGAGTGACGTCTACTGCCACTGACGACTAAAGCAGATTATGAATCCCATGACAGAAAACATTGACTTCATGGAAGAGAAGGTTCCTACAACCTCATCTGCCCCCTCCCAGAAGATGGATGTAATATGATGTTACTAACGTGACAGTACACTGCAATACATTAGTACTATTCATGTTTCAAGCCCTTAGGGGGCTTTTATTTTACCAAGGCTACCTCCACCAAATGGTCCCCTTTCTAACAACACCAGAAAGAAATAGCTATTGTGGTATTCTATTAATAATTTAACAAAGCTAGGAGTTATTTTACAAGGACAGACTTTATAGATTTGCCTGCTATACATTCACTTCATATAAACTATTCTTCAATTATTTGAAAAATGTGTCTGTCATATGAATCATTGGTCGCATCACTAATATAGCTGATCCAGAGTAATCTATATGGAAGGGGAGAAGCTTTTGTCAGGTAAATCAATATTTCATGATGCATCTGTATTTCACAACGGCATATCCATATTACCCCAAGTGAACATACTGTCAGCACACTCAATAACAATTACCTAAGCAGATCACCTCTATCTAGCCTTCAATCTCCCCCATGTAGCTGCCATAACTATTTTACAAATAGATGTTCTTTCATCCTTTATTTTGAAACACATAGATTTGGAAAATCTATTGCCGGCGTGTTCAGGTCTCATGACATTTTGATAGCAATCATAAAAAAATATTAAACATGTAGAAGATTTAACAAAAGCAATATAGTATAATTGGGACATCATCATAGGCGTGCCGGGTGTGCACAGGCACACCCTAATCACCGCAGCCGCGGCCCGCTGTTGCAGGACTTTTTTTTTTTTTTTTTTTCCCCTCACTACTAAACCCCAGCCCCACCAGACATCCCCGACATCACCAGCCGGAGGATGGGGGATAGAGCGGCCGGAGCCGCAAATTAAAAAAAAAAATGCATTTTTAAACATCCGGTGTGCCCTGAAAGACTTTCAGCCAAAAAAGAGGAGAGAGACCGGTATATGGAGGGTCAAAATATCCAATAAATTCCTATAGATCATCCAAAGATGAGCCAAAAAATACCCATTCTTCCCATATACCCTAAGGACGTGAGTTAAAAGTGCAATCTTTATTGTATTGTACGCACGCAATTTATATTAAAATACTAGGAGCCACTGTGATCCACTTTCCTAATAAATGTGAAATGACCAACTGGTTCAGTATTGGATATTGATTACACCAGATAGCGGTGCCTGCAGAACATCACTAAACTGGATACTTGGACAGATGGCTACCTAAATTAAAATCTTTCACACTGCCCCCCTCGACATGTTTCGCTGGATCACCAGCTTTATCAAGAGGTAAGCGGGCACTGGTTAAAAAACGCCAATTCTAGGGGTTTTAAAACCTCCCCTGTGACATCACAGGAAGGGGATTGTATACACCAAGGGTTACTGAGCCAATCCACCGACCGGATTGATGATCAGATAGATCTAGGATTGAACCCAAGAATAAAAGGGTCAGGTGTATTGGCACTTTTGACAACAACAACTGTCAAGTAACAAGTATACTGAAAAGATTCTGGCCAATCCTACTTGCAGATAATGATTTGAAGGAGGTTTTAACTCCGTATCCAGCTATCACATATAGACGTGGGACTAACATCAGAGAATGTTTGGTCAAGAGCTACTTCTCTGAAGGAACAACAGATACCTGGCTAAGGTCGCCTGTGGTTTGAACCTTTCCGTGTGGCAATTGCTCTTTTTGCCATATGATGCCGAAATGTAAGGAATTCAGTAATCCGATTGATGGACGTGTTTACGTATTGAGAGAATTTATCAATTGTCTAACAACGGGGGTTATCTATATTGCACAGTGTAGTTGCCCTATGATCTATGTGGGCAAAACTGTGCAACAGTTGAGAAGACGTGTATCTAAACACGTCAGTACTATACGTACAGGGGCAGATACCCCTATAGCTAGACATTTTGCCACCCTTCATAGGGGTGATTGGTCTAGCCTACGGTTTATTGGCATTGCCAAACCTCGGCTAGGACCCAGACGTGGAGACTTGGACAAGAAGCTTTTGCGTGAGGAGGCGAAATGGATCCACAGATTGGGATCGATGTCTCCAAGAGGTTTAAATGAAGGTTTCACCTTCAGTGCATTTATTTGAAAAATAATTTACTGCCATTTAATATTTGGGTATCAATGATTAAATATTATGGACTAAAGCACCATGCCGAATCAATATAGTAAAAGAGGGGTTTATAGAACATCTACACCTGGTTATCAATTACAGGACAGTATATCAGATACCCTAGAGGTATGGAATTAAGGTAATGTGAGATTACCAAATCTCCACTTCCAAACCAAAATAATATATAAAAATTCCTCCTTATCCTTTATATCCACCATTATAGAAACCTTTTACACTCACCCAGGCATCTCTCCTAATTATTAATTTTTTTTCATTTTCATAGAGGCTCAGATTGATCGATGTTCACATGAAGTTTGATCATCATCTGAATGTCCATATGGATATTGAAGACGTAATACTTACCTAATGATAGATGCATATGATCGGTAACTGTGGATTCTCTGCCCAGTATCAATAGTGATTATACAAGTCATTATTCTTATCAGCCCGCACATGTAGTTATGAGCAGCCGGAGACATATAGTAGCTATATAGTCACATTGAATCAAGCGCACGGCTCGTGCGAATTAGAGCTAGGTAGTATGTCATCGGAGGCGGAGACCATGAAGAACGGGTGAGTGGATGTTTACTAACAAGCGCCTAGCAACCACGCAGGCGCAGTAGCATGTTGAGACGGAATCTTTTTCTAACAGTGCGCGCAGATCTTCTTCGCGCAGCGCGTCAGAAGGGGATCGCTGCCTCCAAAAGGTGAGCGATTCTGTCAATCATGGCTAGGATGTCCTGATTGGCAAGTGATGGTGGACAGATATAATTGGATAGTATTTCGAATGATGTATCTCACACCGATTGGTCCTGGCTAAAATCCATCATCAATCCGGTCGGTGGATTGGCTCAGTAACCCTTGGTGTATACAATCCCCTTCCTGTGATGTCACAGGGGAGGTTTTAAAACCCCTAGAATCGGCGTTTTTTAACCAGTGCCTGCTTACCTCTTGATAAAGCTGGTGATCCAGCGAAACATGTCGAGGGGGGCAGTGTGAAAGATTTTAATTTAGGTAGCCATCTGTCCAAGTATCCAGTTTAGTGATGTTCTGCAGGCACCGCTATCTGGTGTAATCAATATCCAATACTGAACCAGTTGGTCATTTCACATTTATTAGGAAAGTGGATCACAGTGGCTCCTAGTATTTTAATATAAATTGCGTGCGTACAATACAATAAAGATTGCACTTTTAACTCACGTCCTTAGGGTATATGGGAAGAATGGGTATTTTTTGGCTCATCTTTGGATGATCTATAGGAATTTACTGAAAGACTTTCAGGGCACACCGGATGTTTAAAAATGCATTTTTTTTATTTGCGGCTCAGGCAGCTCTATCCCCCATCCTCCGGCCGCTCTATCCCCCCTTCCTCTGGGCCGCTCTATCCCCTTCCTCCGGGCCGCTCTATCCCCCGTCCTCCGGCCGCTCTATCCCCCCTTCCTCTGGGCCACTCTTTTCCCCTTCCTCCGGGCCGCTCCTCCCCCTTCCCCGGCCGCGCACACTGCTGCGCTAACTGCAGACGCAGGGGCTGCCCCGCAGCTGTGCACGTCTGCTTACACCTCCTGGGATGATCCTGGCCGCAACTCCTGGCACCGAGTGTCCATTCCTCGGCATGAGGAAGAAGTGGGCGATGGTGCAAAGTGTGCAGCAGATGGGAGTGGACGTGCCCGGCCTCTGACCCCAACATGGCTGCCGCAGGTAAGAAAAGTGCACAGACCGAGGACGGGAGGGGGGTGGGGTGTGTGTAATATGTATGTACTGTATGTTCTGTATGTATGATGTATTTATGTATGATGTGTGTGTGTTTATATAATGAATTTGTGTATGTATTATGTATGGTGTGCATATGTATGTATTATGTATGTATTATATATGTATGATGTTTGTATTTATGCATTATGTATGTATAATATATATACATATATAAATATATATATATATAATGCATAAATACAAACATCATACATATATAATACATACATAATACATACATATGCACACCATACATAATACATACAAAAATCCATTATAAATACACACACATCATACATAAATACATCATACATACAGAACATACAGTACATACATACCATATATATGTTATGTATGTACTGTATGTTATGTATGTATGATGTATTTATGTATGATGTCTATGTATATATAATGGATTTGTGTATGTATTATGTATGGTGTGCATATGTATGTATGATGTATGCATGTATTATATATGTATGATGTTTGTATGCATATAGTATGTATTTATGCATTATGTATGCATGTGTGTGTATATATATATATATATATATATATATATATATATATATAATGTGTGTGTAGGTTATGCATGTATGATGTGTGTGTATGTATGACGTATGTATATATGTATTATGAATCAGAACAAAAGAAAAAATAAAGCTTCCTCCAGCTCTTCCAAGGATAACGGTGCTTGTAGTATTAAACCATCAAACCTTTAATCTGTATACATTAAAAATAGAAAAAGGTGAAATCATAAAAGAGAAGTGAAACTCCAGTGCGTTTTGGGCTACATATAGCCATGATTAAGAGCTACATTTTGCTCAAAACGTGTTGGCGTTTCACTTCTCTTTAATGATTGATGTCACCTTTTTCTATTTTTAATGCATACAGATTAAAGGTTTGATGTTTTAATACTACAAGCACCTTGAAAGAGGCCACTTTCTTTTTTCCTTTGTTCTGATACACGGGACACGGCCTGTTCTCTGCAGTCCATGCTCTTCTACCAGCAAAAATACTAAAAACAACTACAGCACCGACCCGGTAGCTGAAATAAACATTTTTTTATTTTTTTTATGTATTATGTATGTATTTTATATTATGTATGTATTATGTACGCAATCCCCCACACAGCACCCATAGCACCCCTCAAACACACAGCACCCCTCAAACACACACACACAGCACCCCTCAAACACACACACACAGCACCCCCCCACACTCACACACAGCACCCCCTCCACACACACAGCACCCCCCCCCACACTCACACACAGCACCCCCTCCACACACACACACAGCACCCCCCCCCCACACTCACACACAGCACCCCCCCCACACTCACACACAGCACCCCCTCCACAGACACACACAGCAACCCCCCCCACACTCACACACAGCACCCCCCCCCACACTCACACACAGCACCCCCTCAACACACACACACACACACACACACACAGCACCCCCAGTGCAACATAATGGGAGTTGTAGTTTTGGTCACCATATATTGTATCAGGGCATGCTGGGAATTGTAGATGGTAACTGCAAATCCCAGCATTGCATTCCTTGAAGGAATGCAATGCTGGGAGGTGCAGTTACCAACTACAATTCCCAGCATGCCCTGATACAATCTATGATGACCAAAGCTACAACTCCACACATCTTGCACTATATAGGAGTACAATTTAGATTATGGTGCAACATGCTGGGAGTCCTAGTTTTGGGTCAGCTGCAGACCCAAAACTACAATGTGCATGCTGCTCCAAGCATGCTGGGTGCCTCATCACTTTTTCAACCAATCTGGTGCAAAAAAAAATTCTATTTGGAATATTCCCCCCTCTGTGCCCCCATCTTATAGTGAAAGCGTTCTTCTGTTTGCCAAGTAAAGAAAAACATGAGTTCTACCATTCAACTTACAATTTTTTTTTCAAATCCACATCAAATGCCTCCCTATAAACACCAGCAAACATACACACAAGTGGGAGGTCTAGTCAGGGCTGGTGCATGGATTTTTGACACTCTAGGCAAAACCTAATTTTGACAACCCTTTGGCTCCGCCCATTGAACCCCTTGGCAAATATAAGATCAGGGGTAGAATTAGTCCCGTAAGCCTCATGGTAAATTCTAGACTTGTCCTCCTCCCTACAATTATAACTATACTGCACCTAATGTGGAGAACTATACTGCACCTAATGTGGGGGAACTGTACTGCACCTAATGTGGGGGAACTATATTGCACCTAATGTGGGGGAACTGTACTGCACCTAATGTGGGGGAACTATATTGCACCTAATGTGGGGGAACTGTACTGCACCTAATGTGGGGGAACTATATTGCACCTAATGTGGGGGAACTATACTGCACCTAATGTGGGGGAACTATATTGCACCTAATGTGGGGGAACTATATTGCACCTAATGTGGGGGAACTGTACTTCACCTAATGTGGGGGACTATACTGCACCTAATGTGGGGGAACTGTACTGCACCTAATGTGGGGAACTATACTGCACCTAATGTGGGGGAACTATACTACACCTAATGTGGGGGAACTGTACTGCACCTAATGTGGGGGAACTATATTGCACCTGTGGGGGAACTGTACTGCACCTAATGTGGAGGAACTGTACTACTAACCTAATGTGGGGGAACTATACTGCCAACCTAATGTGGGGGAACTATACTGCCAACCTAATGTGGGGAAACTGTACTACTAACCTAATGTGGGGGAACTATACTGCACCTAATGTGGGGGAACTATACTGCCAACCTAATGTGGGGGAACTGTACTACTAACCTAATGTGGGGGAACTATACTGCACCTAATGTGGGGGAACTATACTGCCAACCTAATGTGGGGGAAATATATTTCCATCCTAATGTGGGAGATTTATACTGCCAACCTAATGTGGGGGAACTATACTGCCAACCTAATGTGGGGGAACTATACAAAAATATAAAATTGTACTATTTTGATCCCTATAGCACTTTTATTTTTCTGTATATGGGGATGTGAGGGTCATTTTTAGTGATGTGATTTGTAGTTTTTATCGGTACCATTTAATTTTTTTTGCTTTTTAGATATTTTTTATGGTATTTGAAGTGACTAATAGTGCTAATCTGATTAGTGCACTATTACGACTTTTGGGACCCCACTTCTGATTTTGTCCATGGCCATGTTAAGCCTAAAACCTGCCCTGGATACAATCCTTCTACACTATGCAAGCAAGAGTGTGTGTGTGTATATGTATGTGTGTGTATATATATATATATATATATATATATATATATATACATACATAAACACACACACACACACGCATGCGCGGAGTGAGTTTGTGCTTTAGGGTGCACACCCTAATGCAATAGGCTGCGCACGCCTATGGGCATCATCTACTTATCCATGTCTAATATTTAGACAACATAAACTTTTGTTAAACAGGAACTCTGGTTCCAGACATCTTATCCCCTATCCACATGTCTGATTGTAAGGGGCCTGACTGCTGGGACCCCCGCTATCTCCAGCCCTTCACCCCAGTGTTCTGAGGGTGAAGTAGGGATAGTAGATAACCTGTATATAGGGGATATGATGTCTATTAAAGGAGTTCCCCTTTAAATTCAGGGCATCTTGCTATACAAGTGAAACACTTATCTAGGTTTAACCCTCCTATCTCTCATCTACATTGACCATCCATTCCACATGGAGGTAAATAAACCTGGGGAAAAATAGGATCCTTCTTGGTCTCTCTCTAGTCTTAGATCCCACACAGTTCTCAAACTGTGTGGGAACAAACAAACCTATTTGAGAGGTTTTCTTAGCCATATGTCAGGTGATGTTACAAACCCAACATCACTGACATGATGATATGTTAATTTAAACTTAAAGGGGTACTCCGGCGGAAAACTATTTTATTTATTCTTTTCAAATCAACCAGTTCCAGAAAGTTGAACAGATTTGTAAATTACTTCTATTTCAAAATTTTAATTCTTCCAGTACTTATTAGCTGCTGTATGCTCCACAGGAAGTTGAGTTGTTCATTTCAGTCTGACCACAGTGCACTCTTCCAACATTTCTGTCCATATCAGGAATTGTCCAGAGTAGGAGCAAATCCCTATAGTAAACCCCTCCTGCTCTGGACCATTCCTGACACGGACAGAGGTGTCAGCAAAGAACACTGTGGTCAAACTGAAAAGAACTACACAACTTCCTCTGGAGCATGCAGCAGCTGTTAAGTACTGGAAGGATTTAGATTTTTTTAATAGAAGTAATTTACAAATCTGTTTAACTTTCTAACACCAGATAATTATTTTTTTTTCTCACCGGACTACCACTTTAATTCTGTATTTGTATAAGGCCCATGTCAAACTGTTAATGGGAATACCATGCGTAAACATTAGTGCATGATTCAGTCTTATTTCAGTTGCATGCCGGTGTTCTTGATTTCTTTTGACTTGATTTGTCAGTTCATTCTTTCCGTTTCAGTAAATACTGGCGGAGGAAGACTATGTCCAGCTTGTAATATTTGATAACATAATAATATACCTGACTGAAAATGCTGCAATGATGATGGGAAGACAAGAACCACTGAGAAACAATAAAATCCACATGACGTTTGTATCAGCCAATCTCATGATCTAGGTGTCATGCCTAGTGCTTTCATATGAAGGCATCACTCCATCATCTTCAGCTTTCTGCTCTAGAATAAATATAAACATGGCACTGTGGACAGCTGATGTGTGAGGTGATGACATGTGATGGCTCATTCGATATGAGGGAAGCTAAAAATTGAGTGAATCCCAGTACAAAATTGTTGAGATTCCTGAGGATGTAAGCAAGACATTATTTGATACATATGTAATTTTTGCTCTGCAGGCTTCATCTGTAATGTGCAGTTCTCCCAAAGCTGGTGGGTAGATCCTGCCAGTGGCGTTGCGACCGGGGTGCGGGGGGTGCGGCCCGCACCGGGTGACACCAACCTAATGGGGTGCCACCAAGATGCTCCGCAGCACCCACACCCCCTCCCCAGCTACACTGACACCCCCCTATGTGCCCGACCGGCCTCCCATCCGTCAGCACCCCCCCCCTGTGCTGTGTGTGCGGTGCGCCCGTCAGCACCCCCCCCCTTTCAGTGCGCCCGTCCGTCATCACGCCCCCCCCCCTCACCTTCACCAGTAATGTGCCCGGCCTCCGCTCCCACGTCTGCGCCGGCCTGACGTCATACCGCATGGCCGCGCAGGGGGACGTCAGTTACGTCACTCGCATTGCGCCCGGTGAGAAGGATCGCTGCGCTGGATGGGGGAGTGTGTGTGTCTGTCTCTATCTATGTTTGTGTGTGTGTGACTCTGTGTGTCTGTGTGTGACTGTGTGTTTGTGTGACTTTGTGTGTGTGTGACTCTGTGTGTCTGTCTGTGAGTGTGTGTCTCTATAACTGTGTGTTTGTGTGTGTGTCTCTCTGTGTTGTATGTGTTTTTGTGTGTGTGTGTGTGTGTGGGGAGACTTTGATGCATTGTGGGGAACCTGCGGCCTAATGTGGGGAGTCTATGCTACCTAATGTGGGGAGTCTATGCTACCTAATGTGGGGAGTCTATGCTACCTAATGTGCGGAGTCTATGCTACCTAATGTGCGGAGTCTATGCTACCTAATGTGGGGAGTCTATGCTACCTAATGTGGGGAGTCTATGCTAGCTAATGTAGGGAATCTGTGCTACCGAAAGTGGGGAAACTGCTACCTAATGTGGGGAATCTGTGCCACCTAATGTGGGGAAATTGCTACCTAATGTGGGGTAACTGGTACCTACCTAATGTGGGGAAACTGGTACCAAATGTGGGGAATCTATGCTGCCTAATGTGGGGAAAAGATGCTACCTAATGTGGGGAAACTGCTACCTACCTAATGTGGGGGAACTGCTGCCTACCTAATGCTCCCCCCCTGGCAGTAGCACCCTCATCATCCGCCAGCAACTACCCCCCCCCCCCAGCAGCAGCACCTCAATCAGCAGATCCTGATGGTGGATGATGGCGGTGCTCCTGCCAGGAGGATGATCCTGCCGATGGATGATGGGGGTGATACTGCCAGGGAGGATGGCCAGTAGCACCCTCATCATCCTTCAGCAACACCCCCCCCCCCCAGTAGTAGCACCCCGATCATCCACTAGCAACACCACCAATTCCCCCCTCCCGTGGTAATAGCATCAGCTAACGGATGTTGAGGGGTGTTACTGCGGTTGTGGTATTATATTCAGAGGGTGCACTGTATGGCAATGTTATATTCAGAGGGCGCAGTTTGTGGTAGTATTATATTCAGAGGGCGCAGTGGGTGGTAGTATTATATTCAGAGGGCGCAGTTTGTGGTAGTATTATTAGAGATGAGCGAACTTACAGTAAATTCGATTCGTCATGAACTTCTCGGCTCAGCAGTTGATGACTTATCCTGCGTAAATTAGTTCAGCCTTCAGGTGCTCTGGTGGGCTGGAAAAGGTGGATACATTCATAGGAAAGATTCTCCTAGGACAATATCCACCTTTTCCAGCCCACGGGAGCACCTGAAAGCTGAACTAATTTATGCAGGAAAAGCCATCAACTGCCGAGCCGAGAAGTTTGTGACGAGTTGAATTTACTGTAGTTTGCTCATCTCTAAGTATTATATTCAGAGTGCGCAGTGGGTGGTAGTAATATATTCAGAGTGTACAGTATGTGTTGGTATTATATTCAGAGGGTACAGTATGTGATAGTATTATATTCAGGGGTACAGTATGTGATAGTATTATATTCAGGGGTACAGTAAGTGGCATATTTATATTCAGAGGGTACAGTATATGGTAGTATTATATTCAGAGGGTACAGTATGTGATAGTATTATATTCAGGGGTACAGTATGTGATGGTATTATATTCAGAATGTATAGTGTGTGGTAGTATTATATTCAGAGGGAACAGTGTGTGGCGGTATTATATTCAGAGGGTACAGTATGTGGCAGATTTATATTCAGAGTGTACAGTATGTGTTGGTATTATATTCAGAATGTACAGTGTGTGGTATTATTATATTCAGTGGGTATGGTGTATGGAAGGTTTATAATCAAAGAGTATAGTAGTATTAAATTTAGAGGATACAGTGTCTGGCAGGTTTATAATAATTATTGTTTTCATATAGAGGATGAGAATGCGCTGACATAGTGAGGAGACGTCTGGGCGTCACATTCTACAGACAGAAGTTTTAGCTGGACCAGGCGGTATGTACCATCTGAATTAGATAAGGGAAGACTATAGAGAAGACGTCACCTGTAGTCACTGATATCATTGTGTATTCTCCTCACTATAGAGAAGACGTCACCTGTAGTCACTGATATCATTGTGTATTCTCCTCACTATAGAGAAGACGTCACCTGTAGTCACTGATATCATTGTGTATTCTCCTCACTATAGAGAAGACGTCACCTGTAGTCACTGATATCATTCTGTATTCTCCTCACTATAGAGAAGACATCACCTGTAATCACTGATATCATTGTGTATTCTCCTCACTATAGAGAAGACGTCACCTGTAGTCACTGATATCATTGTGTATTCTCCTCACTATAGAGAAGACGTCACCTGTAGTCACTGATATCATTGTGTATTCTCCTCACTATAGAGAAGACGTCACCTGTAGTCACTGATATCATTGTGTATTCTCCTCACTATAGAGAAGACGTCACCTGTAGTCACTGATATCATTGTGTATTCTCCTCACTATAGAGAAGACGTCACCTGTAGTCACTGATATCATTGTACATTCTCCTCACTATGTCCTATCAGAGCTGTAGTCACTTGTCAGTTCTACAGTTATGGTCAGTGAAACTACAACTCCCAGCATAACCTCACCACTGCATAAAGGGGTACTCTACTGGAAAACATTTTTTTTTAATCAACTGGTGCTACAAAGTTAAACAGATTTGTAAATTACTTCTATTTAAAAATCTTAATCCTTCCAGTACTTATTAGCTGCTGTATAAGCGATTCACAGGAAGTTATTTTCTTTTTTAATTTCTTTTCTGTCTGACCACAGTGCTCTGTGCTGACACCTCTGTCCATGTCAAGAACTGTCCATAGTAGGAGCAAATCCCCATAGCAAACCTATCCTGCTCTGGACAGTTCCTGACATGGTCAGAGGTGTCAGCAAATAGCACTGTGGTCAGATTGGAAAGAACTACACAACTTCCTGTGGAGCATACACCAGCTTATAAGTACTGTAAGTATTAAGATTTTAAATAGAAGTAATTTAAAAATCTGTTTAACTTTCTGGCACCAGTTGATATAAAGGTAAATGTTTTCCAGTGAAGTACCCCTTTAAGTAATTCTGGGAGCTGTATATTTAAATGGTGAAAACTTCTTTAACACTTTCCCATTCTGTGGCAACTGGTATATCTGATTATTATACTGGAATTTCTCACAATGCGCTACAACAGTGGTGTCTGTCACAACAGGCTAAAAACTTACTGGGGGGAGGGGGAGGTATGGGGGTGACACCATTTTCTACCGCACCGGGTGACACCAACCCTAGCAACGCCACTGGATCCTGCACTTCTTAGTCTAAACACAGGCTAAGTAGCAGGTGCAGTCTAGGCTGTGTATTCACCTGTATACCATGTCTTATAGACACTGGACAAAAGCTAAGCTGATATCCAGAAAGGATGATTTTAGGAGGGGGGTAGGAGGGGGGTATGGAGTTGGGTAAGTAGGCAGGGATTTTTTTTTCTACCAGAATAAAAGAAGCATTTTTGTCTAATACAATATATTACAAAGTTTCTTATATACAGGGGAAAATAAAAAAATGTGCAAATCATGCAAAGTTCATTTATTTCAGTAAAAGGTGAAACTAATATATGAGAGAGACTCATTACATGCAAAGCAAGATAGTTCAAACTGTGAATTGTCATAATTTTGATGATTATGGCTTACAGCTCATGAAAACCCCAAAGCCCCCCCCCCCCACCCTTTACTATGATTTGGGGAGCCATGTCACCTGCTGGTGTTTGTCCACTGTGCTTCATTTAGTCCAGGGTCAGCGCATCCGTCTACCAGGAGATTTTGGAGCAATACATACTTCCTTTCCTTTTAAGTTGCATTAATGAAATACAATGGGCTTTTGCATTTTTCGAGTTTCACCTGTATTCACTTGCACTATTGAACTATGCAAAGTTTGTTGAATTGACATTGCTTGTTAACGCTCATTAAATAATTACAATTTTATATGGACATTATCAAACAGTAGTGCAAACTGCTTTATAGTACAGGAAATATTCTGCCGAAATGACAGATAGACAAGAAAGCAGCATTCTCAAACATGTGTAAAGCTTTATCATAACACTGTACACATGTGAAGCTGTGTTCTCCTTTGTTTCTGTTTCTTACTGGAAAAAATTCTGTCTATTTGAAGATAAATGAAAATAGATAAATTGGGATAATTCAGATTTCAAAAATATAATCAAAATGTCATCTTTATTAATGTATACAAAACAGGTAGAAAAAAACACCCATAAAATGACCCACCCTTAAAAAAAAACAACACAAAGCTAAGCAGGATATCACTGGGATATCTACAAAAATCCCGGTATTACCAATATACAGTCTTGCAGTATTAGTTTAGTCAGCACATAGGAGAACAATATCTCAAATCAAAACTGTACCTAATTGTGACATGCTGACGGCTTCCCAGTGATGATCCTGCAACCTCGACACGTGTTTCGGATGATTCCTTTGAAACCAACAGTTTTAAAGCTCTAGACATCTCGCGAAGGCAATGCTTACCTAATGGTGTTCAATTCTCTATCTTTAGATGGACCAAAACCAATTACATACAGTTTTCTATCTTTCTTTTCCTCTTCAGGAGAAACTGTGTGTAGTTTGTTGCCTTAAATCATATGAATCAACAACTGCACCGCTTAGACTTCTGTCTTTTTCTCAACTACTCATTTCATACTGCTATCCTCATCGTCCTGTTTCTTCTCCCACTTTAGCCAGGTGGATCAAACAATCCATGACTATGGCTGGCATAGACACTTCTATATCCAGTGCTCATTCCACCAGAGGTGTTATGTCTACCAAATTAATTCAATCTGGTGGATTCTATTTCAAACCTGACTCACATGTATTTATGACTGTCATTTAATTCTATTCATATGTTACTATTTATTGTTATAACTAATAGCTTTAAACTTGCATATAATATGAGTCTCCGTCCTGGAGGAGATTTTCCTAGTCCTGATGACGGAAAATATAGATTTATTAAAGACAGGAGGCGAATATTATCCCTCCCATATACCCATCCCTATAACCTTGTCTTTCTTCATTCTAGCTGTTTAGAATCTTCCAGAGTTGGCTTCATCTTCCAATGTTCCAGTTCTCCTTCAGACTCCTCCCTAAAGTTTTTATATCAACTTCAAGACTCTTTATTGGTTTTCGATGTTTCTTCTACAAGTTTTCCTTCATCATCAAAGAAAGAGGGATATTTGATGACTTCAAGGACTGATATAACCTGGTACGTACACTGATTGGCCAGACATTACACACAGCATGTTTGTGTGCATATTTAAAGTTTTTTTTCCACTGTTTTCTTATTGTTAACCATTTCACTGCTGGAATTTTAAGTAAAGAAAGAAATGCATATAATATTCGCCTCCTGTCTTTAATAAAATCTTTATTTTCCGTCATAAGGACTAGGAAAATCTCTAATTAGCAAAGATTTTTTACATTCTGTTTTCACATTCTTATTATGAAGTACTGCCTGTAGATTCACGGGGACAAACTAGAATTTATTTTGACACAAGGCTGCAATATGTGAAAAAGTATTAACCTGTTAAGGACATAGTCAAATCTGCAACTAATCTGCAGCATTTCACAGAGAATTGTACAATTTGCTAATACAAATGAATTGAATGCATTGGCACAAAAAAGTTTTGCTTTCACATGTATTTGGTGTTTGCTGTAGAACAAAATAAAAAATGAAATGAAAAGATTTGAATTCTTTTTTATGTCATACATATACTCTAAAAGAGATATATAAGCCAGATAAATCCTTTAGTGTATTTTTTTATTAGTGGCTTTGTTTTAGTTTTTCAAACGTTTAACTGCGCTATGATGGTTGTGATGAGTCATTTATATATCAGGCTATAAATCTGATATACTGGGATTTTTGAGCTCATTGCATGGACGATTGGTCAAGATCAAGAATTCAGCTGGGAAGAAAGCTTTTTTTCTCATACATTGCTCAAAGAAATAAAGGGAATACTTAACCAACTAAATGTAACTCCAAGTCAATCACATTTCTGTGAAATCACACTTTCCACTCAGGAAGCAACACTGATTGACAATCAATTTCACATGATGCTGTGCAAATGGAACAGACAACAGTTGGAAATTATAGGCAATTAGCAAGTCACCCCCAAAAAAGGAGTGGTTCTGCAGGTGGTGACCACAGTCCACTTCTCAGTTCCTATGCTTAGTTCCTAGCGGATGTTTTGGTCACTTTTGAATGCTGGCGGTGCTTTCACTCTAGTGGTAGCATGAGAAAGAGTCTACAACCCACACAAGTGACTCAGATAGTGCAGCTCATCCAGGATGGCACATCAATGCGAGCTGTGGCAAGAAGGTTTGCTGTGTCTGTCAGCGTAGTGTCCAAAGCATGGAGGCACTACCAGGAGACAGGCCAGTACATCAGGAGATGTGCAAGGAGGAGCAGGAGGAGCACTGCCACAGCCCTGCAAAATGACCTCCAGCAGGCCACAAATGTGCATGTGTCCACTCAAACAGTCAGAAACAGACTCCATGAGGGTGGTATGAGGGCCCGACATCCACAGGTGGGGGTTACACCGTGCAGGACGTTTGGCATTTGCCAGAGAACACTAAGATTGGCAAATTTGCCACTGGCTCCCCGTGCTCTTCACAAATGAAAGCAGGTTCACACTGAGCACATGTGACAGATGTGAGTCTGGAGATGCCATGGAGTATGTTCTGTTCTGCTGCCTGCAACATCCTCTAGCATGACCGGTTTGGCGGTGGGTCAGTAATGGTGTGGGGTGGCATTTCTTTGGGGGGCCGTACAGCCGTCCATGTGCTTGTCAGAGGTAGCCTGACTGCCATCAGGTACCGAGATGAGATCCTCAGACCCCTTGTGAGACCATATACTGGTGCGGATGGCCCTGGGTTCCTCCTAATGCAATATAATGCTAGACATCATGTAGCTGGAGTGTGTCAGCAGTTGCTGCAAGAAGAAGGCATTGATGCTTTGGACTGGCCTACCCGTTCCCCAGACCCGAATCCAATTGAGCACATCTGAGACATCATGTCTCGCTCCATCCACCATAGACTGTCCAGGAGTTGGTGGATGCTTTAGTCCAGGTCTGGGAGGACATCCCTCAGGCGACTATCCGCCACCTCATCTGGGGCATGTGCAGGCATTGTAGGGAGGTCATACGGGCATGTGCAGGCATTGTAGGGAGGTCATACGGGCACGTAGAGGCCACACACACTACTGAGCCTCGTTTTGACTTTTTTTAAGGACATTACATCAAAGTTGTATCAGCCTGTAGTGTGATTTTCACACTTTGATTTTGAGTGTGACTCCATATCCAGACCTCCATGGGTTGATTCATTTGATTTCCATTGATAATTTTTGTGTGATTTTGTTGTCAGCACATTCATCTGTGTAAAGACGAAAGTATTTCATATGATTAGTTCATTCATTCAGATCTAGGATGTGTTATCTTAGTGTTCCCTTTATTTTTTTGAGCAATGTACACAGATTTGGTAATGAAATCGCTTAAAGCTGAATACTTGGTTTATTAAGCTTACTGCATGCTGGGGTAAAATATTGCAGTGAGCAATAACGTTCAGCCTAACCTGCTTTCCCTGCAATAGAAAGCTGGCTAATAAAACGCTATGGCACCTGGAAACCAGATGTTCCTTAATCCAAGATGCCGTTGGATACATGCCTATTTGCCTAATGGAAATGCATATCTAATGAAAACATGGGAATACTCTCAAGGGCATTCATAAGCATATATCTTACACTGCCAAGCTTTTATATATATAGAGTAATTCAACTTAAAGTCAAACCTTTATCAAAACTGGCATTACAAGTGCTTGAACAGAAATAATGCCTATACTTAGAAAATAAGCATATCAGTATATGGCTTCTCAGTGCGTTTAACCATGACTGTGATGTAATCCAGCTCATAAGCCAGGAGGATATTTTATCCTACCCTAGTTATATTAGAAGTTCATATGCAGAGTCTCTGTATTGTAGAAAGAAAAAATATAATTTATCCAGTTTATTTAAAACTTGCAAAATGAACTTACTTTAAACCAAACCTGTCACCTAGAATAGGATTGTAAAGCTGCACACACAGTGCACTAGGTTTTCACAAGCCCATTCTAGGCATACCCCTATAGATAAATTAGGATTCTGTATACTTACAAATAACTGCTTTATATCTTCTCTGGTAGTTGGGCCAACAGTCGGTGAGGTGGGGCCTGGGGTCTGCTCTGCTTCAGGGTAGCACCGCCTTTCTCCAGCTATGTAACACAGTTGATTCATTGACATACAGTGCTCGGCTGCCCATGGTGGGCCTGTGCAGTTCTGTTCCGCCAGGTGGCTGTCAATCAATTGTGTGATGTAAACAGAGAGAGTGGGGGTGCGGACCCCGGGCCCGACCTCTCCGACTGTTGGTCCCACTTTCAGAGGAAATGTAAAGCAGTTATTTGTAAGTATGCAGATTCCTAAATTATCTATACAGGTATGCCTAGAATAAACTTTTGAAGACCTAGTGCACTGTGTGAACAGCTTCATAAGCCTATTCTAGGGGACAGTTTTACTTTAAACTAATATTTGGTTACACAAAAAAACAAAAAACAAAAAAACTGAATACAACACTGCCATGAAAACATGAAAAGTAGTCATCCTCCCTTAAAAAGAGCTGTTTCAGTTGTGCCACCTGTTGGAGGTAACTTCCTTGTAGGTCAAGGCTTAAAGCGTATCTGTCATCTCCAACAAAAATACATTTTTTTAAAATATATCACTCAGTACCTATACCTGACCATTTACATCAAATTTTTATGTGTCTAGCACCTTTATTTATTTTTTTATTACATGTTTAAATTAGCTCACTAGTCTGAATTCCTCTCAAAGGAAGGGGGCGTGGCCTCACTGTGCAGGTCTCCGCCCCCTCCCTCAATATGCTGTCTGCTCACGTCTCCCCTAGCATTAGCAAAACTACAACTCCCAGATTGTCCTCAATGACAGTTATGGGGACACAAGCTGACAGTGGGAGGATTTTTCCTCCAGCTGTGAGCCCTGCACTCAAGGAAGTGTGTCCATGACATAGGTGATGATGCATGGACATAGCAGGCAGGAGGAGGGGGGGCAGTTGTTTGACTGGCTTTTTCAGTATGAAATACTGAAAATGTTCTAATGAAAGCAATTGCAAAACCTATTGGTTTTGCATGCTATGCAACATATCAAAAGTTTTTGTATCTGACAGTGGCCATTTAAATAAATTATCCAGGGAGCTTAAAAGGTTCTAACTATAATGTTCCCCAGTTATTTTCTCATGCTGCCTAGATGTCTCAGAAGTATATTGTTCCGACAAGGAAAGGCTCGGGTGCTTATTTTAATCATCACTCAATGTCTAATAGCTGCATGATGTTACTGACATTGCAGCTAAATAATAAAAGAGTGGTAAAGTTGCCCATAGGACCAATCAGATTGCTTCTTATATTTTTTACAAAGGCCTCTGGAAAAGGAAAGAAGTGATCTGATTGGTTGCTGTGGACAACTGCACCTCTACATAAGTTTTGATAAATAGTAGTAGTAGTAATGGGCAAAACAAGACAATTTTGGTTTCAGGCTGATACATCTGGGTCACTGTATGTGAATCCAGCCTTACACTGTGATATACTGTTCCTTAGGCGGGATTTACACAAAATATTTTTAATCAAAATGAGAAGTGGTCCAAAACACAGAAAAGGGGCATATCTTTCTATTACAGTTTTTCTCTGTGTTGGTTTCACTCTTGGTTTTCGCTAATAATACTGACTAAAATACTGACTACTATACTTACCAAAATACTGTGTGGGAATCCACCCTAATTGTTAGAAAGCAATATAGTTTGGATCAAAGGGTCATGAGGGAGATTTATCAAAACATGTGCAGAAAAAAGTTAGCTTTTTTCATTTTTTAGAAGGCTTCTAAAGCAATCTGATTGGTCAATGGAAAAAGAAAAAAATAAGTTGAGTGTTGGAATGCAGTAACCCCATTTGTTTTACATGAAATAATATGTCAGTTCAACAAAAGTACTAAATCATAAAAATTATATAAATGTGATATTACTGTAAATTGCAACAAATCCTGTGTACTTTAAAATGGTGCCGCTAAAATAACAGCTCCAAAAAAAAAACTCTGTTTCCATGTATGTGGGTTTAAAATAAAAAAGGAAGTTATAGCTCTTGGAATATGTTGAAAATGAAAAGAAAATTGTACTAACAGACCAAAATAAGTCATGTTCTTAAGGGGTTCAGGTTCAGTAAGAATAAAAAAACATAAAAAAAATATATATATATATATATATATATAAACACCATTATAACCTTAGTTCCACTATGTAAAACAACCAAACCATTTGTAATTTTTGATGAGGCAAACAATCACCCCAAGCTAACCTTCTATTCATAAATTAGCAGTGTGAGGCTGGATTTTCCATAGTCTTACAATATGAGACTGTCTCAGTCATGCCACACAAAGTCAAGAGAGAATGAGCTTCTCTTAGCTTATTCTACCAATTGGTCAGGATTTGAACACTCAGGGGGACATTTACTATTGTTACTATTTTTGTGGCGGCAAAAAGGCACATCTATGGGCATAGTGTGTTAATGCACCTTTTTGTTGCGCCTTTTTCATATAAGCCCTTTTTTAAAACTGACTGTGAAATCCAGCTGTGGGCACTTTCCGAAGCGGCAGACAATATTTATTATTTGTGTCTTTTGGCAAAAGGGCGCATAAAAAGGCGCATTGTCCTTAAATTAGCCACAAATTAATTCCATGTCGATTCAACCTTTTCATTGTGGCTGGAGCCAGCGAAAGTTGAGATAATATTCAAAAGGTGCCATATATATTAAGGCTGTGCACCGTACATTTGGCACACAACAGCCAAAATAGGTGCTACAAATTCAGTCAGGAAAAATGGCAATTTTACAGGCAACATTGATAAATGCCCTCCTCCCATTTAAGTGGCAGCATACTTGCAATGGTTGCAGTAATATATCTGGTTAAAGAGTTAAAAAGATTATCCAGGAATAGAAAAAAAAGCTGATGCCTTCCAAAAACAGCACCACACCTGTCTTCAGAATGTATGTGGTATTGTAACTTGGCTCCATTCACTTTAATGGAACTGAGCTACAATACCTTAAAGGGGTACTCCCGTGGAAAACTTTTTTTTTTCTTTAAATCAACTGGTGCCAGAAAGTTAAACAGATTTGTAAATAACTTCTATTAAAAAAATTTTAATCCTTCCAGTACTTCTTAGGAGCTGTATACTAAAGAGAAATCCAAAAAGAAATGCATTTCCTCTGATGTTATGACCACGGTGCTCTCTGTTGACCTCTGCTGTCCATTTTAGGAGCTGTCCAGAGCAGCATATGTTTTCTCCTGCTCTTGACAGTTCCTGAAATGGACAGCAGAGGTCAGCAGAGAGCACTGTGGTCATGACATCAGAGGAAATGCATTTCTTTTTTGGATTTCTCTTTAGTATACAGCCCCTAAAAAGTACTGGAAGGATTAAGATTTTTTAATAGAAGCGATTTACAAATCTGTTTAACTTTCTGGCACCAGTTGATTAAAAAAAAAATTAAAGTTTTCCACGGGAGTACCCCTTGGACCCCTGAGGACAGGTGTTGTGGTGTTTGTGAATGAAATCAGCTCTGTATTTCTATTCCTGAATACCCTCTTTAACCTGTTGGGGATGGAGGGCGTACAGGTACACCCTCATGTCCCGGTACTTAAGGACGGAGAGCATTCCTGTACGCCCTCCATATTTCCGATCACCGCCGCTCGCCAGGTGGTGATCAGAATAAAAAGCCTGCTGAAATCATTCAGCAGGCATTCCGTGACATAACCCAGTGGGGTCCTGAGACCCCCGTAGCGGCAATCGCTGTGATTGGACGGTCAACAGTTAACCATTCAATAACAGGTGTTCCGATTGCCCGGAAAATAAGAGTGATCGGGGCTGTCAGAGACAGCCCTGATCACCCTGAGGGATAGGATTGAGGTGGCAGGGGTTCCACCTCCTCCTATCCCCTGCTATTGGTCGGTTGGGAGCAAGGACCAATAGCAGGCAGGGGCGGGACTTTTGTATACATTCCCCGCTCTACCGCCCATTCTGGGTCCGGGCATAGCAGAGAGATCAGCAGTGATGGTGCTGGGAGATCAGCAGCGGTGGTGCGGGGAAATCAGTGGCGGTGTTCGGGGAGATCAGCGGCGGTGGTGCAGCAGCATCAGCGGCGGTGGTGCAGCGGGATCAGTGGTGTGGCAGGATCGTCAGTGCGGCGGGATCGCGGTCAGTTGGGAGGCTGTGGTCCTCCAGAAATTTCTTAACTACAACTCCCAGCATGCCTGGACTGTCAGGGCATGCTGGGAGTAGTAGTTTTGCAACATCTGGCCCTTCAGATGTTGCAGAACTATAACTCTCAGCATGCCGGGACAGTCTGGACATGCTGGGAGTTGCAGTTTTGCAACATCTGGAGGGGCACAGTTAGGAGACACAGTGGTCTTCAAACTGTGCCCCTCCAGCTGTTACAAAGCTACAACTCTCAGAATGCCCTGACAGACCATGCTTGCTGGGAGTTGTAGTTTTACCATAGCTGGAGGCACACCGGTGGGGAAGCACTGAGTGCCCCCAGCTGTGGCAAAACTACAACTCCCAGCATGTGCAGTGTGTAATTGCATGCTGGGAGTGTAAGTGGAGTTTTGCTACAGCTGGAGGTTTGCACCCCTTTCCCCATGTGAATACACAGGGTACATTCACACAGTCGGGGCTTTACAGTGGGTTTCCCACTGTGAGTTTCAGCTATGGCAAATTTTCAGCTGCAGCTCAAACTCCCAGCAGGAAACTCGCTGTAAATCCCCACCTGTGTCACTGTGCCCTAAAAACACTACACTACACTACACAAAATAAAGATTATACACTACACACCCTTACAAATTAACCCCCCCCCCAATAACATTTTAAAACGGATCGTACGGCAGTGTTTCCTAAACGGAGCCTCCAGCTGTTGCAAAACAACAACTCCCAGCATTTCCGGACAGCCATTGACTGTCCCGGCAGGCTGGGACTTTTGCAACAGCTGGGTGCACCTTGTTTGGAGAACACTGCCGTACGGTATTTTTGGTGGCGGAGGCAAGTGTAAGATTTGTATCCAGTTCCACCCCTATGCTATTCCCTAATTTAGGCTTCAAATGCGCATGACACTCTCTCACTCTGGAGCCCTGTCATATTTCAAGGCAACAGGTAGGGGCCACATATGGGGTATTTCTGTACTCGGGAGATATTATGTTACAAATTTTGCTTCAAACTGAACTGGTCTGAACTGAATTTTCGGGAACATTTGGAAAATTGTTGCTATACTTTGATGCTCTCCAATGTCTTCAAAAAGTAAAAACATGTCAACTTAATGATGCCACCATAAAGTAGACATATTGTATATGTGAATCAATAGATCATTTTTTGCCATGTCCATTTACCTTACAAGCAGAGAGTTTCAAATTCAGAAAAATGCTAAATTTTCTATATTTTCATGACATTTTGGAATTTTTCACCAAGAAATGATCCAAGTATCAATGAAAATGTACCCGTATCTTAAAGCAGAATATGTCACAAAAAAAACTATCTCGGAATCAAATTCATAAGTAAAAGCATCCCACATTTATTAATGCATAAAGTGATAGAGGTCAGATTTGCAAAAAATGCTCTCGTCCTAAGGGTCAAAATGGGCTTCGTCCCCTATAAACTGAATTTGGAGTAAAATCCACTGTAAAAATATGTTGCATTTTGGCAACTTAATGAGCATGCTTTGAATTTGGAAATGTTGCAGCAAATATAATCAAAAGTTCAGCTACCACCTGATCTTCATATCAGACATGGGGATAAGTGGTCCATGCTGGGTGGTACGCTTGCAAAGGCACCAATGTGACACCCAGTGAGTTCAATAAGTATTCTTATGCTGCTTTCACACTATAAAAAGATCCATTCAATGTTCCGTTATAAAAAACCTAAAAATCGGCCGTTAAACGGCCGTTCCAAAATCCCATTTGGCCGTTAGAAAATCCCATTATAGTCTATGGGATGTTTACATTATCCGTTTTAACCCGTTATACCCCGTTATTAATAACGGACGTTATTTTGTGACGAATGAATGAACGGAAGAAATAGTGCATGCACTATTTCTCCCGTTACTATCTTCCGTCATAAAATAATTTTCAGATTTTTATAATGGAACATTGAACCGATCTTTAAAATGGATACATTTTATGGTGTGAAAGCAGCCTTAGTTAGAAGAACTATGTGCACAGAACTATGTGTTGGTCAGTTGCCTCAGCGTAAACTGTTTCAGATGTGAAGAATTTTTGGGAGCTGAACATTGAAGCAGCACTTTAATCTGCAACTTCAAGAAGGTTTATGTATTAAATAGCGACATTGTTTGCGTCATTAACAAAGGCCTGAAGAGTGCTGAGGGACTGTGAACTCTGCCACTGCAGAATGTAATCCCTCTTCTTGAACCGCCACCATAGTTTTTCGGTACCGTGAGTAACAAGCTCGGTCCGAACTATTCACCATTAAGTTGCTGTCACGATGCCGGCTGGCAGGAGGTGGATCCTCTGTGCCAGAGAGGGATTGGCGTGGACCGTGCTAGTGGACCGGTTCTAAGTCACTACTGGTATTCACCAGAGCCCGCCGCAAAGCGGGATGGTCTTGCTGCGGCGGTAGTGACCAGGTCGTATCCACTAGCAACGGCTCAACCTCTCTGACTGCTGAAGATAGGCGCGGTACAAGGGAGTAGACAGAAGCAAGGTCGGACGTAGCAGAAGGTCGGGGCAGGCAGCAAGGATCGTAGTCAGGGGCAACGGCAGGAGGTCTGGAACACAGGCTAGGAACACACAAGGGAACGCTTTCACTGGCACAATGGCAACAAGATCCGGCGAGGGAGTGCAGGGGAAGTGAGGTATACATAGGGAGTGCACAGGTGAACACACTGATTAGAACCACTGCGCCAATCAGCGGCGCAGTGGCCCTTTAAATCGCAGAGACCCGGCGCGCGCGCGCCCTAGGGAGCGTGGCCGCGCGCGCCGGGACAGGACCGACGGAGAGCGAGTCAGGTACGGGAGCCGGGGTGCGCATCGCGAGCGGGAGCCACCCGCATCGCGAATCGCATCCCGGCTGGAGGCGGTATCGCAGCGCACCCGGTCAGTGGATCTGACCGGGGCGCTGCGGGAGCGAGAGTGTAGCGAGCGCTCCGGGGAGGAGCGGGAACCCGGAGCGCTCGGCGTAACAGTACCCCCCCCCTTGGGTCTCCCCCTCTTCTTGGAACGGATTGCAGAGGACCAGAGGAGAGAGGAGCCGGGGAGAAAAAACGCCTCGTGCGAACAAAGTCCATATCCTGGCGGAGCTCCTGACGCCTTTCGGAAAAACGCATGTCAATGCGAGTGGCTAGATGAATGAGTTCATGTAGGTTAGCAGGAATTTCTCGTGCGGCCAGAACATCTTTAATGTTGCTGGATAGGCCTTTTTTAAAGGTCGCGCAGAGGGCCTCATTATTCCAGGAAAGTTCTGAAGCAAGAGTACGGAATTGCACGGCGTACTCGCCAACGGAAGAATTACCCTGGACCAGGTTCAGCAGGGCAGTCTCAGCAGAAGAGGCTCGGACAGGTTCCTCAAAGACACTTCGAATTTCCGAGAAGAAGGAGTGTACAGAGGCAGTGACGGGGTCATTGCGGTCCCAGAGCGGTGTGGCCCATGACAGAGCTTTTCCAGACAGAAGGCTGACTACGAAAGCCACCTTAGACCTTTCAGTAGGAAACTGGTCCGACATCATCTCCAAGTGCAGGGAACATTGTGAAAGAAAGCCACGGCAAAACTTAGAGTCCCCATCAAATTTATCCGGCAAGGATAGTCGTAGGCCTGAGGCGGCCACTCGCTGCGGAGGAGGTGCAGGAGCTGGCGGAGGAGATGATTGCTGAAGCTGTGGTAGTAGCTGCTGTAGCATCACGGTCAGTTGAGACAGCTGGTGGCCTTGTTGCGCTATCTGTTGTGACTGCTGGGCGACCACCGTGGTGAGGTCGGCGACAACTGGCAGAGGAACTTCAGCGGGATCCATGGCCGGATCTACTGTCACGATGCCGGCTGGCAGGAGGTGGATCCTCTGTGCCAGAGAGGGATTGGCGTGGACCGTGCTAGTGGACCGGTTCTAAGTCACTACTGGTATTCACCAGAGCCCGCCGCAAAGCGGGATGGTCTTGCTGCGGCGGTAGTGACCAGGTCGTATCCACTAGCAACGGCTCAACCTCTCTGACTGCTGAAGATAGGCGCGGTACAAGGGAGTAGACAGAAGCAAGGTCGGACGTAGCAGAAGGTCGGGGCAGGCAGCAAGGATCGTAGTCAGCCCTAGGGAGCGGGGCCGCGCGCGCCGGGACAGGACCGACGGAGAGCGAGTCAGGTACGGGAGCCGGGGTGCGCATCGCGAGCGGGCGCCACCCGCATCGCGAATCGCATCCCGGCTGGAGGCGGTATCGCAGCGCACCCGGTCAGTGAATCTGACCGGGGCGCTGCGGGAGCGAGAGTGTAGCGAGCGCTCCGGGGAGGAGCGGGAACCCGGAGCGCTCGGCGTAACAGTTGCATGTAACTGCATTACTGCACTTGCACTTTTTAGTGTATGATTGTTTACTGCTGTGATCTGCATCTTATTGTTGTGATATGCACCTTATTAATTGCCTACCTGACCACTGTACAGGAGGCTTATTTATCTGAAGTGTAGTAATGTTTACAGTAGTTACATAACTAAGTTATACTTGTACCTTAATAGTGGCGATTTAACTGTGTAATGCATTAAAGGTTTGCTGACTGGACCTTAATTGCTGCTGATTGGCTTATAATTGGTTATTTTTGTGCTGGTACTCATTGGTTATTTGTTTGGTTTACTTGGACTGTACTTATTTTTCATAGAGCTGCGTTTACTAGGAGCTCCCCTACCTCACATGTACACATTCATTTATTGTTTCTCAACCCCTGATAAACCCCCTTATGTGGTTGGAAACACGTTAGGTTGTTCTAAGGGTGATGTTTATTATTTTGGAGGGACTTCTAGGGCGAGTCCAAGAGGTAGAACGGGGCAGTGCTCCGATGGTCCCTGAGCGAGTAGTTACACCACATATTCCCCCGTATAGGGACTATTAGGGTATACACCTAGATTAGCCCTACCACTCTCGTAATACATCAAACAAGATGCTGGGAGATATATATTCCATCTAGCTCCTTGAACACTATTACAGGATATTTTTGACATTTTACTATATACTGTATGTTTCCTGTTTTTGCAGTGGGGTTCTCTTTTTATCAATATACCATTAAAGGTTAAGTTTTAATATGTTATACACCTTTTGTGAAGTCATTAGCAAAGGAATATAAGTGTGAAGATCAGTAAATGAAATTTTCATGAGTAAGAGCTGGACAATTTTCATGAAGGTATTTACAAATCTTTTGCAACTGGCTGCAAATGATGTGAATAGCACATAAAAGGGCATTTAAAATGCAAATGTTCTTCATTGCTTAACATTTCCTAACACTTTTATATTTTGTCAAAGAAGCAGTTTAAATAACAGATTTTTTGTGGCCTTCATAAAATATGAATCTTGAACTTGCAGCAGTTTGATCATTTCTGCCTCAGCTTTCCAAAAGATTATCCATTGTTCATCTTTTATCTATTTTTGCATTTTTTGAGATAATCACATTTTTCTAGCAGCAGTTATCTCTCAAGAGCTTTGGCAGATCTGTTTCTATTCCTTACTGAAGTTGAATCCCAGTGCTTATAGAATATAGAGGTTGTGGTAGACAAGTAAATCAACTGAATATTAACGTTATTAACTAAGTACAGTACTAACACAATTTATCTTAAAGTTATTTATATACAGGGCAGACTGACAACACCCAGGGCCCCCTGCGATGCTCTGCTGCTGGTCACATTTCTGCCCCTATTCTACCCAAATCCCTCCACCAGCCCTACACACAAAGTAAACAAAATTTATATAGAAGAAACACTTTAAGGTAGGTAAAATTATTTTTCATGACCAATAATACCAGTACACAAGGAGTAAATATATACCACCACACAATAACTGGATAATACCGCCATACTGTGCTAAATAAAACCACTATACAGAGACCAGTATGCTAAACAGGATCTGTAAACAATATAAGTGATTATATACAGGACCATACGTCGGTAGATATTAGCTGTACACAGGATCTGTATACCATATAAGTGATTACAGTTACATCTGGGAACTCACAATTACATATTTTCTGATCAGTGGCATCCTCTTTCCTTTTCTTTTCTGTCCGGATCAGACCGCCATGTCGATCTCTTAACATCTGCATGAGAAACATGTTAGACTCCTTTACACAATCTTTCCATCTATGAGCCCCTAACTGTTATAAATCCCTCCTTGGTGTCCTGCACAGTAAAAGGGCAGGTAGGTAGGTAGCCAGGTAAATGGTTAACTAGGTAGGTAGATCAGGAAGCAAGAGATGTGGGTGACTAGCCAGGTAGGTAGGTAGGTTGCTAGCCAGGTAGTTAGGCAGCCATGTATGAAGGCAAGGTATGTACATAGTTAGGTAGCCAGGTATGTAGGTAGCAAGATATGTAGGTAGGTAGTTAGACAGCCAGGTATGTGGGTAGTCCCCCCAAGTAGGTGTAGACAGCAGAGTTAGAGTCCCTCCCCCCAGTAGGTGTAGGCAGCAGAGTTAGCATCCTATACCACCACACAATAACTGGATAATACTGCCATACTGTACTAAATTAAACCACTATACACATAGTTAGGTAGCCAGGTATGTAGGTAGCAAGATATGTAGGTAGGTAGTTAGACAGCCAGGTATGTAGGTAGCCCCCCCCCCAGTAGGTGTAGACAGCAGATAAAAGAGTTCCCCCCAAGTAGGTGTTGACAGCAGAGTTAGAATCCCCCCCCCCCCGAGTAGGTGTAGGCAGCAGAGTTAGTGTCCTCCCCCAGTTGGTATACAAAAAAAGAAGATTGCAGCAGCACACTTGGCCAAAAAAGGAGGCTCTTAGCGCACTTTTTGATCGAAACATGTCCCCCATCCCACCCCATTGAGTACCCCTGTAGTAGCGTGTCCCCCCAGTAGGTGTAGACAGCAGAGTTAAAGTCCCCCCCCCAGTAGGTGTAGGCAGCAGAGTTAGAGTCCACCCCCCAGTAGGTGTAGGCAGCAGAATTAGAGTCCTACCCCCAGTAGTTGTAGGCAGCAGAGTTAGAGTTCCTCCCCAGTAGGTGTACACAGCAGATTTAAAGTCCCCCAGTAGGTGTAGGCAGCAGAGTTAGAGTCCTCCCCCAGTAGGTGTAGGCAGCAGAGTTAGAGTCCCCCCAGTAGGAGTAGGCGGCAGAGTTAGAGTCCCCTCCCCTTTCTAGTAGGTGTAGATAGGTGTAGGCAGCAGAGTTTTCCCCCTCCCCCTTCCCAGGTTTAAAAAAAGATGGAGGGGCGGAGCCTGACCGTGGAGCTGGATGGCCGCATGAACGCACTGCTCTCCACGGCCTTAACCCTGTACCGACTCTAACGGCTGAATAATCCATCAAACATGGGCAAACAAGACCCTCCGAGATCCGGAGACAACCCCGGTCTGAATAAATCCTGCAACAGCAAGTCGGACATGTCGGCTTTCTTGAAAAGAAGACCATCACAGAGTCTGGCGCGATCTTCCAAGATGGCGCTGCCGCGCCGCCAGCTACAAAACGAAGCTGATAAAGAAGATGAGTCAGACAGAGAGAGCCTTCAGGGGAGACCAGACTGGCGACTACTAAATCGATAATTAAAAAGACCGTGCATCAAGCAGTGACCAGGGCTATACAAGCAGCTATGACGCCTATCCTTCAGGAGCTGGCAGAAATCAAGGCCGATATAAAGCAAGTAAGCCACCGCATGGAACACCTAGAAGGTGCGCTCACAGAGACAGTTACCTTTTGCGATCCAGCTTCGCACCACCTTCGGGCACAAGAGTCACAGCTGAATAAAGCTTTTTTCCTCATTGAAGACCAAGAGAACCAGAGCAGGAGGCGCAACGTAAGGCTGAAAGGCATCCCGGAGTCCTTCGCAGCAGAGGCATTACCTGCAGTCACCCGTCAGATCTTCGCTCAGCTGGTTGGTGCAGACAGAGCTGACTCGATTACTATAGAGAGGGTCCATAGGACTCTGAGGCCTAGGTCAAGCCCACGGAGCCCCCTAGAGACGTAATATGCGGCCTACTCAGCTACTTAGACATCGCAGCTATACTGAAGGCGAGCAGGGAGACCGATCGGGTGACCTATGAGGGTGCAGAGGTGAAATTGTTTTAAGACATAGCCCCATCCACGCTTGCGAAGAGGAGGCTCCTTAGCCCTCTTCTGCTGCGCCTGAGAGAACTGAACGTTCAATACACCTGGCTGTTTCCCTTCAGCTTCTCGGTGCTCAAAGATGGTAGGCGACTGGCGGTGCGGGACCCCGACGATCTGCTTGGACTCTGGCCTTTCCTGGGAATTGAAAAGATGGAGATCCCCTCCTGGCTACCGGTCCAACTTGGCAATACCTTGGCGACGCTGCCTAAAATGCCTCAATGGTCGAAGGTGGACTGTTTCAAATCACCAAAACAGAAAAAGCAGTCGATGAAAAATCTGCAAAAGCCCGACTGCCCACCTGCCTGAGACGGGGGTTGCACCCCTCTCCTTGACCCATTGTCTGCATAGGGTGTAACGAATACTTGACACCCTGTGATCATAGATGTAACCCTGCGATTGCTCTTGCTATCTTTGCATATGCTAGCTGTTTGTTGGGACTGAGACTTTCATTTTGATTGCATGGGATGACGGGAGGAGCCACTCCTACATCATATACCGCACGCAGCAGCATCGAGAAGCCAATGTGGATGTTCCGTTCCTGATCTGAGAACTATCGTACCTATCCATCCACCGACCCCTGCCCTGAGTGTCCCAAGGACTTTATTGCTTCCATTATTATCCTTTTCATGGAACCACTGCAATTGCCTCTTTAGCCACTCTCCCCTCCCTATCCCTCCCCTTGGCCGCTTGAACTGAACTTTGCTACTGGACTTCCTACCTGGCCGGAGACACTGAGGCTTGAACCCCCCCCCCACCCCCTAATCTGTGGCACCTTGGTTGAATTAAGTTTTGAATTAAGTTTCCAGCAGGCCCACACTGATGCGGGTCCTCTCCCTGGCAAGTTGATGGGTGCCGATGCCTTTCCCTGTCCAGCTATTGGTATCTCCTTAATGTGATGGTTCATGCTTCCTGCTTGTATGGGGTTTTTTATTCCTTGCCAGTCTTGCTCTTTCCCACAGCATCATAACCCTCTCAGTTGCTTACAATACACTTCCAATTAGCAGTCCACACATTGACCATAATGCACTCCTGCCTCAGTGCTTCTCAGTACCTTAAGGATTTCAGCAAACCTTCCCCACCTGACGCACTCTATCTCCCCTACTTTCCCATGTCCCTCCCCCTCTTTTCCTTACCCCTCCCCCCCTCAACCCACTCCCCCCCCCTGTAGCTCCCTTCCACGGTTTACATGCTTCTCACAAGTGCAGGGGTTAAGCTGTTGCCCCACCCCTTCAGGGTGATGCCCTGGGTCTATGTCCCTGTTCCCTGTTTATGTGTTTCTTTATCAGTTTACAGATATGCCGTTTTACTTTGCTTATCCAATTAGTGTTCTTCATCAGTCGGTACTGGGCTGGCTGTTGGTCCAGGAACAACTTCGTATCCCACTCCTTTATTACCGCCTGGTTCTCCTAGGTGACTGGGCCTTCATTGCCACATCTCCCACCTTACTCATAGGTGGATCTCCTGATCTTTGATCTCCTCTTGTTGCTTCTTCCCTATATCTTACTCTCCTCTCTATCTATTCTTTTCATTCTTTTTCTGTCCTTCAACTTTTACCCCTTTCCTCTTACCCTTCTTACTGCCTCCCCGCCTCGTCCTTCCCTTACCCTTACCCTCTCCTTGTACCCTCACCCACTTCCCTAGACCGCCCCCTTGCAGGTGCACCTTGAAAACGGGCTTCTATATCTCGCACACGTTGTACTACCACTAGGCTTACTTGACCTTTTTATCCGGAACTCATGAGCACCTTGAAGTTTCTAACCTATAACCTGAAAGGGTCTAACTCCCCATGTAAGAGGCATAATATCCTCTCACTGGTAGCCAGAGATAGGGCTGACATTCTTTTTCTCCAAGAAACTCATTTTAAACGAGGCAAAGTCCCTAAGCTTCCGACTACTAATTATTCTACTAGGTTTCACAGCTGCAGCACCAACTCGTCCTCAAAGGGTGTTTCTATTGCGATTCACAGGAATCCGAAGGTAGAGCCCTCTTCATCAGAGGTAAGGTCGGAACCGTGAGATACACCTTGGCCTCCATGTATACCCCTAACACCAAGCAGGTCCCATGGTTATTGAAAACCCTTGACGATCTTAACCCCTTAAGGACGCAGGACGTAAATGTACGTCCTGGTGAGGTGGTACTTAACGCACCAGGACGTACATTTACGTCCTAAGCATAACCGCGGGCATCGGAGCGATGCCCGTGTCATGCGCGGCTGATCCCGGCTGCTGATCGCAGCCAGGGACCCGCCGGCAATGGCCGACGCCCGCGATCTCGCGGGCGTCCGCCATTAACCCCGGTAGTTCGCGATTTAAATGAACGATCGGATCGCCCGCAGCGCTGCTGCGGGGATCCGATCATTCAGAACGCCGGACGAGGGTCCCCTCTCCTTCCTCCGTCCGGCTCCCGGCGTCTCCTGCTCTGGTCTGTGATTGAGCAGACCAGAGCTGGAGATCGCCGATAACACTGATCTGTTCTATGTCCTATACATAGAACAGATCAGTATTAGCAATCATGGTATTGCTATGAATAGTCCCCTATGGGGAGTATTCAAGTGTAAAAAAAAATTTAAAAAAATGTAAAAGTAAAAGTAAAAAAAAAGTGAAAAATTCCCTCCCCCAATAAAAAAGTAAAATGTCCGTTTTTTCCTATTTTACCCCCAAAAAGCGTAAAAAAACATTTTTTATAGACATATTTGGTATCGCCGCATGCGTAAATGTCTGAACTATTAAAATAAAATGTTAATGATCCCGTACGGTGAACGGCGTGAACGAAAAAAAAAAAATAAGTCCAAAATTCCTACTTTTTTAATACATTTTATAAAAATTTTTTTTATAAAAAATGTATTAAAAGTTTTTTATATGCAAATGTGGTATCAAAAAAAAGTACAGATCATGGCGCAATACCGCCACTTATACGGAAAAATAAAAAAGTTAGAGGTCATCAAAATAAAGGGATTATAAACGTACTAATTTGGTTAAAAAGTTTGTGATTTTTTTTAAGCACAACAATAATAGAAAAGTATGTAATAATGGGTATCATTTTAATCGTATTGACCCTCAGAATAAAGAACACATGTCATTTTTACCATAAATTGTACGGCGTGAAAACAAAACCTTCCAAAATTAGCAAAATTGCGTTTTTCGTTTTCATTTCCCCACAAAAATAGTGTTTTTTGGTTGCGCCATACATTTTATTATATAATGAGTTATGTCATTACAAAGGACAACTGGTCGCGCAAAAAACAAGCCCTCATACTAGTCTGTGGATGAAAATATAAAAGAGTTATGATTTTTAGAAGGCGAGGAGGAAAAAATGAAAACGTAAAAATTTAATTGTCTGAGTCCTTAAGGCCAAAATGGGCTGAGTCCTTAAGGGGTTAAATCATTTGCAGTGGGCCCTATTGTCATAGGCACAGACCTTAACTTACTGTGTCCATCCCTTGACTCATCCACCGGTAGATCTCCCACCTCCGACCTAGCCCTACGGACTCTTAGAAACAAGCTACGGGACTTAGAACTAACGGACACATGGCGCGCTCTGCACCAGTCTGAGAGAACGTACTCGTTCTATTCGAACCCACATGTCTCCTCCCATTGCTTAGACTACATCTTTTGCCATGACAGCTTACTTCAGGCAGTGCATTCCTCAGACATTGGTCTGAGAACACTGTCGGACCATGCCCCCGTTCACACGACCATTTCATTACCACACATGCCCACACGCGCTAGGACTTGGAGGCTCAATGAATCGTTCCTGACAGACCCGATTATAATTGCTGACTTGTCCTCACAACTGACTGACTATTTCACCATCAATGACTGGAGGGGTCGACTACACACACGGGAGCACATTCATCTAACAGCTCTTTGAACAGGGAATTGGCCTCCTTACGCGATAAATTGAAAGACATCTTGTCCAGACAGCACGCTGACCAAGTTGTTAGGTACCAGCAAAAACTGTTCTTACATATCAATAAAGGTGGCCGCTTGATGACAGCCTTGATCAAGAAACGCAAAGAAAGGACACATAGTAAGATACTAGCATCTGACGGCACACAACGCGTGGAAACTGACATGATTGCGGAGACATTCCGCGACTTCTACACATCCTTATACAATATGGGCCCCTCGCCCTCTTTCTCGACTGATAGAACGCAGGCGATCAATACTTTCTTGGACAAATTGAATCTCCCTAAATTGGCCAATGTAGATAGTGAGGGTCTGCTTGGGCCTTGTACGACGGAGGAGATAGAGATCATCCTTAAGTCTTTTCCTACTGGAAAGAGCCCAGGGCCAGATGGCCTAAGTTTGCCATACTATAAAAAATTTCTGCCAGTCTTGCTCTCCTAAATGGTACACACCTGCCCCCACAATAGTTGGAAGCACATATCACTATCATCCCAAAGGAGGGCAAATATGCTCTCCTGTGCTCCAACTATAGACCCATCTCGCTCCTGAACATGGATCTAAAAATATGGGCAAAGCTAGTATCTATGAGGATTAGTTCCTTGCTACCTGATCTCATACACATAGACCAAACTGGGTTTGTTAGGGGTAGAGAGGGCAAGCACAATGCGTTGAGAGTATTACATGCCATTGCTTATGCCACCCAAAAAAAGATCCGCCTCCTCCTTCTCGGCACCGATGCCGAGAAGGCGTTTGATAGGGTAGCGTGGGACTACATGAGACAAACTCTCCTTAGATTCAATTTCCCTTCACGGTTTATTGATGCCATTATGACCTTATACTCAAATCCAAGTGCCTGGACGAGGGTCAATGGAGCTCTTTCGGACCCTTTCCTTATATGAAATGGGACCAAACAGGGCTGCCCATTGTCCCCAACATTGTACATATTAGTAATGGAAACACTACTCCAGGCTCTGAGGCGGGATGGAGAAATTAGGGGACTAGAAGTAGAGGGTAGGACACACCTCACAGCCGCCTTTGCAGATGATCTGCTTATCATGATCACCAACCCCGAAGTCGCCTTACCCCATATTCAGGGCATTATCAAGGAATATGGCGCCCTGTCGAATTTCAAGGTCAACTACACAAAGTCTGAAATATTAAATGTTACAGTGCCTCGGCGCAGGGTGTCCTTACTGCAATCCACCTCTCCCTACCGCTGGCCTATCAAAAGCATCACCTACCTAGGGGTAGCGGTCCCGCCGAATCTGCATAACTTATTCGACTTAATTTATGCCCCAATGCTATCTAAATTGAAAACTAAAATAGAAGCGTACAAGCTCCCGTTTTTGTCTTGGGTGGGTAGGAGGAACCTTCTTCAAACTTATATTATCCCCTCGGTCCTATACTTGTTACGGATGGTGCCAATTGCCCTACCCCAATGGTACCTCGCGAAGTGGAGACAGTTGTTCTCCACCTTTTTATGGTCGGGTAAACGCCCACGACTAGCTCATTCACTCCTTCTCAGGTCAAAGACGGCTGGAGGCATTGGCATGCCGGATGTCTCTCAGTTGTATAGAGCCAACCACCTCCACCGTTGGGTCGAAATAGCCTCAAGGACCAGTCTATTATTCTATCATTGAAAGTACCCAGCTGCAGACTCAGGGTCACACGGCAGACAGACACATATGGCTCCCCAGCCCAGCATCCATCTCTAAGGTGGGTAACCCTCTACTAAAGGGGACACTCTTGGTTAAGTACCATTGGGACAAAGACTCACAGGCTCAACGGACGGGTATCAGACTGATTTCCCCCCTCATGCCTAGCTCACTAATTCCCTATGTGGTGCACCCGGGCTTGATTAGAGCTGATGACATGTGGACACACTTCAAAGGGGTGCCCTTTAAAGACACGTTCCCTGACAATAAACCCCCCGCAATGAATGACCTGACTTCCAGGGTCCCACATTTTCAGGCCAACTTTCTGCACTCACGCATACTACAGGCGACCTGCCAATCTTTCCTAAAGGTGTGTGTCATCGGTGACGACCCGTCTTGGCTTGACAAATTAGTGCTGTTTGCCCCAGGTATGAAACCTAAATTCTCCAATTTCAATGCCTCTTTGAGAGAGGCGAAGAAAGGTGTGAACCCTCTGTTTCTAAAGTCATGGGAAGACGAGTTGGGTTGCAGACTTACAGATAGAGATCGTGGGCTTATCCTGCGGAACTCCCACGGCTTCTCCAGATGCGTTAAAATCCAAGAAAGCCATGAGTGGGCACCCTCTCCCACCTGTGGTGGTCTTGCCCTAAGATTATACCATATTGGGGGGTGGTGGGCTCGATCATAGATAAGGTAGTAGGGACCCACATCCAATTAACCCTTGAGACGGTTCTGCTGGGCCTTTCGAATGACTCTTGCCCTTTGAGCAAGAAATCTCTGATAGCTCACCTGATAGCAGCTGCGAAGCTGCAGATTTCGGTACACTGGCAAAACGAGAATACCCCCACAGTAGCGCAATGGGTAGCCAAGGTTTCGCAAATTTGTAGATTAGAAGAGTTGTCCAGTTAGAGTGACCGCTCCTACGAAAGATATCGGTGCACCTGGGCACCGTGGCTGAATTTCAGGGACTCCGAATATCCAACAATGACAGCGTGTTAGATACTAATATACTGACATACGGTTTAATACGGTAGCTTTCCATGCCCATTCCAGATAATTACCCCCCTCTCCCTCCCCCTTCCTCTCCTTCTTGCTCCCCTTACTATCCGTCCCCTACTACTGTTTCTCTACCCGTTTCTTACATTCTTGCCTCCCTTTTTCTCTCCTCTATGTCATTTCAACCTCTAGCTCTTTTTCTCCTCAAGCTTGGCTCCTTATTGAACGGATCTTCTAACGGAAGCCTTTCTTACACCCACATTCCCACTCTAACATGTTAGATGATTTGCATTGAGTATTACCGGCTCACACACATTACACATCACTGAACACCTGCCAAGAGATGTCAGCCTGAACGAAGTTGACTCAGTATTAACTAGATACTATATGTGATGTTTCTGCTGTATTTGGAGTGTGATGCTCTATTTACCTTGCTTGAGGTTATGTTGCTTGTAAGCTGTTCTGTCTTATTTTGAAAATAAAGAATTGAAAAAAAAAAAAAAAGATGATACTCATCTGTATGTGTCCCATGCAACGATCTTCTCCTCCGGAGCACCGCAGGGGCCCGCATCTTCCTTCCTCCACAGTGCAGGCATCAATGAGTGATGTCCTCCGGCCTGTGCTGCGTGGGGTGCGGAGATCACGTCTCCTCTGTGTAAGTCGCAGATACGGATCACACAGAGAGAATGCCTTCTCCTGTATGTGTGTGTATTGCACATACAGGAGAAGGCAGCGCTGTCCGCTGGGGATCCGGGACAAGTTTTCTGGATCCACAGGAGCGGCGGCAGCGGTAGGCCCTCAACCCGCCCAAGCCCTCGGACAACGTCCAATTGTACCAGCCAGTCAGTCCGCCCCTGTTTATAGATGATGAAATATACTATTAATGACAACACTGTTGATTGCTGTGCATTTTTTATCTTTACTGTGCCTATAATGAAACTGTGGTATATAGTTTTTCCACACACAAAAAAAATCCACAGCAAGTCTGCAGGAAGGCAAAAGGAAAATCAGCAGATACAAATTGACACCAAATCATGCAAATTCCGCATCCATGTTGTGCACCAGAAGGCCCACACTGTGCCTGCTAGGTAAATAAAGGTTTCTCGCTTATCTATGACCAACCATAAAGTTTGAGGCAGCTGTCCCTTGTGTACCTTATTATCATTATCAGCAACAACAGTTTACTGCTTAGACCAAATCTACTTTTGTGATGTAACTCCTTCCTTGCTGTAATTCTTTCTCCTCTCCCCTTAGCTTGTCATCATCAGAACAGCATTTCACTGTCTAGTCCAAAGCTGCTTGTCTGATTTATCCCATGCCTTGATGTAGTACTATTGCTGTTTTCTTTGCTGCTCACTTAGCATCTTGCAAACATTGTAAATCAATAATCCTCTTCTTTCTCCAACATGTCATCTATAGTAGTGTACTGTAAATCATCCCCGAACATGGCACAAGCCTGTTTTGTCCAGTGAGCTTTCACCTGCACTATATCATGGGATAGCAGAGAGAAATAGGTATTCTCCTGTGATTAGCCAGTGAAGTAAGGGAATAGAAATATATGTGAGAGTACTCCTGGAAAACTTCATACTTCTGCCCAAACATCTAAAATGGAGTGAGTGAAAAACAATTGTGCACTATAGAGGGGACTCTCATGGGATCAAAAACGGCAGTAAGAGCACTAAAATCATCACTTTCCAGGGTTAATCCAACAAAACTTTTTTTTTTACAATAATTATTTTGCTGCTACTTTGCTTCAACTGTTTTTTTACTGAGGATATTCTACCTGTAAATCCAAAAGAAAACCTTTGCATGCCCTTACTCTGATAGCATATGGCACTCTACCTATTCAAAAATAAGGGGAGATGTTTATGTTCTAGTGGATACAGAGAGGTTAACTTGCAACTATACATTGATATATTATTATGACATTAATAAAGAGATGAATGGAATCCACTAGCTCAACCATCTTTGCTTTGGTAGAAAAATACACACTGTAGGTACATAGAAATCTTGTACACACTTATAACATACATATCAAGAGTACCCTAATTCTGAGTATATAAAATAATTCTGTTTCTCATGTACTTTAATTCACACAATACAAATAGAATGAGAAGAAATTCTCTTTTATTGGCTATTGGAAAAAATTATCTGCAGTTATTCCGGCATTCGCTACAATATCAAATCATCATTTTGCTTTGTAATGTAATATTCATTTGTCCATTTTCCTGCTTCCTCCTTTATAATTTACAGCTTGTACAGCTTGGAATTTTGATTCTTTTGTTTTCTGTCACAGTCATATTATGAGTAGAGCATTTATTATGGCATAATTTAGTCACAATCTACATAATTTCATCTAATTACACACTGCTATTACAAAATTCCTATAATAGAATGAGTGGCATAAATATTCAGTCGTCTATTGAGTCATCCCTTTTTAGTATCCTCCCATTTTAGAAATGATTACATAGTGATTATACAAACTTGGATGAAAACAGGCAACTAAACAACACCTGTCTTCTCTTTTCCTTCAGCTACCAGTTATTTTCCATATATACACAAACCCTTTGGCAGAGGAAGTGGAAGCTTTTCTGTTTGTAATGCACACCGTCTGTCGTAAAAACTTTCTACAACTTTTCAACAGTGGAAATATAATTTTTTAGCCAAACTCTAAATATGCTTAAATTATTATTCATAATAATAATAGGGATCAAGCATGAGTGGTGGCCTTGTGGTTAAGCCCTCTTTTAAGGGATGGTGACATACACAGGCTGATGATGAAGGATCTGGTGGTACCTTCCCTCCCGAGGAGATGGCACGCAATTAACTTGACAGAAATAATCCTACTGGTCACAGCACACCTATATACATTCTCAATTCTTGGCGGCATGTTCTTGTACGATGGTTATAGTCCTGTGCAGCAAAATTTACATGCTTGATCTGAGTCCCCACTGTTGGCACATGGAGAAATGTAGACACACTCCCTAAACTCCATGGGCTGGATGCTCATTTGAAGTTAGAACAAACAACAATTTTACAACTTTTCATTAAAAAAATCTTTTTTTTTTTTTTTTTTTTTTGCAAGGGGGACATCTCTGCTCAAAGGGGTTTTTGAACAATTTGTCCTGATGGTTCTGCTGCCTACATGACTAAAAGAAGGATAATCCTTAACATGCCACCAACTACCTAATGTTGTGTAGGCCCCCACATACCACCAATGTAGCTCTTGATCAAAGAAGAATGAAATCCACAAGACCTTTGATACCTCTGTGTGCTGGCAGGAGATCCTTTAATAAGGTTTTCCCATATCAAACATTTATAGCATATCCACAGGATATAAATGACTGATAGATACAGGTTCCACCTCTGGGGCCCGCACTTATCTCTACAACTGTGGCTGGCTGTGCCTGACTGGTAGTAATATGCTGTTTTCATAACTCCCATATTGTTTTTTGATCCGAAATCATTGCCAGGTTTCATTATCCTACTGGAAAAGTTTTGGTATATGTAGCTTTAACATCAAGAAAAAAAAAATTGCACATCTATCATACTACTGCTCTTTCCAAATATAATTTGTTCCATCCTGTCACCTGTATGCATAAAAACTTGCCAATATCAATAACTTTTCCAGTGTTCTACAACTCCAAAAACCTAACAGGGAGAAAAAAGAGACCGGAGGACTGATCCTCATGTATTACCCTAGGTGTTCAGTGAACCTTCTAGGGGTCCGCAAAAACTACACCTCTGTCAGATGGCCCCTCACCTTGTATGAAATATGCATTTATCGCCCCTGTCAATGTGCTGTAGAGAAGCTGCAAAGTGTCAAACTTGTCTTGTCAGAACATGGTAATAAATAGAATAAAGAAAACCCTTTTTTAGCCAGACATTGCTTTGTCCAGTAAAAATTTCTGAGTTACAGATATTAATCAAATTCCTAGTGAACTTGTTTATTCAGACAAATAAAAATAAATAGTAAAACAATTACACATTTCAGGGGTTTGGTCCCCCTTTCTCAAATTGTGGTACGCAGTAGCAGGTTTTATATATGTGGAAAATATTTGCCATAAAACTGATTGGCAGGGTTACAGTGCAAAGGTTACAGTCATAAAATTCATTCCCATAGGTGATGGTACATTTCAGAAAATAATATACAGGCATCAGTTCTCCTATTAATACAGTATATGAATTCAGAGAATTAAGCAACCTACTGGAGCCAAAAGTATCAGCGATCACCATCATGTAAAAAATGAACCAATAGCAAATTATGAAAGGAAGGCTAGAGGAAAAACAGATTGAGGCTTGATCACAGATGTAAACATGCTCACATGCACTATAGAACTTAAACAAACAGTGGTAATTTCATCCAAATGTCTAGCCAGGCAGTGCAGGCTGAGCGGCATAGCACAGCAAGTGGTAACTACCATGCGCATCACTATGGGCTGGATCGCATGACCACTAATAGACAATTATAGAGCAGCAAGACCACTCATCCAGAGGGATGCGTACATCTCTGGTCCGCATCTAGTATGGTCTTTGCATTTGGCCCCTCCCTGTGATCTAGCATTAGCTGTAGTCATGTGATCCAGCACATATTTATTACTTTCTTTGTCAAATAAAGGTGTTTATGTTAGACTCACCACAGTCGACTGGAACTCAGGAGGCAGTTGATCCGCAATACCACGGTGGTCTGGAGCAGGAGATATAGTGGATCCGCTGGACCTGTGTGGCAGATGACGCAGGCCGTGCCAGGGAGCAGAGTCTAAGGTGCCGCTGGTTTTCACCAGAGCCCGCCGCAAAGCGGGATGAACTTTCTGCGGCAGGTGGCACCCAGGTCGCTACAACTGGCACGACTCGATCACACAGCGGCTGAGGTGAAGCGTGGCACAGAAGATATAGACAGGACATACTCAGGTTAGAAAGAGGTCTGGGCAGGCGGCACAGGAGCGTAGTCAGTAGGGTAGCAGAAGGTCAATAGGCAGGCGGCTAGGAACATGGTCAGGTCACAGAATGCAAGGTCTGATACACGGCAAGGAACACGGAATACTGCTTTCTCTCACAAAGGCAAACAAAGATCCGGCAAGCGTAAGAGGGAGAAGCAAGAACTTAAAACTGAGGTACAGGTGAAAACAAATTATGGGTGTACTGGCCCTTTAAATTTCAATGCTCCGGCACGCACGCCAGAACTGAGGAGAAGAGGCAGGGGACAGAGGTAAGTGACGGGCTGGGACTCGCATGTGGGCGCGTCCCACTATGCGAATCCCAGGCTCGCTGGTGGCTGACAAGGACGGGGAGATGCGCTCATGGCCGGTATGTCCGGCCGGAGCGCAGTGTATAACAGTACCCCCCCCCCCTTTGGTCTCCCCCTCTTCTTGTGGGACAACAATTTATTGAGGAGATTATGGTCCAAGATGTTCTCCTCGGGCTCCCAGGACCTCTCTTCAGGACCAAATCCCCTCCAATTGACAAAAAATAAAAAATTCTGCCACGTACCGTTTTAGAGGCCAGGTCTCTTTAACCTGAAAAATATCTGAGGAACAGGAGACAGGAGTGGGAGCGAAGTTTTTTCTTTGAGAGTTACAGTTGACAACCAGAGGTTTGAGGAGAGATACATGAAAGGAGTTAGGAATGTGTAGACCTTGAACGGACCTAGGAAACGAGGACCTAGTTTGTAACTTGGGATTGTACTTAGAAGATAACCAAACTTTATTACCAGGAGAGAAGGGTGAAGGTAGTCTTCTTTTCCGGTCTGCCTGGGTTTTCATGTGGGAGGAGGCCAGAGATAATTACTAAACACAAAAAAAATAAACGGAGATGGATTCAGAATCTTTATGATTGTAGGAAAATTCGGCCCTGGGAAAAAGATCAACCCAGTCGTCCTGAGGAGCTGAAACAAAACGACGTAAATAAGTCTCCAAGATTTGATTTACCCTCTCCACCTGGCCATTGGACTGGGGGTAGTAGGCAGAGGAGAAATCCAAACTGATGCCAAGGCAGGAACAGAGAACTCGCCAGAATTTGGACACTAGCTGAACTCCGCAATCCGAGACGTTACTTTCTGGAAGACCATGAAGACGGAAGATATGAAGTAAGAAGTGCTTTGCCAGTTGTGGAGCTGATGGGAGTCCGGGGAGTGGGATAAAATTAGCCATTTTAGAAAACCGATCAACCACCACCCAGAATACTGTTTTATTATGTGATGGCGGAAGATCGGTAATAAAATCCATAGCAGTGTGAGTCCATGGACTCTCGGGAATGGGAAATGGCTACAAGAGTCCTGCAGGTCGCAGTTAAGGGGTCTTGCCACAAGCACAAGTGACACAGGAACGTACAAATTCAGAGATATCATGTTCCAGGCGCGGCCACCAAGTGCCGGGAGATTAAAAGAAGAGTCTTGCGTACTCCAGGATGGCCAGCCAATAAAGAAGAATGACCCCATTTCAGGACTTTGCGTCTCAATCTGACTGGTACAAAAGTTTTGCCAGGAGGTACCTATAGAAGATCGGCAGGAGCTGCTGAAATCAGGTGGTCAGGAGGTATAATATCTCTAGGTGTAGGATCCAAACCCACAACGTCAGAAGATCTGGAGAGGGCATCAGCTCTGATATTCTTGTTAGCTAGACGGAAATGAATGAAAAAATTTAATCTGGAAAAGAACAATGACCACCTTTCCTGACGAGGGTTCAAACGTTGAGCACACTGTAGGTACAGGGGATTCTTGTGGTAAGAATAGATACTGATCCGATGAGGAGATCCTTCCAACAAATGTCGCCACTCCTCTAAGGCGAGTTTTATAGTAAGCAGTTCTCGATATGCGATGAGGTAGTTCCTTTTTGCTGGCGAGAAGGTTTTAGAAAAGAATACACTGGTTAAAGTTTTACCTTTGGCGCTTTTCTGGGTAAGAATGGCACCCGCTCCTACGGACGAAGTGTCAACCTCCAAGGCAAAAGGTCTTTCCGGATCAGGTCTAGAAAGCATGGGAGCTGAAGCAAAGGCAGACTTTTGGCTGGAGAAAGCCTCTTTGGCCTCAGGAGGCCATAACTTAGGGTTAAAGTTCTTTCTGGTGAGAGCTACAATGGGAGTGACCACAGAAGAGAAATTTGGGATGAATTGACGATAATAGTTGGCAAATTCCAGGAAACGTCGAATAGCCCGAAGACCGGTAGGGCGAGGCTAATCCAACACCGCAGATAGTTTTACTGGATCCATTTGCAGACCTTGTTGAGAGACAATATAACCAAGAAATGGGAGACTGGATTTCTAAAAGAGGCATTTCTCCAGTTTGGCGTAGAGATGATTCCTCCGGAGGGGTCGAAGGACCAGACGAACATGAGTTCGATGCTCCTCCAAGTTGGAAGAATAGATCAAGATGTCATCAAGAAACATGACAACGCAGGTATAGAGAAGAATGTAATCAAAGAAGGAGACAGAGTACTCACTCAGATGTTGCTGTGATGACTTCTTTATTCATTCATAAGAACTCACGGGAATACAGCAGTGCGGAAGGCAGGTGGTGAAGACGCGGGGGTAAGGAGCGACGGGCCGTTCTTGTGCAGAAGCGCTTCGTCAGGCTCTGGTCTGGAACTGCAGTTGACTGGAACTCAGGAGGTAGTAGATCCACAATACCACGGTGATCTGGAGCAGGAGATGTAATGGATCCACTGGACCTGTGTGGCAGATGACGCGGGCTGTGTCAGGGAGCGGAGTCTAAGGTGCCGCTGGTTTTCACCAGAGCCACCGCAAAGCGGGATGGACTTGCTGCGGCAGGCGGCACCCAGGTCGCTACCCCTGGCACAACTCGACTACACAGGCGGCTAAGGTGAAGCGTGGAACAGAAGGGATAGACAGGACGTAGTTAGGCTAGCAAGAGGTCTGTGAAAAACAAACAAAAATAAATAAATAAATAAATAAATAAATAAAAAATGATGTCCCTGAGGGTCTCAGGGTAATTGTATACTGATCAACCTTTAAGGGGTTGCCCCCTCTCGGGGATAAGCCCTTACTAGATACCCTCCACTAAAAAACAACTTTTATTGAATTAATATAAAAAAGTCTGATAACCCCTTCACACGTCTTCACACGTTTTAAAATTATCAGCAATGCAGTACTGTGCTTCAGTGGGGATATTCTATTGACCCCCTACTGTGTACGGTATCACTGGAGCTATGGTGCCTAAATAGTGTATATGATTGGTGTGCTACAGTATCTGCATCACCTAACCATAGACTACCAGTCCTATTAATAGTTAAAAATCTGCCACTGGTTAAAACACAATCGCAACCCTTGACAAAGCGGATTCATCCACGAAACGTCGGGGAGGTTCTGATTGTGTTTTAATCAGCGGCAGATTTTGAACTATTAATAGGACTGGTAGTCTATGGTTAGGTGATGCAGATACTGTAGCACACCAATCATATACACTATTTAGGCACCATAGCTCCAGTGATACCGTACACAGTAGGGGGTCAATAGAATATCCCCACTGAAGCACAGTACTGCATCGCTGATAATTTTAAAACGTGTGAAGGGGTTATAAGACTTTTTTATATTAATTCAATAAAAGTTGTTTTTTAGGGGAGGGTATCTAGTAAGGGCTTATCCCCGAGAGGGGGCAACCCCTTAAAGGTTGATCAGTAGCAAGAGGTCTGGGCAGGCAGCACAGGAGCGTAGTCAGTAGGGTAGCAGAAGGTCAATAGGCAGGCGGCTAGGAACACGGTCAGGTCCCGGAATGCAAGGTCTGATACACGGCAAGGAACACGGAATACTGCTTTCTCTCAGGCACAAAGGCAAACAAAGATCCGGCAAGGGCAAGAGGGAGGAGCAGGAACTTTAAACTGAGGTACAGATGAAAACTAATTATGGGCGCACTGGCCCTTTAAATTTCAACGCTCTGGAGCTGAGGAGGAGAGGCGGGGGACAGAGGTAAGTGACGGGCTGGGACTTACATGCGGGCGTGTCCTGCGATACGAATCCCAGCCCCGCCAGAGTTGACAAGGACGGGGAGATGCGCTCACGGCCGGTATGTCCGGCCGTAGCGCAGTATATAACAGTTTAAAATGAAGCTGGTATCATGGATAATGCCTATCTGGATTTTAACAAAGTCATTGATACAGTTCTACATCAAAAATGTGAAAAAACTCCTGTGTAGTAGTTTTTTTTGCAGTTGAACAAAAATCACAAGGGGTGCACAACAATAAAGCATGACTTTTTATTAAGCCACAACAAATGTTGACCAATGTGTTGGTTGACCTAAAATAGACCAGCTGTATTTCCATGGCATCAAAGGGGTACCACTTGGGTGCCAGTGATCACAACAAACCAGCGTAATCAGAGTACAGTAAAGGTATAAAAGCAGATACACTTACTTTATCCAGAAGTCAACGTTAAAGGGGTATTCCAGAAAAAAACTTTTTTATATATATCAACTGTCTCCAGAAAGTTAAACAGATTTTTAAATAACTTCTATTAAAAAAATCTTCCAATAATTATCAGCTGCTGAAGTTGAGTTGTTCTTTTCTGTCTGGCAACAGTGCTCTCTGCTGACATCTCTGCTTGTCTCGGGAACTGCACAGAGTAAAAGAGGTTTGCTATAGGGATTTGCTTCTACTCTGGACAGTTCCCGAGACAGGTGTCATCAGAAAGCACTTAGACAGAAAAGAACTCAACTTCAGCAGCTCATAAGTACTGAAAGGATTAAGATTAGATTAAGTGAAGGTCCAAAATAGGGGATAGAAATAAGTGCAAATAAGTAGCACTGAATATTATCATTTTAATTCTTATATTTATAATGTTTTGATGCCATCCCTGATCACCCAGGGACTGCTGGTGATCTCAATCCTTTGGTCTCATCCTGGTATTCCCTACAGTACCAACCATCCTGCATGTTTTTGTGTCACCAAATGAAGTATTTGTGGCCTGTTATACTGATAGAGAGGAGTAAAGACTGATGCTTGCCCAAATCCTCTGTCCTTACCTACTTAGATTATCCGCATTAAACCACAGCCCCCAACTGGGCGACGGTCCTGACACTGGCCTATGTGCAAGGGTGTTCCCTATAGTATTAAAACTTTCTCACTTGCCTAGTCCCATTACTACGATAGACAAGTGTCTGGCCTTCAGTCTGTGCGGGAATCCCAGGGCCAGTTCAGGTATCACGTCCAAGTGGCTCATAGGCTGAAAGCCTGAAGTGACAGTGAATGGTGGAACAGGATGCTGCTCCACCAATGTGTGTGGCTTCACCATTGACTGTATATATTGGGGGAGATTTATCAAAACCTGTGCAGAGGAAAAGTTGCCCAGTTGCCCATAGCACCCAATCAGATTGCGTCTTTCATTTTTAACAAGGCAAAATAAAAGAATCTATCTGATTGGTTGCTATAGGCAACTGGGCTCTTTTCCTCTACACAGGTTTTGATAAATATCCCCCATTAGCCTTATTAAGAATCACTTCTGCAGCGTTATTTTTACATTTCAATGCAAGGGGGAATGCCTTTTGGTTCCCATACAGTATTCTGGCATCCCATATGCTATGACTTAACCTATCCTGCTAACTTTGCTTTATGTAAGTGTGTTCTTTTTCTGTAGACACATGTATGGTTCCCTGCACCATTCTGTGGTTGCATGTAACTTAGCTCAACTGCACCCTATTTTGTTTACTTTGTCTTACGCAATGAATCCTTCTTTTTGTAAAGATGATCTATCCTGAACTATCACTACTTCTAAATACACATTTCCTCTATCAACTATTCAGGCTGGTGATGGTGGTGTAATGGTGAGGAGGACATTTTCTTGGCATACCTGGGCCCCTAAGTACCAACCGTGGCAACCGTAAGCTCTGGCAGGTGAATCCATGAAATTTCTTTAAAGCAACAATCCCGATACACTGAAGAAACTAAAGTGGATGCATTATATAAGAAAATTAACCTCGCACAGCGCAAAACATATTTGTTACGTCATTCTAACAGTATATCTTATTGTTGACAGACATCCCATAGCACACGTAACACCATTTATAATTATGTTCTCAATATCAGAAATCTGTATTTATGCTGAATTATGCTAAATTGAAGCAAATGATGTGAAGATTGATTTGCTGCCATCAATCTTCTAATAATTAGCTCCAACTTTAGCATAATTAAGCAGAAAAATCCATTCCTGCTGTTTTTCATTGGATCTCCAAATATTTCACATACATTTATTTCCAGGGTAATCCACATTGATCAGTCTTTTTACAGTAAACAATTGAAATAAGGAAAATTGTTCTGTCACTAATGGGATAAACTCTTTGACCAAACTACACACCTAAGAATATTCTGAATAAACAATCTACATAGATTCATTACCTATAGTACAAACAGCAGAGCTTTAACAAATGATGGTGTTCAATGAGTAGGTGATATTATATCAGCACAAAAGACTCTGTATGCCATATTGGTTTTAACCCTTTATTGACTCAGCCTGTTTTGGCCTTTGCCACAGCTATTTTCATTTTAGTGTTTTCCTTTTTTCTCCTCACCTTTTTAAACCTATAACATTAGATTTATGCAGGACCAAAAGTACTGAAAATAATTTTACTGCAACATTTACAATGAGGAAAAAACAAACACACACACACACACACACACATATATATATATATATATATATATATATATATATACACAGCAGCAGAAGAATGCAGCAGCACACTGCCAGCACAAGGATATAGGTGAAACATGAATATGCAGTAAAACATGGAGAGCTATACAGCTATGGTGTAATAGATGCAAATGTGAAACTATGAAATAGTGAGGCACTTAGCTCGCAAATTTGTCTCCGCCAGCGGTCAAATAGCTTGGACCGTCCCACCGCGATAAGGTGGCGTCATTGGGACGGACCCTAAACTGTGAATATGCCCCTGTGTGAACAGTTCAGTAAGCATGGCAGGGTCTGGAACATCCAAGACACCTTATATACACACTTGATAGAGGTGGGTGGGGTGCAAGGCCAACATGCAGGTAGCCACTCCCCCGTATGTGCAACACAGACAAAGAATAAGTCAGCCAGCACTTTAGTTGATACCAAACTATTATATGGACCTGACCTGCAGGTGCACGCTACTAGGCTAGATATACAGCAACAGAAGAATGCAGCAGCACACTGCCAGCACAAGGATATAGGTGAAACATGAATATGCAGTTAAAACATGGAGAGCTATACAGCTACTGTGTAATAGATGCAAATGTGAAACTATGAAATAGTGAGGCACTAAATTTGTCTCCGCCGGCGGTCAAATAGCTTGGACCGTCCCACCGCGATAAGGTGGCCTCATTGGGACGGGCCCTATACTGTGAATATGCCTCTGTGTGAACAGTTCAGTAAGCATGGCAGGGTCTGGAACATCCAAGACACCTAATATAGACACCATAGCTGTATAGCTCTCCATGTTTTAACTGCATATTCATGTTTCACCTATTTTCTTGTGCTGGCAGTGTGCTGCTGCATTCTTCTGTTGCTGTATATCTAGCCTAGTAGCGTGCACCTGTAGGCCAAGTCCATATAATAGTTTGGTATCAAGTAAAGTGCTGGCTGACTTATTCTTTGTCTGTATTGCACATACGGGGGAGTGGCTACCTCCATGTTGGCCTTGCACCCCACCCACCTCTATCAGGTGTGTATATAAGGTGTCTTGGATGTTCCAGACCCTGCCATGCTTACTGAACTGTTCACACAGAGGCATATTCACAGTGTAGGGTCCGTCCCAATGAGGCCACCTTATCGCGGTGGGAGGGTCCAAGCTATTTGACCGCCGGCGGAGACAAATTTGCGAGCTAAGTGCCTCACTATTTCATAGTTTCACATTTGCATCTATTACACCATAGCTGTATAGCTCTCCATGTTTTAACTGCATATTCATGTTTCACCTATATCCTTGTGCCTGCAGTGTGCTGCTGCATTCTTCTGTTGCTGTATATCTAGCCTAGTAGCGTGCACCTGCAGGCCATGTCCATACAATAGTTTGGTATCAACTAAAGTGCTGGCTGACTTATTCTTAGTATATATATATATATATATACATATATATATATATTTGTGGGGTGAAACTGAAATAAAACAAACAACAAAAGTGGCATGTTATCTTTATTCTGTAGGTCAATATGATTACAGCTAAACCCAATGCATAAAGGGTTTGTTATATTTTATTACTCTAAAAAAATTAGACCTTTTGTTGAAAAAATGAGTCTGCTTAACTAACCCCTGTAACACATTATTTTGTGCTGTGATCTGTAATTTTTATTGGTACCATTTTTGTTTTGATGGGCCTTTTTGATAAATTTTTAGTAATTCTTTTCTGATACGTGTAATAACAAAAAATCAGCAATTTTGGTCTGGTATTTTTTTTAGTTTTTTTTACCATGGTGTTTCATTAATGTCATAGTTATTAACAAATATGTTTATGCTTATTTTTATTTACATTATTTTATTTGATAAACAGGAAAAGAGGATGATTTTACTTTTATTAGGGGGAGGGTTTATTCACATTGGTCGGGCAGCAGTGGGGCCATTTCCCCTGTGGGCTTGGTGCCGCAGTGGCGGTGGTCGCTGTGCTAGTGACCAGGTGCCTTGACGTGGTGAGTGGTCTTGTACTTTTTGATCAGAATGTATACTAACAACCTCTTAGTTTTTGAATTATTTTATTCACATTATGACATTATTTTGTTATTTTCTTTCACTACTACTTTTAGTTCCCGTAAAGAGAATACTGCATGAAAACACTGTTCAATGTTATGACACAGTATAACAGTGATCAGTGTTATTGGTACTCTGCATATACAGGCTGCACAAAGGCAGGTAGGGCCCCTCCAGCCGTCATCTCAGCATGACTTCTGATGACGGTATAAGCTGTGAGTCTTTGCTGTTCATAGCAGCAGTTTTTTTTTTTTTTTTTTTTAAATCTATGAAGCTCCTGTATTTGGTTCATAAACTGTTAATGCTTCATGACATAAATATATAATGTTATACTCTGCGCTCCGGCCGCAAGCACTGGCCATGAGCGAAAAGTCCCTGTGTCCCCGTCTATCCGCCATGATGCAGCAGTTGCTAACCGCTCAACAACAACCGCCACAACCACAGCCTTCTCCTGCTCCGGTGGTACCTCCTGCTCCTGCATTCGGCTCCGAATCAAGACTCTTTCCGAGAAATATGAGGGGGATCCCAAGTCCTTTTGTGGTTTCGTGACTAGGTGCTCCATGCACATTGAACTCATGGCGGATCAGTTCCCTATGGAACGAGCAAAGGTGGCCTTCATCCTCAGTCTTTTAACTGGAAGGGCTTTGGCCTGGGCAACTCCGCTTTGGGATCGCAGTGATGCTCTCACTACCAATCTCTAGGCATTCCTGACGGAATTTCGGGGTGTCTTCAAAGAACCTGCTCAAGCTTCCTCCGCTGAGACGGCATTGCTGAGTCTTACTCAGGGCAATTACTCTGTGAGCGAGTATGCAATTCGGTGTCGCACCCTGGCATCACAGTTAGCATGGAATGATGAAGCTCTTTGCGCCACTTTCAAGAGAGCATTATCAAGTCAAATCAAGGATGTCCATTTAATCTGAATGATCTTATACAGCTGGCCTCCTGGATTGATATCCGTTTCTCAGAGCGACGTGAGGAACTACGCCAAGAAAGGGAGTCTGCACGACCTCGGTGCTTTCCTCGTCTGGCACCAGTCTTCCAGCAACCACCGCAACCTTCTCCCTTGCCTCCTGCAGTGGAGGCTATGCAGGTGTATCGGTCTCACCTGACCCCGCAGGAAAGGACTCGCCGACGAACTGAGAATCTATGCCTATAATGCGCCAGTGTGGATCACTTCCTAAAAGATTGTCCTCTGCATCCTCAGTCACAAAGAAACGCTCACACCTAGGGTTTGTGGGAGAGGCCTCCTTAGGTGTGAATACCACCTCTCCACGTTTAAATATGATGGTCCAGCTTTTCCTATCTTCCAAAGAGATCATCTCCGTTCTTGCCTTTTTGGACTCTGGCTCCGCGGGAAATTTTTTATTGCTTCCCTGGTACTTAGGCATCGTCTGCCGGTGTCCCGCCTGTTAAAGCTTCTCTACCTCTCTTCTGTGAATGGTGAAAGACTGGACTGTACCGTGCTATATTGCACAGAACCATTGTCTCTGCAGGTCGGAGTCTTGCATAGAGAGAACTTGTCCTTCTATGTTCTCCTTCATTGTCCTTCTCTCTTGCTTGGCCTGCCATGGTTGCAACTCCATGTTCCACAGCTGGATTGGAAAACTGGAGTTCTTCGCCGGGGTCCGCATTGCAAAAACTGTATCCACATATGTATCACAAAATTGGAACCATTATCTCGTCCATGCTCCGCAGCTGGATTGGAAAACTGGAGAAGTTCTTCGCTGGGGTCCGCAATGCAACGACAACTGTATCCACATACGTATCACAAAATTAGAACCATCATCTGGTCCACTGTCCGGTTTGCCTTCCTTTCTTCTGGACTATGCTGATGTCTTCAGTGAAAAGCAAGCCGAAGTGTTCGTCCACCACATCGTCCAATTGACTTGCTGCCTGGCACCACACCTCCCAGGGGCAGAATCTACCCTTTGTCTGTTCCTGAAACTCAGGCCATGTCTAATTACATCCAGGAGAATCTTCAGAAGAGATTCATCAGGAAGTCCTCTTCCCTTGCCGGAGCCGGTTTCTTCTTCGTGGAAAAAAAAAGACAGGTCTCTGCGTCCTTGCATCGACTACCGAGGTCTGAATAAAATTACAGTAAAGAACCGCTACCCACTTCCTTTAATTTTGGAGTTGTTTGATTATCTGCAAGGTGCCAAAATCTTCTCTAAATTGGATCTTCGCGGGGCCTATAATTTGATTTGTATATGAGTTGGGGACGAATGGAAGACCGCATTTAATACTCGTGATGGTCATCTTGAGTATCTAGGGATGCCATTCGGACTCTGCAATGCTCCAGCAGTTTTTCAGGAGTTTGTCAATGATATTTTTCGTGACCTCCTATACTCCTGTGTGGTTGTTTATTTGGATGACATACTCATCTACTCGCCCAATATCCAGTCTCATCACCCTCACCTCCGCCAAGTGTTACAGCGTCTCCATCAAAATCATCTCTACACTAAACTAGAGAATTGTACTTTTGAAAAAAACAGCCTTCCATTTCTGGGGTATATTATTACCAGTCAATACCTTCAAATGGTTCCCACATGCTGTCCACAGTACTGGACTGGCCTCAACCTTCGGGCTTGAAAGCAATTCAGCGCTTCCTCGGCTTTGCCAATTACTATCGGCAATTTATTCCTCAATACTCCACTCTGGTAGCCCCCCATCGTCTTGCTTACCAAGAAGACTACTAATCCAAGAGTCTGGACTCCTGAGGTTGAAGAAGCTTTCAAACAGTTAAAGTCTGCCTTCGCTTCGGCTCCTGTTCTATCTAGACCCGATCCTAGCAAGCCATTCATCTTTGAAGTGGATGCTTCGTCAGTTGGAGCAGGTGCAGTGTTGACGCAGAAGTTTTCTAAGGGGAGAACTTTAACCTGCAGATTTTTCTCCAAAACCTTCTCCCCTGCGGAGAGAAATTATTTAACTTCTTAATCCACTTCCATCCTGCAGAGAAGAATCTTCGTGCTGCCCCTCTGTCCAGTAGTGTTGCTCATGAATTTGTTGCTAATTTGAATATTCGTTGCAAATATTGCATATTCGCGAATTTACGAATATTACGAATTTTACGATTAAAATTCGCTATTACGAATATTCGTCTTTTTTTTCAAACTGTTTTAAAAACTGAGGACATTGTAGGGATCTCCTTCGACTGATAAATGCAATGCTTGAATCATTTCATTAAAGACCCAGGGATGAGACTGTGAGGCGAAAGGTTTATGCATGCGAATATTCGCATTGCAAATATTCACAATACGAATATTCGCAATGCGAATATTCGTGGAAATTCCGCCCTACTTATGCCTGTGAACCAATGAGAGTTCTGCAAGCACAGTTGTCAGAGCTTAGCAATATCCCTAGCAACGTCCCTCACATGATGTTATAGCGCGCATGCGCAGATGAGCGAAGTTTCGCTATTAATTTCGCATTTGCAATAGTGAAATTTCGCAATTCAAAAAAACGTCACGAATGTAACTAATATTTGAATTTCATGAATATGGTACAAATATTCGTCCTCATATTCGCGAAATATCGCGAATTCGAATATGGCATATGTTGCACATCACTACTGTCCAGATCCTCCAATGTTCAAGGCCTGGAATCCCATTCTCAAAATATTATTTCCTCTAATCATCTCATCACAGCAGCACCAGCGTGTATTCAGCACTTGCCACCAGGGGAGACTTATGTACCTCCCCATTTAAGACTCCGAGTCCTTCCTCTCTATTGGCCGGTCATGCTGGAATTCATAAGCCCATACAGCTCATCACCCGACAGTATTGGTGGTCCACTCTAAAACAGGATGTTGTTGATTTTGTCCGATCTTATTCAGTTTGTGCCCGATACTAGACCCCTTTTCCAAGCCTGTCGGTCTACTACATCCTTTGCCAGTACCAGAGCAACCCTGGACCGATATTGCAATGGACTTTATTACTGATCTTCCCTCTTCTGGCGAGAATACTGTCATTTGGGCTATTGTGGATCGATTCTCTAAAATGGCTCCTTTTCTGCCATTACCGGGATTACCCTCTGCACCACAGCTTTCCAAGTTGTTCCTCTGCCATATCTTCCACCTGCATGCATTGCCCTCCCATATTGTCTCAAACTGAGGAGTCCAATTTGTCTCTATGTTTTGGAGGATCCTCTGTTCCCGCCTACAAGTTAAATTAGATTTCTCTTCAGGTTACTACCCTGAATCCAATGGAAAGGTCAAAAGGGTAAACCAGGTCTTGAAAGACTATCTCCGCCATTTTGTTTTCGCTTGCCAAGACAACTGGGCCGATCTGCTACCCTGGGCCGAGTTTTCCTACAACCATAAGGATTCTGAATCCTCTGGGTCTTCTCCTTTCTTTTTGGTCTATGGACTTCATCCTCGTCCTCCTTTACCCTTGTCCACTTCCTCCTGAGTTCCCATGGCCGATGATCAAGTGCAGAACTTTGTCTCCATCTGGCAAAAGACTTGTGACTCTCTTCAGCCACTCTTATGAAATCGCAAGCTGACAAGAAAAGATGTCCTCCTCCTGAGTTCTCTCCAGGGGACAAAGTGTGAAGTGTTCATCCGTTTTAAGGTACCATGTTATAAACTGGGTCCTTGCTATTTGGGTTCTTACAAAATCAAAAAACCCTGTAGCTTATTCTCTCCACCTACCTTCCTCTCTCTGGATCTTGAATTATTTTCATGTATCCCTCTTAAAACCTGTTATCCATAACCGCTTCTCTAAAAAAGTCATCACTCCTACTCCCATCTCTGATACCTCCAATGTTTATGTCGTCAAAGAAATATTAGATTCCAAATTGGTCAGAGGAAAACGGTTTTTCCTTGTAGATTGGAAAGGATTTGGCCCGGAGGAAAGATCTTGGGAGCCACAGGACAACATTCTAGACTGTGACCTTATCCACAAGTTTGTGACCTCAAAAAAAGAGGGGGAGACCAAAGGGGAGGGGGTACTGTTATACTCTGCGCTCCCGCCGCAAGCACCGAGTGCAGAGTTCCTGTGCCCCCGTCTGCCGTCGGGATGTGCCCGCATGCGAATCCTGGCCCGTCACTCACCAAGCTCCGCTGCCGCCTCCACCCCTGTGTCTCAGCTCCACCACGCGATTCCCTGTCTCCTAGGGTGCACGCGCGCTCTGGAGCTCTGAAATTTAAAGGGCCAGTACGCCCATAATTACTGTTTGCACCTGACACTATATTATTAAGTCCCTGCAACTCCCACACTTCCCTACCGGATCTTCAGTACCCCTAGCCTGAGATTAAGTATCCCTTATAGCCTGTTAGCCTTACCCGTGTATCCAGACCTTCGTTTTTAGACTCTGCACCTTTGCCGCCTGCCTTGACCTTCTGCTACGTTTGACTACATTACTGTCTTATCCTATGGTACCTCACCTTGCCCAGCTACCTGTGTGGTCGAGCCGTGTCGGGGGTAGCGACTTGGGTGTCACCTGCTGCAGCAAGCCCATCCTGCCTTGCGGCAGGCTCTGGTGAATACCAGCGGCACTTTAGACTCTGTTCCCTGATATGGTCCATGTCATCTTCCACACAGGTTAGAGGATCCACATCCAGCTCCATTACATATATATTACATATGTATAGTGGGAATGGGTTAAATACTAATTTAGGGTACATTGCCATTAGGGTGAACATACACTTAATGGGCACAACATTAAAGAGTAGTATCATTTTCTCACAGAACTATTTTCATATGTGTTTCTTTAATAAAAAAAAACTGTGTCCCCATAGCCGAATGGGACTCCTACACTGATTGGCTGAGCCACGCATACCCTCCGCACACCCTCAGCTTTGGGAACAGAGTTTTCTTCATTACAAGTCGACACAGTTTTTTCAATCCTCGCTTCATCTCACTCCATCCCCACGACCCAGGACACAAGTTTTAACCATTCCTGTTCCAGGGATGCAGACTTTACACAAGTTGCCTCGCTCCCTTTTATCTTCTGCCGCTAAGACATTTTCGGAAAAACTTTGGTTCGGTCTGAATTTATTTGCGGTGAATCTGTATTAAAGATGGCTATTTATGGCCTACAGAGAGCCTCAGTAGGGGTGTAGAACACTTTGCCTTGCTGTAACACGCATAGGGAGTGTGCTGGGTTAGTGAAATAATACTGTTATTCAGTATGACATGCAGATTAGAGGCATCACTATTAGAATCACTGTTGCAGAGCAGCACAATGACAGAGCCTGGAGGTGGCTTCATTATGACGAGACCATGGAGCGACTGAATGACACAGCATGGAGGTGGCATCAGTATGAGGAGATCATATAGTGACTGAATGACAAAGCATGGAAGTGGCGGCAGCATGAGGAGACCATATAGTGGCTGAATGACCCCGCCTGGAGGCGGCAACAGCCCGACGAGACCATAGGGCCTCACAATTGAAAAGATTAAAGATATTTTTTAACATTTAAATTGAAGATTTCATATAGATGAACCTAAAAAGTTGAATTTAATGTGTCAGCAGCATGAGGAGACCACATGGCGGTACAGTGACACGGCCTGAAGGTGGCGAAAGCATGAAGAGACCATATAGTGGCAGAATAACACAGCCTGGAGTTGACGGCAGCATGAAGAGACCATATAGTGGATGAATGAAACAGCCTGGAGTTGGCGGCAGTGTAAGGAGACCATTTAGTGGCTCAATGACACAGCATGGACAAACATGGGCTTCAATTCTGGACACAATCTCTCTCCAAAAGCCCAGTGGAGCTCCATCTCTTCTGAGCATTGTAGTGTGCTCACAGAGCACTTTACATCCACATATGGGGTATTTCCAGACTCAGAAGAAATGAGGTTACAAAGTTTGGGGGGCTTTTTTTTCCTATTTCCCCTTGTGAAAATGAAAAATGTAGGGTAACACCAGCATTTTAGTAAAAAAAAAAATGTTTTCATTTTCACATTCAAATTTGTCAAACACCTGTGGAGTGTTAAGGCTAACTATACCCCTTGTTACATTCCCTGAGGGGTGTAGCTTCCAAAATGGGGTCACATGTCGGAATTTATTTTTTTGCGTTTATGTCAGAACTGCTGTTAAGTCAGCCACCCCTGTGCAAAACTCCCATTTAGGCCACAAATGTACAGTGCACTCTCACTCCTGAGCCCTGTTGTGCACCCACAGAGCATGCACACATAATATATTTGTACTCAAGAGAAATTGCGTTTGGGGGTCTTTTTTTCCTTTTGCCTCTTGTGAAAATGAAAAGTATGGGGCAACACCAGCATGTTAGTGTAAAAAATAAAAAAAAATTACAATAACATGTTGGTGTAGACTCCAACTTTACCTTTTGATAAGGGGCAAAAGGAGAAAAAGTCCCCAAAATTTGTTAGGCAATTTCTCCTGAGTACGAAAATGCCCCATATGGGGCCCTAAGCTGTTGCCTGGAAATACAACAGGTCTCCGGTGTGAGAGAGCGCCATGCGCATTTGAGGCCTAAATTAGGGATTTGCATAGGGACGGACCTTGATGCAAGAATTACATTTGCCTCCAAAACAAAAATTACCCTACAGCAGTGTTTTCCAAACAGGGTGACAGCAGCAGTTGCAAAACTTCCAGCATGCCTGGACAGTCAATGGCTGTCTGGCAATACTGGGAGTTGTTGTTTTGCAACAGCTGGAGTCTCCATTATGGAAACAGTGCCGAACCAGACATTTTTCATTTTTATTGGGGGGGGGGGGGGGGGGGGGTAACTGTGTTTGGGTACATGTATATGTATTGTTTTACTTTTTATTTTGTGTTGTGTTTTAAGGGTACATTCACATGGGCTGGGGTTTACAGCGAGTTTCCCGCTGGGAGTTTGAGCTGCAGCAGAAAATTTACTGCATCTCAAATTTGCAGTGAGAAAATCACTGTAAACCTTCAGCTGTTGCAAAACTACAACTCCCAGCATGCCCTTTGGCTGTCCGTGCATGCTGGGGGTTGTAGTTATGCAACAGCTGGAGGCACACTGGTTGCAAAACACTGAGAGTTTGTTACTTAACTCAGTGTTTCGAAACCAGTGTGCCTTCAGCTGTTGAAAATCTACAACTCTCAGCATGCACTTACAGCAGAAGGGCATGCTGGGACTTGTAGTTATGCAACAGCTGTAGGCACACTACTGCAAATCCCAGCATGCCCTTTGGAGGCACACTTTTTCATAGAAAAAATGTGCCTCCAGCTGTTGCATAACTACAGCCCCCAGCATGCACAAACTACCAAAGGGCATGCTGGGAGTTGTAGTTGCACCTTCTGCTGTTGCACAACAACAACTCACAGCATGCCCTTTTGTGCATGCTGTGAGTTGTTGCTAAGCAACATAGTTACATAGTTACATAGTTAGTATGGTTGAAAAAAGACATACGTCCATCAAGTCCAACCAGGGGATTGAAGGGAAGGATGTAAGGGGATAAGGGAAAGGGATGTAGTTTTATAATTCTGCATAAGCATTAATGTTATTTTGTTCCAGGAATGTATCTAACCCTGCTTTAAAGCTGTTAATTGTTCCTGCTGTGACCAGTTCCTGAGGTAGACCGTTCCATAAATTCACAGTCCTCACGGTAAAGAAGGCGTGCCGCCCCTTTAGACTAAACCTTTTCTTCTCCAGACGGAGGGAGTGCCCCCTCGTCCTTTGGGGGGGTTTAACCTGGAACAGTTTTTCTCCATATTTTTTGTATGGGCCATTTATATACTTATATACGTTTATCATATCCCCCCTTAAACGTCTCTTCTCAAGACTAAACAATTGTAACTCCTTTAATCGCTCCTCATAGCTAAGATGTTCCATGCCCCATATTAGTTTAGTCGCGCGTCTCTGCACCCTTTCCAACTCCGCAGTGTCCCTTTTATGAACAGGCGACCAAAACTGAACAGCATATTCCAGGTGAGGCCGTACCAATGCTTTATAAAGGGGGAGTATTATGTCCCTGCCCCTCGAGTCCATGCCTCTTTTTATACATGACAATATCCTGCCGGCTTTGGAAGCAGCAGCCTGACATTGCATGCTATTCTGTAGTCTGTGATCTACAAGTACACCCAGATCCTTCTCTACCAGTGACTCTGACAGTTTAATCCCCCCTAAGACATACGATGCATGCAGGTTATTAGTACCCAGATGCATAACTTTACATTTATCCACATTGAACCTCATTTGCCAAGTGGATGCCCAGACACTTAGTCTATCCAAGTCATCTTGTAACTTATGCACATCCTCTATAGACTGTACCGTGCTACAAAGCTTGGTGTCATCTGCAAAGATAGAAATAGAGCTGTTAATACCATCCTCTATATCATTGATAAATAAATTAAACAGCAGCGGGCCCAGTACAGAACCTTGGGGTACACCACTAATTACCGGGGACCAATCAGAGTACGAATCATTGACCACCACTCTCTGGGTACGATCCATGAGCCAGTGTTCAATCCAGTTACAAACTAAAGTTTCCAAGCCCAAGGACCTTAACTTACCTGTCAGATGTCTGTGAGGGACAGTATCAAACGCTTTGGCAAAATCCAGAAACACTATATCCACAGCCATTCCTCTGTCAAGGCTTCTACTCACCTCTTCATAAAAGCAAATTAGATTGGTTTGACAACTTCTATCCTTAGTAAACCCATGCTGGCTATCACTTATAATACTATTATCCCCTATGTATTCCTGTATGTAATCCCTTATAAGTTCTTCAAACAATTTACCCACAATGCACGTTAGACTTACCGGTCTATAATTGCCTGGCGAAGACCTAGAGCCCTTCTTGAAGATTGGTACCACATTAGCCTTGCGCCAGTCCCTTGGCACAATACCAGACACCAGAGAATCTCTAAATATCATGAACAAGGGTACAGATATTACTGAACTTACCTCTCTAAGAACTCTTGGGTGTAGTCCATCCGGCCCTGGAGATTTGCTTACATTTACTTTACTTAACTTACCTTGTACCATCTCTACATTAAGCCAGTTCAGTACATTACATGATGTGTTACCAGCACTGACCTGTCCAATGTCAGCTCCTTCTTCCATAGTATATACAGAACTAAAGAACCCATTCAGTAGCTCCGCCTTCTCTTGATCGCCCGTGACAACCTCCCCATTATCATTATTAAGGGGTCCTACATGCTCTGTCCTTGGTTTTTTTGTATTTATATATCTAAAAAAATATTTAGGATTAGTTTTGCTTTCTTCGGCCACCTGTCTCTCATTTTGAATTTTTGCTGTTTTTATTACATTTTTACAGATTTTATTAAGCTCCTTGTACTGTTTAAATGTTATAGCTGACCCATCAGATTTGAATTTTTTGAAGGCTATTTTTTTGTTGTTTATTGCTCTTTTAACCTCATTTGTCAGCCATGTAGGATTTAGTTTTAATCGTTTATATTTGTTCCCCTTTGGTATATATTTAGCTGTATAGTTATTTAGAGTTGATTTAAAGATGTCCCATTTACCTTCTGCATCAGCATTTGAGAACACCTCCCCCCAGTCTATGTCCTGTAGTGCAGCCCTCAACCCAGGGAAGTTTGCCTTTTTAAAGTTATATGTTTTTGCTTTCCCCGTCTGTCTTTGTTTTCTACATTTTAAGTCAAAAGTAACTATATTGTGGTCGCTATTACCAAGGTTTTCCCTCACAGTTACATTACCAACCAGCTCTGCGTTGTTGGAAATGATCAGATCCAACAAGGCATCACTTCTTGTTGGGTCCTCCACAAACTGGCCCATAAAATTATCCTGCAATAAATTTAGGAATTGTCGCCCCTTTGTAGTTTTAGCCAACCCCGGACCCCAATCTATATCTGGATAGTTAAAATCTCCCATTATTACCACTGTACCTGCCCGGGCGGCCCTCTCTATTTGTTTATACAGCCGACCTTCTATCTCTTCAGTGATATTAGGGGGTCTGTAAATTACACCAAATATTATTTTTTCAGTATTTCCCTCCTTTTGTAATTCTACCCACAGTGATTCCACCTCCTCAGAATCATCACACACTATGGCATCGTTCACACTGACTTTCATACCACTTCTTACATACAGACAGACTCCACCACCTTTTCTGTTCATTCTATCCTTGCGAAACAATGTAAACCCCTGCAGATTGACAGCCCAGTCATGCGAGGAGTCCAGCCATGTCTCAGTGACCCCAACTATATCAATATGTTCCTCCAGTATCAAGGCCTCAAGCTCCCCCATTTTATTTGCTAGGCTTCTGGCATTTGTGAACATACACTTTACATTTCCATTAAGTTTTACACATATAGTCTCACTAATGGGATTTTCAGAGTTATTGGGGTTAATGTCATTTTTTGAGTTATAAGGGCTAATTGTACTATTTAAGTTATTGGGGCCAATGGGATTTTTTGAGTTATTGGGTCTAACGTTATTATTTAAGTTATTGGGGCTAATGGGATTTTTTGCGTTATTGCGTCTAACGTTGTTATTTAAGTTATTGGGGCTAACGGTATTTTTTGAGTTAATGGGGCTTATTGTAGTTATTGAGTTATTGGGGCTAATGGAATTTTTTGAATTATTGGGATTACAATTTTTCGGGCTACATTTATTTTTACAGCTGGTTTGTAACGCATGAATCTCCTTATCCACTGTTCTTAACCTCCCCCCACAGGACTCCTCTCCACCCGCCATTATGTCCTGACCCCTCTCTAACCTATCCATCCCACTGTCTGCTTTCTTTGCTTTATTATCCTCCCCCCACTCACCTAGTTTAAATACTCAGCCACCCCTTCCAGGATTCTCTCCCCCAGCACAGCGGACCCCCTTCCATTCAGGTGCAAATTATCCGTAGAATAGAGTTTGTACCCCAATGAAAAGTCAGCCCAGTGCTCTAAAAACCCAAACCCTTCCCCCTCACACCACGACTTAAGCCATGCATTTAACTCCCTAAGCTCCCGCTGTCTTTCCTGCGATGCGCATGGCACAGGAAGTATTCCAGAGAACACAACCTTAGAGGTCCTTCCCTTCAGCTTGGCACCTAGTTCCTTGTAATTATTCTTCAAGGACCTCCACCTACCATGTATTCTGTCGTTGGTTCCCACATGGACCACGACAGCTGGGTCATCCCCAGCCCCCCCTAGTAATTTGTCCACCCTTTCCACCACATGCCGAACCCTGGCACCAGGGAGACAGCAAACCATTCGGTTGAGGTGGTCTTGGCGACAAATTATTCTATCCGTCTTCCTGATTATAGAGTCCCCTACCACAACTAACTGTCTTGGCCTACCTGCGTTACCATCCCCCACACTACTAGTTGAGCTGTTCCCCCGGCTGTTAGGGAGACCAGTATCCACTAGGGTTGCCATCTCTGATACTGAGGCCCTCGCATCATCACCCAACTTGGCAATTTTACTTGGGAGATCAGAAGCAGAAGTGACCTTCCTTTTCCTTGCCCCCTTTCCAGTCCCTCTAACTACATTAACCCAGCTCCCTATTTGGGCCTCCTGGCTAGTTTCTCCAACCTCCATTTCTACCCCACTAACTGCTTGCTCTGTAAGATTGTCAATCGCCCTCAATGTTGCATTTTGCTCCTCTAGATCTCTAATACGAGCTTCCAGGTGGGCAACATGCTCACATTTGTCACAGCGGTATTCACCCTGAAGCTGCTGCTCCAGAGATGTATACATGTGGCACAATGTGCACTGAAGAAAACCTCCAATCCTGCTGTCCATATCCTTGGTGACAAACAGCTGTTATTAACTATTAAGAAAAACTACTTTTATCAAGGGAGTGTAATACTTACAGTTACAGTGGGTCCTGCTTACAACTCCTGCTTTCTAAACTTCTGCTTATAAAACTTCTCAAATGTAACACTTAATAATACCACACTTTAGAATACAGACCCAGCTTCAGCTAGACTCAGTCAGAGCAGGGCTCACAGAGTTTCCCAGTTAGTTTTATACACCTGAGAGCAGTTAATCAATTAACCCCTCCCCCAGGTGTGCTACAGACAGGAGGAAAAAAAAAAAAATGTAAGGGCTATGCAACCGCTGGAGACACCCTGTTTGGAAAACAATGATCCACAGTATACTTAGCACATGAACTTCTGCTTATAAAACTTCTCAAATGTAACACTTAATAATACCACACTTTAGAATACAGACCCAGCTTCAGCTAGACTCAGTCAGAGCAGGGCTCACAGAGTTTCCCAGTTAGTTTTATACACCTGAGAGCAGTTAATCAATTAACCCCTCCCCCAGGTGTGCTACAGACAGGAGGAAAAAAAAAAAAATGTAAGGGCTATGCAACCGCTGGAGACACCCTGTTTGGAAAACAATGATCCACAGTATACTTAGCACATGAACTTCTGCTTATAAAACTTCTCAAATGTAACACTTAATAATACCACACTTTAGAATACAGACCCAGCTTCAGCTAGACTCAGTCAGAGCAGGGCTCACAGAGTTTCCCAGTTAGTTTTATACACCTGAGAGCAGTTAATCAATTAACCCCTCCCCCAGGTGTGCTACAGACAGGAGGAAAAAAAAAAAAAAAATGTAAGGGCTATGCAACCGCTGGAGACACCCTGTTTGGAAAACAATGATCCACAGTATACTTAGCACATGAACTTCTGCTTATAAAACTTCTCAAATGTAACACTTAATAATACCACACTTTAGAATACAGACCCAGCTTCAGCTAGACTCAGTCAGAGCAGGGCTCACAGAGTTTCCCAGTTAGTTTTATACACCTGAGAGCAGTTAATCAATTAACCCCTCCCCCAGGTGTGCTACAGACAGGAGGAAAAAAAAAAAATGTAAGGGCTATGCAACCGCTGGAGACACCCTGTTTGGAAAACAATGATCCACAGTATACTTAGCACATGAACTTCTGCTTATAAAACTTCTCAAATGTAACACTTAATAATACCACACTTTAGAATACAGACCCAGCTTCAGCTAGACTCAGTCAGAGCAGGGCTCACAGAGTTTCCCAGTTAGTTTTATACACCTGAGAGCAGTTAATCAATTAACCCCTCCCCCAGGTGTGCTACAGACAGGAGGAAAAAAAAAAAAAAAAATGTAAGGGCTATGCAACCGCTGGAGACACCCTGTTTGGAAAACAATGATCCACAGTATACTTAGCACATGAACTTCTGCTTATAAAACTTCTCAAATGTAACACTTAATAATACCACACTTTAGAATACAGACCCAGCTTCAGCTAGACTCAGTCAGAGCAGGGCTCACAGAGTTTCCCAGTTAGTTTTATACACCTGAGAGCAGTTAATCAATTAACCCCTCCCCCAGGTGTGCTACAGACAGGAGGAAAAAAAAAAAAAATGTAAGGGCTATGCAACCGCTGGAGACACCCTGTTTGGAAAACAATGATCCACAGTATACTTAGCACATGAACTTCTGCTTATAAAACTTCTCAAATGTAACACTTAATAATACCACACTTTAGAATACAGACCCAGCTTCAGCTAGACTCAGTCAGAACAGCAGGAGGCCAGCCTTACATCCAGCATGCCTGCCTCCGCCACTGACTCTGCTCCTGGGACTCTGATCCCACCACCAATGGCGGAGATCGGGGGCTTCCACTCAGGTATTTACTCCCGGCACCTGCTCTCGTCTTCTGGAATAGGGGTGGAGCGTGTGCCCTTAGGGACACCCCCACAGCAAAAAGAAAAAAACATAATTGAACCTATCTGAGCCAATCTGAAATGATGAGGGGGTGGTCTCAGGACCCCTCAGGGTTTGCACGGTGTGCCTGCTAAATGATTTTAGCACAGGTACGCCATCGGCCCTTAAGTACCAGGGAGCAAGGGCGTACCTGTACGCCCTTTTCCTCCAACAGGTTAAAGAGGTACTCCAGTGGAAAAGGTTACTGGGCAAAGCGAGGTACTGGAGGATAAGGCAAAGGCGCAGTCAACGTATCAGAAGGTCTAGGCAGGCGGCAAAGGTTTGGAGTCAAAAAATGTAGCAGGAAGGTCTGGAAACACGGGCAGGCAAAACAGGCAATGGCAACGCTTTCTCTTAGGCAATGAGCACTGAAGATTCAGCAGGGAAGTGTGGGAAGTGACAACAACTTATAACATGGGGACAGGTGCATTCACTAATTATGGGCGCACTGGCCCTTTTAAATTTCAAAGCCCCAGCACAGGGACAGGGATGCGCGCATCGGGGCTTAGAGGAAGCAGCAGGAGTGGAGCAAGGAAATGTACGGGCCGGGATTCGCATGTGTGCGCGTCCCACAATGCGAATCCCGGCCCCTCCAGGAGTCGGGGACACGGGGACGCTGTGCTCACGGTCAGAGTCAATGGCCGGAGCGCAGCATGTTACAGCACCCAGTGCCAGCGACAGGAAAAAGAAAAAAACATAATTGAACCTCCACCATTTATCACTGTAGATACTGTTTTCTTTTCTTTGTAGGCCCCATTTCATTTTCGGTAAACAGTAGAATGATGAGCTTTACCAAAAATCTCTATCTTGGTCTCATCTGTCCACAAGACATTTTCCCAGAAGGATTTCGGATTACTCAACTTCATTTTGTCGACGGATAATTCGTGCTGACTCTGATGCTCCCTAAGCCTGCAGGACAGCTTGAATATCTTTGGAACTTGTTTGGGGCTGCTTATCCACCATCCGAACTATCCTATGTTGACACCTTTCCTCAATTGTTCTCTTCCATCCACACCCAGGGAGATTAGCTACAGTGCCACGGGTTGCAAACTTCTTGATAATGTTGCACACTGTGGACAAAGGCAAATCTAGATCTCTGAAGATGGACTTGTAACCTAAAGATTGTTGATATGTTTCCACAATTTTAGTCCTCAAGTCCTCAGACAGTTCTCTTCTCCTGTTTCTGTTGTCCATGCTTAGTGTGGCATGCACAGACACACAATGCAAAGTCTAAGTGAACTTCTCTCCTTTTTATCTGCTTTCAAGTTGGATTTTTATATTGCCAACACCTGTTACTTGCCCCCAGTTAGTTTAAAGGAGCATCACATGCTTGAAACAATCTTATTTTTCCACAATTTTGAAAGCGTGCCAATAATTTTGTCCAGACCATTTCTGGAGTTTGGTGTGAAATTATGTCCAATTTGCTTTTTTTCCTCCCTTTTGGGGTTTAGTTCCAATACACACAAAGGGAATAAACACGTGTATAGCAAAGCATGTGTTACTGCAATCCTTTTCTCTGAGAAATACTTAATTTTCTAGAAAAATTTCAGGGGTGCCAACATTTATGGCCATGATTGTATATATATTTATATATATATATATATATATATATATATATATATATATATATATATATATATTTATATATATATATATATATATATATATATATATATATATATATATATATTTTATTATTATTATTTTATATATATATATATATATATATATATATATATATATACATACATAGTGGGCATAGTGGGGCAAAAAAGTATTTAGTCAGTCACCAAGTTCTCCAACTGAAAAAAGATGAGAGAGGCAAGTAATTTTCATCATAAGTGTACCTCAACTATGAGAGACATAGTGAGAAAATAATCCATAAAATCACATTGTCTGATTCTTAAAGAATGTATTTGAAAATTATGGTGGAAAATAAGTATTTGGTCAATAACAAAAGTTAATCTCTATACTTTGTTATATACCCTTTGTTAGCAATGACAGAGGTCAAACATTTTCTGTAAGTCTTCACAAGGTATTCACTGTTGCTGGTATTTTGGCCCATTCTTCCATGCAGATCTCCTCTAGAGCAGTGATGTTTTGGGTCTGTCACTGGGCAACATGGACTTTCAACTCCCTCCAAAAGTTTTCTATGAGGTTGAGATCTGGATCTAGGCCACTCCGGGACCTTGAAATGCTTCTTATGAAGACAATACTTAATTTCCCGGGCGGTGTGTTTAGGATCATTGCTGAAAGACCCAGACACATTTTATATAAAAGGGGTATTCCGACCATAAACATCTTATCCCCTATTCAAAGGATAGGGGATAAGATGTCTGATCATGGGGGGCCTGCTGCTGGGACCCCCTGCAATCTCCCTGCAGCACCCGCATTCTATGGGGGGCTGCATCTACAGTTTAGGAAACCTCCGGGACTAGGGACATGACGTCACATTATGCCCCATCCATTCATGATATGAATGGAGGGGGCATGGCGTGACATCCTGTACCCAGGACGCAGCCCTACATAGAATGTGGGTGCTGCAGGGAGATGGCGGGTGGTCCCAGCAGTGGGCCCCCCGTGATTAGACATCTTATACCCCTATCCTTTGGATAGGGGATAAGATGTTTTTGCCCGGAATACCTCTTTAATACCCTTACTGATGGAAGGATGTTTTCACTCAAAATCTTACGATGCATGGCCCCATTCATTCTTGCCTTTACACGGATCAGTCGTCCTGGTCCCTTAGCAGAAAAACAGCCCCAAAGCATGATGTTTCCACTCCCATGCTTCACAGTAGGCACAGTATGGTGTTCTTTAGATGCAACTCAGCATTCTTTCTCCTCCAAACACGACAAGTTGAGTTTTTACCAAAAAGTTCTACTTTGGTTTCATCTGACCATGTGACATTCTCCCAATACTCTTCTGGATCATCCAAATGTTGGTTAGGTGGCTGAATAATTTTCCTTAGTGACTGCCATACAAACAAACAAAACATAGCCACTAAAGGGTAAAACATGAATTTTTAAAACTAGCAAAACAATTTAGTTTGGCCAGTCCTTATGTTGTCTATCAGTAAAGGACATGGACTTTTCACTCACATAACTTCATTTATAGCTATTCATGTGAAACAATGCTATTTTCCAGAACATCACGTACTTTGAGTTTGTACTTTAGAGAAGTAATGTTTCTGCTTAGTTACAGTATGTTGCTATGGATAGAAGACATTGATATGCGGTGAACAGTTATAAAGGCAAGTACTTGTCAAGGTGATACATTTTAGTTACTTTTAACTTTGCTCAGAAAATTCATATTTTGTGGCACAAATCAGTCTATATATTTCCTCAACAGGTACCTCTCTAATCCTTTTGATAATTCAGAATTCTAGGCATCAACTTCATGGCATCTTCCGTAGAAGTGGATACAATACAGAATGGGTTACAGTTGAAGGCAAATCTGTTGGAAGAGCAAATATTGATTCTTATATTCTTATATTAGAGTCTAATATTGTTACACATCCTCAGGTTAAGCTGATCTTCATAATTAAGTGGATATTTCAGTTTTGGCAATAAAAGGTTACACTTTGTGTAATAAAAAGTTATAAAACATTTTTATATATTTTCTGAATCTATTGAGCACAATTGTGATGGTCTCTGCTTACAGTCATTTAGTAGAAACCTACAATGCTTACAACCAGTGGATGAAAATCTGTCCTAGTTCCTTTATTGAATGTAAAGGCATTGTTATATGTTATATATTGGACCTGGTGCTGTAATTATTTTCAGTTTTCCTTTCCTATGATGAAAAACTGGAAATATTCTATCATAGGAACAGAAAACTGAAAATAATGGCAATGCCAGGTCCTTTACATGATGTACTCAAACAGTGCCAGATGGACTGAATGACCATAATGGGGTTTTTTGGATTTGAGTAAAATGCAAAAGGTGGTGCAGTTCACAGCAATGTGCCAGGGGTCACCGAAGTTAACTGTAATGTGCACCTATACCCAAAAAGTGCAAACAGAAAAAGAGAGACAGTCCTCAGGTGTACCCTGTTTAGTATAGATAATTTAGTCTTTTGGATTTCTATTATGATGTCCATCAATGTATTGGAAAAGATATTGCTGCCTGCTAACAGAGATATATACTTCACCTAAAAGTCCTGGCACTGGAGATACTTTGTGACTGAATGTTGATTTTGATACTTATACATTTAGCAAAAATGACAACTATTGTTGAAACTGGCCTCAACTTTAAAGGAGTAGAATAGTGAAAATGATCTTCATCCTGTTGTGTCTGGGCTGCAAAAAAAACAAAAAAAAAAAACATTAACTCACCTTCCTCCATCCCCCATTGTGCCACTATAGTTGTTTGGTCCTCTGGTCTGGTCTTCTTCCTTCTTCCGTGTGCACGGATCATAACACTGCGGTCAGTGTATCGCTGGCTCCAGCAATGTCCCACCTCGGCCGGTGATAGGCTGAGCACAGTGTCATGTAAGGAGCTTAGGCTCCGTCTTCTCCCTGCTACCCAGGCTCCTTACATGGTACTGCTCTCAGCCTATCACTGGCCGAGGCAGGACATCGCTAAAGCCAGTGATACACTGATTGCAGTGTGACGTTCCATGCACATGGAAGAAGGAAGAAGACCGGTCTGGAGGACACAAACAGCTTTAACGGCACAACGGAGGAATGGAGGAAGGTGAGTTAATGTTTGTTTGTTTTTTTCTTTTTGCAGGCGGGGAACAACAGGATGAAGATAATTTTCATTATACTACTCTTTTAAATATTTCCATAAAGGATATGCTGGAAACATTTGTTTCATTATTATACAGAGCCTACCAGGAATCTGTTTTCATGTACAATAGCACATACTGCTATTCTTTCTGTCAGAAGTAACAGAAACCTTACAAATGGGAAACATGAACCCATCCTAATTATGGTGACAGTTTTGCACCTCCTTTGTAAAGGAAAATTGGTTTTAGCAAAAACCAATATTGTGTCCACAAACACAATAGAAAATAAAATTTCAGGGGTGTCCAAGCTTGTTCCCACGGAGCTCTCTTTATAAAGAACATATTAATAACAAGTTAATAAATACAACATTAATTTTACAAGCATGTACATCTCCAGTAATATATGTTTAGTTAGCATTTCTTCTGCAAATTGCCTTGTGTCTGACAATTTTAAACCATATATATGTGTCTTTAATGGGGTACTCCGGTGGAATTTTTTTTTTTAAGTCAACTGGTGCCAAAAACTAACAGATTTGTAAAAAAAAACTTCTATATAGAACTGTCAGGGAACAAAGGCCCATAGCAAACTTCTCCTGCTCTGGACAGTTCCTGACTTGGACAGAGGTGTCAGTAGAGAGCACTGAGGTCGGACAGAAACAAACAACTCAACTTCCTCTGTAGCTTGTAGCTTGCAGCTGATGAGTACTGGAAGGATTAAGATATTTATATAAGACAAAAAGAAAAAAGGACATGCGCCCCTAGTGTAATACTTCAAGACCTTGGGGTAAGGGAAGGGGTTGGTATTCCACTTACCAGATGGTGTTGCGCTATGGGCACAACACCTGAATGAGCTCGAGTGATGATGCAGTGTGCTGAATGCAGCCTGGATCCTCCGGTATCAGCGTGGCTGGCCGGCATGCAGTGATATCAGGAACAGGAAAGGGAAAAATGATCCTCAATAGGCGCAATAAACAGCAGTGAAGGAGATTTCAATGGTCATCCATCATTCATATAAAGATATTTATTGAGCACACAATGGCCATTGTGTGCTCAATAAATATCTTTATATGAATGATGGATGACCATTGAAATCTCCTTCACTGCTGTTTATTGCGCCTATTGAGGATCATTTTTCCCTTTCCTGTTCCTGATAAGATTTTTATATAGAAGTTATTTACAAATATGTTTAACTTTCTGGCACCAGTTGATTAGAAAAAAATGGTTTTCCACTGGAGTACCCCTCTAATTAACCCCTTAAGGACTCAGGGTTTTTCAGTTTTTGCACTTTCGTTTTTTCCTCCTTACCTTTTAAAAATCATAACCCTTTCAATTTTCCACCTAAAAATCCATATTATGGCTTATTTTTTGCATCATTAATTCTACTTTGCAGTGACATTAGCCATTTTACCCAAAAATTCAAGCCAAAACGGAAAACAAATAATTGTGCGACAAAATTGAAGAAAAAACACCATTTTGTAACTTTTGGGGGCTTCCGTTTCTACGCAGTGGATATTTCGGTAAAAATCACACCTTATCATTATTCTGTAGGTCCATACGGTTAAAATGATACCCTACTTATATAGGTTTGATTTTGTCGTACTTCTGGAAAAAATCATAACTATATGCAGGAAAATGTATACGTTTAAAAATGTCATTTTCTGACCCCTATAACTTTTTTCTTTTTTCACGTACAGGGCGATATATATATTTTTTGCGCCGAGATCTGAAGTTTTTATCGGTATGATTTTTGTTTTGATCCGACTTTTTGATCACTTTGTATTCATTTTTAAATGGTATAAAAAGTGACCAAAAATACGCTTTTTTGGAATTTTTTTGCGCATATGCCATTGACCGTGCGATTTAATAATGATATATTTTTATAGTTTGGACATTTACGCACGCGGCGATACCACATATGTTTATTTTTTTTATTTACACTGTGATTCAAACTTTTATTAGGGAAGGGGTTAAATTACCTTTATTAACACTTTTTTTTTTACTTTTTTTTGGCAGTGTTATAGGTCCCATAGGGACCTATAACACTGCACACACTGATCTACTATGCTGATCACTGGCGTGTATTAACACGCCTGTGATCGGAGTTATCGGCGCTTGACTGCTCCTGCCTGGATCTCAGGCACGGAGCAGTCATTCGTCGATCGGACACCGAGGAGGCAGGTAAGGGCCCTCCTGTTGTCCTGTAAGCTGTTCGGGACGCCACGATTTCCCCGCGGCGGTCCCGAACAGCCCGACTGACTAGCCGGGTTAGTTTCACTTTCACTTTAGAAGCGGCGGTCAGCTTCGACCGCCGATTCTAAAGGGTTAATACCGCACATTGCCGCTATTGGCGATGTGTGGTATTAGCCGCGGGTCCCGGCCGTTGATGAGCGCCAGGACCGACGCGATGTCATATTGCGGGAGCCGGCGCAGGACGTAAATATACGTCCTGCGTCGTTAAGGGGTTAAGGACTCTGCGTTTTTCAGTTTTTGCATTTTTGCTTTTTCCTCCTTACCTGCAAGCTGTTCGGGATGCCGCGATTTCACTATGGCGCTCCCGAACACCCCAACTGAGCTGCCGGGATGGTTGCGTTTTCACTTCAGACGTGGTGGTCAACTTTGATTGCCACGTTTGAATGGGTTAATACTTGGAGTCACCATGATCGGTGATGTCAGGTATGAGCCGCGGGTCCCGGTCATTGAGGGCCACTAGGACCGACCCAAAATGACAAGGGGTCACCGCGTGATCCCGCGTTATATCGTGGGAGCCGGCGCAGGACGTAAATATACGTCCTGCATCGTTAAGGGGTTAATATAACAAAGAAAAATCCACAAAAAAAAATTATTGATTAATTATTCAATTTATTAGTATTTAAATCTAATAAAAGCTGTTTTTGATTCTTACAAATTACATTTACAATAATGTAGTCCGTTACTGGTCAGTTAATAATACATAATATCAATATACAAGGGACAAATATTATGTTGTTACTGACCAAATCCAGCATACTGGGACCAATATTGCCAAAGATTCCAGTATACTAGGAACAAGTAATACTGCTAAACCATGACCACTTAACTGTTACTAAATAAAAAGTACTATGCACAGACCAATAGTTTTCCCATGGAATAACCATCTATTGGTAGATGTAAATTCTACACAGATTCTGCAGACTGTATAAGACATTACAGGGTAGTTACATCCAATGACTCACCGGGGACACATTCATATCTCCCAGTTTATCCGAGTGACCCAGATAGTCATTAAGACTTCTTAACCCCTTAAGGCTAGGATTCCACTTGGTTTTTTTTCTGGCAGTTTTTGGAAAACTGCCACTGCATTTTTTGAGCCAAAGTCAGAAGTGGATCCATAAGGGAGGAGAAGTGTAAGTCCTTCCTTTATATGTCCTATTCCTTTTGAATACACTTCTGGCTTTGGCTCAAAAAATACACTGGCAGTTTTCCAACAACTGCCAGAAAAAAAAACAAGTGGAATCCTAGCCTTAGGATGGTTTTTCCACCTCACCTTCTAAAAATCATAAAGCTTTCAGTTCTCCACCAACAGAACTATATGAGGGCTTGATTTATGCACTACCAATTTTACTTTGTAATGTTGTAATGACATTAGTTATTTCCCCACAAAGTCTATGGGGAACCCCCCCTCCAAAAAAAAAAAAAATTGTGGGACAAAAAAAAAAGCCATTTTGCAATTTTTTTGCGTCTTCTGTTTCTACGTAGTGCACTTTTCGGTAAAAATGACACCTTATCTTTATTCTGTAGGTCCATATGAATAAAATGATACCCAACCTATATAGGTTTGATTAGGTTTTTCCTCTCTGTTAAAAAATTATATCTTTGTGCATGAAATTAGTACTTTTAAAATTGTCCTCTTCTGACCACTATACATTTTTTATTTTTCCGTATACGAGGATGTGTGAGGGCTAATTTTTGTGCCGTTTTCTGTAGTTTTTATCGGTACCATTTTTTTAATTCAACTTTTTGGTCGCTGAGGAGGAGTTCAGGACCAAATATAAAAGGAGACAAACCCTATTGTCAATCGTCAAAAAGTTGTCAGATCCATAAAGGAGGAACACTATAATCAGGAATAAGAAGTGCCCAGGTACAATGCTTACATTAAAGAGTGTTGGTGAGAGAAACAAATATTATGTATATATACAGTTATGAAAATAAGTATTTCATCGTTATACAAATGATTACTTAGTACACTTTTTGTGATGTAAGATGAAAAAAATGGCTTTTTTATTAACAAAGAAAATTTGTGACTGAATCTTCCCACTGTTCTAACATACAATATTTGAAGAGCAAAGAATATCACAATGGCTAGAATAAGTAAAAGCATTTTAACCCCTTAAGGACTGAGCGATTTCACGTTTTTGCATTTTCGTTTTTTCCTCCTTGCCTTTAAAAAATCATAACCCTTTCAATTTTACACCTAAAAATCTGTATTATGGCTAATTTTTTGTGCCATTTTTGTGCCACCAATTCTACTTTACAGTGAAATTAGTCATTTTATCAAAAAATCCACGGCAAAACAGAAAAAAAATTCATTGTGCGACAAACTTGAAGAAAAAATGCCATTTTGTAAATTTTGCGGGCTTCCGTTTCTACGCAGTACATTTTTCAGTAAAAGTGACACCTTATCTTTATTCCGTAGGTCCATGCGGTTAAAATGATACCCTACTTGTATAGGTTTGATTGTGCATATACGTTTAAAATGTCATTTTCTGAGCCCTATAACTTTTTATTTTACTGGGTTCAGGGGGCTATGAGGGCTCATTGTTTGAGCTGTGATCTGAAGTTTTTAGCGGTACCATTTTTGTTCTGATCAGACTTTTTGATCACTTTTTATTCACTTTTTTGTAGTATAAAAAGTGATCAAAAATGCGCTATTTTGGACTTTGGAATTTTTTTGGGCGTACGCCATTGAAAGTGTGGTTTAAAAAGCGGTATATTTTTACAATTCGGACATTTCCACATGCGCAGATACCACATATGTGTATTTTTATTTTTATTTACACTGTTTTATTTTGTTACTGGGAAATGCCGGGTGATTTAAACTATTAATTCAGATGGGAATACCTGAAAGGGTTAACTTTTTTTTTACACTTTTTTTTTTTGCAAGCTGATAGTTGCCATTTATTCACAGACTGCTGCCTTACAGTTGCATGGCAACAATCAGTGAAATCGGTGATTGATTGCTCCAGCCTGTAACTCAGGCTGGGAGTAATCAATCGGAGCCCGGACGTCGCCGGAGAAGGTAAGAGACCTTCTTCTCTCCAGGTAGCTGATCGGGGCCTCGCAATTTTATCGCGTGACCCGATCAACCCGACTGAGCAACCGGGAAGCATGTAGTTTCACTTTCGATGCGGCGCTCAGCTTTGAGCGCTGCATCAGAAGGGTTAATAGCGCGTGGCCGAACGATCGCGTCCGCACGCTATTAGCCACGGGTCCCGGCTGTGAATCGGCGTTGGGACCATCCCACTATGATGCGGGGTCCCGCCGGGTCGTTTAGGACTTAGGACGTTTATGAACGTACCGCACTTAGGACGTTTGTGAATTTGCATTGTTATGAGTGCTAAGCTGTTTGTCTACATTCTTAACATTGTGTGATTACAGGAGCTCCACTTCCCTTTGTAAGGCAGAGGAGAGCAACAGAGGAGATGGAGGTGGTGGAGTTGTCAGAGGAGGATAACAACGAATGAGAGGAGGAAGGACCCTCCCATTTTCCACCTGCTTCACCAATACCGGAAATGGGTGAAAATGTAGAGGTGGAGGCCGAAGAGGAGCCGCAGTCCTCCCCCCAGCTGTGGATGAGGAAAAAGAGGAGCAGGAGAAGGAAGTTGCCCACTGCCCCCGCCAGGAGGGTAAATATGTGCACACAGCATTATAATTTTGTATCCATAAGATGTAAAGAAAAAAAGGTCAACAATGAAGGGAAAACCACACAATATTGTAATATAATAACACTAGACACTAACTTATTAATTTACATAAGAAACATTTAATACACAAATAAATCACAACATACTCTACATAACTATCACAAATTAACCAACTGAATAACATTAAACTATACTGAACTAACACTAACTAACCAACTAAATAAGTCTAGAAATTAACACATTTTAAAAAAATTCCATTCAGCCAATTCACCAAATATTCTGAAATACTTTGGTTAGATCTGAATCAGGCTTGAGGTGGCAGCAGCATGAGTAGACTATATAGTAGCAGAATCACTTAACCTGGAGGTGGCACAGCATGAGAAGACCATAAAGTGGCAGAATAAAACAGGCTTGAGGTGGCAGCAGCATTAGGAGACCATACAGTGGCAAAATGACACAGGCTTGAGGTGGCAGCAGCATGAGGAGATCATATAGTGGCAGAATCACTCAGGCTTGAGGTGGCAGCAGCATGAGTAGACCATATAGTAGCAGAATGACATAGGCTAAAGGGGGCATAAGCAGCATGTGTAGAACATATAGTGGCAGAACAACACAGGCTAGAGGTGGCAGCAGCATGAGTAGACACTATAGTGGCAGAATCACTCAGCCTGGAGGTGGCAGTAGCATGAGTAGACCATTTAGTGGCAGAATGACATAGGCTAAAGGTGGCATGAGTAGACCAATTAGTGGCAAAATTACACAGGCTTGAAGTGGCGGCAGCATGAGTAGACCATATAGTGGCAGAATCACTCAGCCTGGAGGTGGCAGCAGCATGATTTGACCATATAGTGTCAGAATGTCACAGGCTTGAGGTAGCAGTAGCTGAGTAGACCCTATAGTGGTAGATTGACACAGGCTTGAGGTGGCAGCAGCATGAGTAGACCATATAGTGGCAGGATGACACAGGCTCGAGGTGGCAGAAGCAGCATGAGTAGACCATATAGTGGTAGAATGGCACAGGTTTGAAGTGGCAGAAGCATTAGGAGACCTTATAGTGACAGAAGGACACAGGCTTGAGGTGGCAGCAGCATGAGTACACCATATAGTGGCAAAATCACTCAGCCTGGGGTTGGCAGCATGAGTAGACCCTATAGTGGCAGAATGACACAGGCTTGAGGCGACAGCAGCATGATTTGACCATATAGAGGCAGAATGCAACAGGCTTGAGGTGGCAGCAGCATTAGGAGACCATATAGTGGCAGAATGACACAGGCTTGAGGTGGCAGCAACATTAGGAGACCATAAAAAGCAGAATGACACAGTCTTGAGGTGGCAGCGGCATGAGTAGACCATATAGTGGCATAATCACTCAGCCTGGAGGTGGCATTAGCAGCATGAGTAGACCTTACAGTGGCAGAATTACACAGGCTTGAGGTGGCAGCAGCATGAGTATACCATATAGTGGCAGAATGACACAGGCTTGAGGTGGCACAGCATGAGTAGACCATATAGTGGCAGAATCACTCAGCCTGGAGGTGGCAGCAGCATGATTTGACCATATAGTGTCAGAATGCCACAGGCTTGAGGTGGCAGTAGCATGAGTAGACCATATAGTGGTAGAATGACACAGGCTTGAGGTGGTAGCAGCATGAATAGACCATGTAGTGGCAGAATCACTCAGCCTAGAGGTTGCAGCAGCATGAGTAGACCATATAGTGGCAGGATGACACAGGCTCGAGGTGGCAGAAGCAGCATGAGTAGACCATATAGTGGTAGAATGGCACAGGTTTGAAGTGGCAGCAGCATTAGGAGACCATATAATGACAGAAGGACACAGGCTTGAGGTGGCAGCAGCATGAGTACACCATTTAGTGGCAAAATGACACAGGCTTGAGGTGGCAGCAGCATGAGTAGACCATATAGTGGCAGAATGACAGGCTTGAGGTGGCAGCAGCATGAGTAGACCATGTAATGGCAGAATAACACAGGCTTGAGGTGGCAGCCGCATTAGGAGACCATTTGGTGGCAGAATGACACATGCTTGAGGTGGCAGAAGCATTAGGAGACCATATAGCAACTGAATGACACAGTCTTGAGGTGGCAGCCGCATTAGGAGACCATTTGGTGGCAGAATGACACATGCTTGAGGTGGCAGAAGCATTAGGAGACCATATAGCAACTGAATTACTCAGCCTGAAGGTGGAAGCAGCATGAGTAGACCATATACAGTGATCCCCGACTTATGATGGCCCCGACATATGATCATTTCAACATATGATGGCCTCTCAGAGCCCATCGTATGTTGAAGGCAGCATCGACATATGATGCTGCTGTGTGTCAGAGCCATCGTACAAACAGCTATCTGACAGTGCTGACAACTTCAGTAACTGACAGATAGTTGTTTAATGTGCCCCGTGTGCCCCGTTCTGCCTCCTGTTTCTCACATGCTGTCCTGCTAACTCACGCAGGCTTCCACTGTGAGCTCCGTGTAAGCCCCGCCCCCCCCAGTGCAGCCATAGCCAATAGCCTGCAGCATCTTGCTGCAGGCATCCAATGAGGTGCTGGCTGCCCTCCCCTTCCTTTCCTATGGAGCTGTAGTCGGCAGGATCGTAATGGAGGACATTCTGTCCCCCTGAAGGTATTTAAAGAACTGTACAGTACTATATGCAATGTCACACATCACATACAATACATATACACACTATACACCCCATACATCAATGTTTCCCTATCAGTGTGCCTCTCCAGCTGTTGCAAAACTATAACTCCCAGCATGCCCAGACAGTCAATGGCTGTACATGCATGCTGGGAGTTGAAGTTGTGCAACAGCTGGAGGCACCCTGGTTTGTTAAACACTCCACATACAATGGTCATCCCAGAACCAATTAGCAGTTTCCCATAGAGATATGTATTCAACATACAATGGTTCCAAGGCCCCAGAACCAATTACCATTTTTACATAGACATATGTACTCGACATATGATGGTTTCAACATATGATGGTTCTCCTGGAACCAATTAATATCATATGTTGAGGAACCACTGTAGTGGCAAAATCACTCAACCTGGAGGTGGCAGCAGCATGAGTAGACCATATAGTGGCAGAATGACAGGCTTGAGGTGGCAGCAGCATGAGTAGACCATGTAATGGCAGAATGACACAGGCTTGAGGTGGCAGCAGCATTAGGAGACCATTTGGTCGCAGAATGACACATGCTTGAGGTGGCAGAAGCATTAGGAGACCATATAGCAACAGAATGACACAGTCTTGAGGTGGCAGCAGCATGAGTAGACAATATAGAGGCAGAATTACTCAGCCTGAAGGTGGCAGCAGCATGAGTAGACCATATAGTGGCAAAATGACACATGCTTGAGGTGGCAGCAGCATGACTAGACCAAATAGTAGCAGAATGACACAGGCTTGAGGTGGCACAGCATGAGTAGACCATATAGTGGCAGAATGACATAGGCCTGAGGTGGCAGCAGCATGAGTAGACCATACAGGTGGCAACAGCATGAGTAGACCATAAAGTGGCAGAATTACACAGGCTTGAGGTATTTATGGCCTTTAACAATAAATGGCCCCTATGAGTTTAACAGTAAAAAACGTAAAAGCGCTACGTGCGTATATTACACTTTGATTAGATAAATAAGACAAAAATCCGAAACCTCCAGGACATCACTAGAGATACTGGTGCTTGTTTGTGATATGATAACAAAATATATAAAATATGAGAAGACAGTGCTTCAAATTTTGAATAAAATGTATTTATACTAACAAACTAAAAACTCTAGATACACACTGTTACTGCAATCCTAATGTATATTATAGGAATAAATATATATGCTGGATCAAGGTGGTAGAGGAAAGTTCCCGTTGAATATCACATAATCTGGCATCTTCTAGTCTGGCACTGGTGGCAGGAGATGGTTAAAAGTCTCTGGCTATCGGCCTAAATGCTTCACAGTCACTGACACAACATACTTGTCTAAAGAATGGTATATAGAAGTACTTATTGATAATCTCACCAAATATGTTGTGAACGTCCTGCATAAGGTCAGCTATGACAGGGAGAGGGAGGACATCTGGCACTGTCTGCAACGGGCCGTATGATGGATTTTAACACACCGTCTACATTGCACCACTGCTGCACTCCATCTTGGTTAGCGGAGAACTCTGATTGCCGAGTTCCAGCAGAGTGGCGTCTGACATCAGGAGAAGGTCCACGTGGGGTGAGATGTTGGGAGCAACGTCCGGCTGTTTGAATTAAAGTGCATGAACGGGATTCTGCTATTCAGTCCGGGCAATGGAAGAATAGCTTTTCCAAAGATGGCAAATTTCTTGCAGTAGTATTCAAAAGTCCACAATCTAAATGCGTTTCAGGGTACTAATACATGTCCCTTTGTCATATTTTTTTTATATGTTATATATTTTATTATCATACCAAATCATGCACCAGTGTCTCTGGTGAGTTCCTGGAGGTTTTTGATTTTGGTTTTATTTATCTAATCTTTTTAATAGCACCTAGGGGCATAGGTAAACATACAATCTAGCCTCTGAGCTTTGTAGCTTTGAGCTGCACACACTGTTTTATGTCTTTACTGCATATATTACACTTAGGATAGAAAAAATGAATTATTATATAAATTGTCAGTGCTTTAACAAATACTCTACATTATGCACTAATTACATCTTAATCTTATAAAAGAATTAGTGTAGCTCACTCAGTGGATAGATACACCTGAGGTGAACTGATGTTACCTTCACCCAAAGGTCTATTGGAATATGAAAAATATGGTTGAAAAGCAACCTAAAAATCGGTCCTCAAGGCATATAGGAAGGACAGATATAGAGAAGAGTGATCCAGATATATGTAAATTAAAAATATTTATTAGATAGTAAATAATGTGCACTGGTGCTCACTGTCCGTCCAGGGCCCTTGCATGGGACATAGAACACAGTGTGGATAATATAATAAAAATATAATAAAAATAATAGTGAGTCAATCAAAATAAATTAATATAAATAAATTAATATCTTTGGATGCTAGTGCGCGTGTAGAGCAGCAGAGCAGTGGTAGTGGTCCCTGGAGGTCCCCAGCTTCGGGACCACTACTACTGCTCTGCTGCTCTAAGCGCGCACTAGCGCCCAATTCACACGAGGCACGCCACCATCCACTCCCACCGCTGCTACAACTACACCGCTACGATCCTGCTGTCTCCCCATACCACCGAGGACCCACGGCATACCTGTTAGGCCGGTGCCATCCGGGCCAGCCGCGGACCTCGGAAGGAAGACAACTACGGACCTCTTAACATCGCAGCATCACCCACAGCGCTACCAAGTGCAGGGGACAGAGACCGATCACTGCCGGAGGCCTGACACCTCCGTGCCATCAGCGATCCCAGGAGTGGTGAGTGGTGCTTTGCACCGGACCCTGTTCTCCATAATAACTGAACTTTGTGATACAATCTGCTACAGTGCACACAAGGACTGTACCATCTATTTTTGATACATTTGATACATTGTATGCAAAAAATTGCTACTGTACACTCAGAGTGCCACTGTGCATAAAGACTTACATTTCTCTGGCCACGGAAAGATACAATTGAACAGCGCTACCTATTGATCTTATAATCTACCAACGGGACATTTATTGATCGTTTAGATGCAAGATATTAATTTATATTATATTAATTTATTTTGATTGACTCACTATTATTTTTATGATATTTTTATTATATTATCCACACTGTGTTCTATGTCTCATGCAAGGGCCCTGCACGGACAGTGAGCACCAGTGCACATTATTTACTATCTAATAAATATTCTTAATTTACATATATCTGGATCACTCTTCTCTATATCTATCCTTCTTATATACCTTGAGGACTGATTTTTAGGTTGATTTTCAACCATATTTTTCACATATTGATCTTCATTGAAAGCCATTTTACTTTTTTTTATCCTAACAATTCTTTCTGAATTAATAAAAAATAACCAGCCAGCTGCAGCAGGACCACAAGGCAGCAAGACAAGAAATTAAGGACCAGCAAAGCAGGATCAAGAAACAGCAAAGAAGGCTCCAGCGACAGCAAAGCCTTCTGAAGCCGAAGGTCAATAAGCTGGAGTAACAGAAGGGGTTGCAAAAGGTGCTGATTCTCCAGAAGAAGCTTAAAGGGGTATTCCGCTGCCCTGCTTCCAGAGCTCCGCTCCCCAGCGTCTGGAGGTTGATTGTTCTGAACGCTGTGTGCTGGCTTCCGTGTTCAGGGCCGCCCCTCGTGACATCATGCCCGCCCCAAGGCTAATAAAATCAGGGGGTGCATCAATAGGGGCATAGATGCCTACGACAAGGAAATAATTCTACCAGTGTACAAATCACTAGTCAGACCACACATGGAATACTGTGTACAGTACTGGCCACCAGTGTACAAGAAATATATAGTGGAGCTGGAGAGGGTTCAAAGACGGGCAACTAGAGTAATACGGGGAATGGGAGGACTACAGAACCCAGAAAGATGATTAGAATTAGGGTTATTTAGTTTAGAAAAAAGAAGGCTTAGGGGCGAACTAATAACTATGTATGAATATATCAGGGGACTGTAAAGAGATCTCTCCCATGATCTATTTATACCCAGACTGTATCCATAACAAGGGGGCATCCTCTACGTCTAGAGGAAAGAAGGTTTCTACACCAGCACAGATGGGGGTTCTTTAGTGTAAGAGCAGTGAGACTGTGGAATTCCCTGCCTGAGGAGGTGGTAATGGTGAACTCTGTAAAAGAGTTCAAAAAGGGTCTTGATACATTTTTGGAGAATAATAACATTGCTGGTTATGTATACTAGATTTATAGGGACAGAATGTTGATCGAGGGATTTATTCTGACTGCCATATTTGGAGTCGGGAAGGAATTTTTACCTCTAGTATGAGGGTTTTTTGACTTCCTCTGGATCAACTCAACTCAGTAGGGACTCATTAGGGTTATAAGTTGAACTTGATGGCCTCTGGTCTTTTTTCAACCTTATGAACTATGTTACTATGGTGTGGTCGGCGTGTTGACCAAATAGTTAAATAAAATGTTCAATTACTGGAAAAATCGATAAACTCATTGATTGATAAATAAGATAAATAAATTAATCGATAGATACATAAATAAATAAAATCACATTTACAGGGATATATAAATGAATTAATCAATAAACTACTGAATAAATAAATTCATGAAAAAATGTAAAAATAAAGACATTCATCAATGATTACAAAAATTAAATAAATTCATATATATATATATATATATATATATATAAAATAAAATAAATATATACAGAAATATATAGATAAATATATTCATCAATAAACTAATAAATAAATAAATTCATCAATAAATAAAAACAGAAATAAATTCATCAAAACATTTACATAGTTACATAGTTAGTATGGTTGAAAAAAGACATACGTCCATCAAGTCCAACCAGGGAATTGAAGGGAAGGGTGTAAGGGGATAAGGGAAAGGGATGTAGTTTTATAATTCTGCATAAGCATTAATGTTATTTTGTTCCAGGAATGTATCTAACCCTGTTAATTGTTCCTGCTGTGACCAGTTCCTGAGGTAGACCATTCCATAAATTCACAGTCCTCACGGTAAAGAAGGCGTGTCGCCCCTTTAGACTAAACCTTTTCTTCTCCAGACGGAGGGAGTGCCCCCTTGTCCTTTGGGGGGGTTTAACCTGGAACAGTTTTTCTCCATATTTTTTGTATGGGCCATTTATATACTTATATACGTTTATCATATCCCCCCTTAAACGTCTCTTCTCAAGACTAAACAATTGTAACTCCTTTAATCGCTCCTCATAGCTAAGATGTTCCATGCCCCATATTAGTTTAGTCGCGCGTCTCTGCACCCTTTCCAACTCCACAGTGTCCCTTTTATGAACAGGCGACCAAAACTGAACAGCATATTCCAGGTGAGACCGTACCAATGCTTTATAAAGGGGGAGTATTATGTCCCTGTCCCTTGAGTCCATGCCTCTTTTGATACATGACAATATCCTGCAGGCTTTGGAAGCAGCAGCCTGACATTGCATGCTATTCTGTAGTCTGTGATCTACAAGTACACCCAGATCCTTCTCTACCAGTGACTCTGCCAGTTTAATCCCCCCTAAGACATACGACGCATGCAGGTTATTAGTACCCAGATGCATAACTTTACATTTATCCACATTGAACCTCATTTGCCAAGTGGATGCCCAGACACTTAGTCTATCCAAGTCATCTTGTAACCTATGCACATCCTCTATAGACTGTACCGTGCTACAAAGCATGGTGTCATCTGCAAAGATAGAAACAGAGCTGTTAATACCATCCTCTATATCATTGATAAATAAATTAAACAGCAGCGGGCCCAGTACTGAACCTTGGGGTACACCACTAATAACCGGGGACCAATCAGAGTACGAATCATTGACCACCACTCTCAGGGTACGATCCATGAGCCAGGGTTCAATCCAGTTACAAATTAAAGTTTCCAACCCAAGGACCTTAACTTACCTGTCAGACGTCTGTGAGGGACAGTATCAAACGCTTTGGCAAAATCCAGAAACACTATATCCACAGCCATTCCTCTGTCAAGGCTTCTACTCACCTCTTCATAAAAGCAAATTCAATTGGTTTGACAACTTCTATCCTTAGTAAACCCATGCTGGCTATCACTTATAATACTATTATCCCCTATGTATTCCTGTATGTAATCCCTTATAAGTCCTTCAAACAATTTACCCACAATTTACCCACAATCAAGACATTCATCCATGATTACAAAAATTAAATATATTCATAGATATATACAAAAATAGATATAAATAAATAAATATAAATAGATAAACAAATAAAAAAAGTTAAAAAATTATGGTTTTATTGGAGGGAGAGCCTAGGAGAGGGATTGACAAGGGAACATTCAGCACACAGAACCAATGGTGGGGGCCAAGAAGTCACCGCCACATTCATTTTAATGAATGTGAGTCTGTCCACGGAGTCTGTGGACAGACGGGTCCGCTTTTCTGTGACCACCCCACCTGCCGTGCTGAATGTCCACTCAGATGTTGGAGGGGGGAGCAAGACAGTAACTCCAGCGCATACTGAGGGAGCTCACGGCAGGTGTTCAGCCTGGCAACCCGGTAATGGGGTCGACAGTGCTCATGCTGTCGGAAGCACCAATGGACCCCATGTAGTCTGCCACCATGTGGGCCAGCCGCTGGTGGTGGCTGCTGCTGCTGCTAATGGGTCACACAGGCTGGTAGAACAGCCTCATCTCACCCATAAGGTCACCTGCTAGGCTGGTGCTGCTGGGTCCAGCCACCTGCTGGGTGAGATGGGCGGGGAGAACTGGAGGCCGGGGAGTTGTCTGCTCGTACCGGATGATGAGACAGGACTGCAGTTCATCAATCCCATCCTGCCTCCGGCTGGCTGGGATGAACTGCTCCAGTTTCCCCTTGCAGAGGGGGTCTAAAAGGGTGGCCAACCAATACTCATCCCTCTCCTTAATGTACCTAATCTGGGGGTCCCTCCTGAGGCATTGCAGAATGTGGGCATCCATGGGGGAGAGGACAGCCCATTGTGACTCTTTATGACAGCCCAGGACCATGACCTCTTGGTCCTCCTGCTGCTGTCGCTGCTGCTCCCAGTGGTAGCTGCCCCACCCCTGGACTAACGGTGTCCCCAACACCGGCTCTCCCTCCTGACCAGGCCCAGACTCCGGGACATCAACAGATTATTCCTCCTCCTCCTTCTCTTCCTGGTCTTGGTGGAGCAGTGTTGCCTCCTCTTGCTCCACCAAGGCACTCGAGCAGGCGATCTAGTGCCCTGTAGGGAAAGTGGAAAATGTAGGGAAACCTTAGTAAATACTGTGGAAAATAAATTGTAGGGAATTAAAACCCACAAAGAAACCTACACTCCACTCTTAGTAAATGAGGGCCATTGTCATTAAATTACTCACCCAGAAATCCGGTGAATATAAGTTCCTCGTTAAGGCCCGATGGTCTAACAGTGTCCAAGTTATAGATCCATTTAGATTCCAAACACAAAAGTCTCTTTGTTAGGGACCCTCCTCTATTGTCACCTTGTACTCATTCCACCTTGTACTCATTCAGGCCAGCAGAAAGTCCAGCATGATATTTCAGTGAAGAGCTTGTTGTATTGTCGTGTGTCAAGTGCAGCCAATGCTATGTTGGATAAGTGCTTTTGAATTCTCTTGAGGAGCTGTTGTCCCGTTTGTCCCGTTTGTCCCACATATATATTGACAGGGACATATCAGAGCGTAAATCACAGTTTTGCAATTCATATAGGCATGAATACGGTATTCCTTCTCATCCCTTGGGTTCTTGAAAATGAACATTGGCTTCATAAATTGACAAATACTACAATCCCCACAGGGGAAAGAGCCCTTTAACTTTATTCCCGTTGTGCATTTAGTGGGTGGTCGAAAGGAGCTCCTGGTCAGAACGTCTTTCAAGTTGGGAGCTTTTTTTAAAACAAGAACGGGTTTTGATGGAATCATAGCTTTAATGCGATCATCAGATTGCAAGATGTTCCAATGCTGTCCCAACAGGCTCCTGACTCGACTCCATTGATTGTGATATGTGGGTATAAAGCACAATGTGCCGTCCTGTGCTTTCCTCATTGGTAGTAATAACTTCTTCCTGTCCTCCTCTTTAGCTTTCTGGAAGACTGCCAAGATAATCTTTTTGGGATAGCCACGATCACTGAACCTTTGAGTTAACCCTTTAAGGACCAGGCCAATTTTCACTGTAGGACCAGAGAGTTTTTTGCACATCTGACCACTGTCAATTTAAGTATTAATAACTCTGGGATGCTTTTACCTTTCATTCTAATCCCAAGAGGGTTTTTCTTGACATATTCTGCTTTATGATAGTGGTAAAATTTTGTCAATATTTGCATCATTTCTTGGTGAAAAATTCAAAAATGTCATGAAAAAATTGAAAATCTAGCATTTTTCTGACTTTGAAGCTCTCTGCTTGTAAGGAAAATAGTCATTCCAAATAAATTATATTTTGATTCACAAATACAATATGTCTACTTTATGTTTGCTAACAACACCAAATATATCCCCTAGGAGTCTCAGGGCAAATAATATATCTAACAATTTTAGGGACAAGCCCCTCAGGACTGCCCTAAACTAGAGACTGCCTACAGTCTTGTTAAAACTTAGCTTTATTTATTATTTGTGTAAATGAGGAACTTAAAGTGCTTGTGGTATGTACAGTGAAGAAATAAGCGGGGGGGGGGGGTAGTAGTGAGGTCTCACTACTTTGAGAAAGCCTGGTCCACGGGCGAAACGTTAGTTTAGGAGGCATTATTTTAATATCGGCATCCCCAGCGGCACTATAAATATTGGTACTTTTCAGCAGGGTTCCAGGGTTCCACTGCGACTGAGAGGCGCGGCGGCGCTGGCAGTAACGGTACACTGATAAACTGCTCATTTGGTCTAAATGACAAGCAAATCTGCACTTAAGTGCACGCACTTGGGCTGGCAGGATTTTTTTATTCAAACCCCCCCCCCCCCCCTTATTTCTTCACTGTTCATACCACAAGCACTTTAAGTTCCTCGTTTACACAAAGAATAAATAAAAGCTAAGTTTTAACAAGACTGTAGGCAGTCTCTAGTTTATGGCAGTCCTGAGAGGCTTGTCCCTAAAATTGTGATATATACTTTATGTTTGCATCATAAAGTTGACATGTTTTTACTCTTGGAAGACATCAGAGGGCAAGTATAGCAGCAATTTTCCAATCTTTCACAAAATTTTCAAAATCGGAATTTTTCAGCGACCAGTTCAGGTTTGAAGTGGATTTGAAGGGTCTTCCTATTAGAAATACCCCACAAATGACCCCATTATAAAAACTGATTGATGACTTTTCGTTAAAGTCGGATGTGTAAATGAAAAAAAAAATGTTTTCACTAAAGTGCAGTTTTTTTCCCAAATTTACCGTTTTAATAAAGGGTAATGGGAGAAAATGCCCCCCAAAATTTATAACCCCATCTCTTCTGAGTATGGAAACACCCCATGTTAGGACGTAAAATGCTCTGCGGGCAAACTACAATGCTCAGAAGAGAAGGAGTCACATTTGGCATTTTGAAAGCAAATTTTGCTCAAATGGTTTTTGGGGGGCATGTCGCATTTAGGAAGCCCCTATGGTGCCAGAAGAGCAAAAAAAAAACACGACATACTATTTTGGAAACTACACCCCTCAAGGAACGTAAAAAGGGGTACAGTGAGCCTTAACACGTGATTTCCCGACTTTTTGTTAAAGTTGGATGTGTAAATGAAAAAAAAAATTTCACTAAAATGCATTTTTCCCCCCAAATTTTACAAGGGGTAATAGGAAAAAATTACCCCCAAAATTTGTAACCCCATTTCTTCTGAGTATGGAAATATCCCACGTCAAGTTTTCTGCTGGCGTACTGCAATGCTCAGAAGAGGAGGAGCGCCATTGAGCTTTTGGAAAGGGAATTTGTTTGGAATGGAAGTCAGGGGCCATGTGCGTTTACAAAGTCCCCCGTGGTGCCAGAACAGTGGACCCCCCACATGTGACCCCATTTTGGAAACTGAACCCCTCAAAGAATTTAATAAGGGGTGCAGTGTGTATTTACACCCCACTGGCGTTTGACAGATCTTTGGAACAGTGGGCTTAGCAAATGCAAAATTACATTTTTCATTTTCACGGACCACTGTTCCAAAAATCTGTCAGACACCTGTGGGGCGTAAGTGCTCAATGTACCCCTTATTACATTACGTGAGGGGTGTAGTTTCCAAAATGGGGTCACATGTGGGAGGGGTCCATTGTTCTGGCACTATGGGGGCTTTGTAAACACACGTGGCCTTCAATTCCGGACAAATTTTCTCTTCAAAATCCCAATGGCGCTCCTTCTCTTCTGAGCATTGTAGTTCGCCCTCAGAGTACTTTACATCCACATATGGGGTATTTATATACTCAGAAGAATTGGGGTTACAAATTGTGGGGGGCTTTTTCCTATTTTCCCTAGTGAAAATGAAAAATTTAGGGTAACACCAGCATTTTAGTGAATTTTTTTTAATAATTTTTTTTTCCCATCCAACCTTAATGAAAATTCGTCAAACACCTGTGGGGTGTTAAGGCTCACTATATCACTTGTTACGTTCCATGAGGTGTGTAGTTTCCAAAATGGGGTCACATGTGGGTATTTATTTTTTTGCGTTTATGGCAGAACCGCTGTAAAATCAGCCTCCCCTGTGCAAATCACCAATTTAGGCTTCAAATGTACATAGTGCGCTCTCAATCCTGAGCCTTGTTATGCACCCGCAGAGCATTTTACGCCCACATATGGGGTGTTTCCGTACTCAAATTTTGGGGGTCTTTTTTTCCTTTTACTTCTTGTGAAAATAAAAATTATAGGACAACACCATCATGTTAGTGTAATTTTTTTTTTTTTTTTACACTAACAGGCTGGTGTAGACCCCAACTTTTCCTTTTCATAAGGGGTAAAAGGAGAAAAAGCCTCCCAAAATTTGTAGTGCAATTTCTCCTGAGTTCGGAAATACCCCATATGTGGCCCTAAACTGTTTCCTTGAAATACAACAGGGCTCCGAAGTGAGAGAGAGCCATGCGCACTTGAGGACTAAATTAGGGTTTGCATAGGGGTGGACATAGGGGTATTCTATGCCAGTGATTCCCAAACAGGGTGCTTTCAGCTGTTGCTAAACTCCCAGCATGTCTGGACAGTCAGTGGCTGTCCGGAAATGCAGGGAGTTGTTGTTTTGCAACACTTCTGAATAATACGTTTTTCATTTTTATTTGGGGGGGGGGGGGGGGACAGTGTAAGGGGTGTGTAAGTAGTGTTTTATCCTTTATTTTGTGTTAGTGTAGTGTGTTTAGGGTACATTCGCACTGGCGGGTTACAGCGAGCTTAACGCTAGGAGTTTGTGTTGAGGCAAAAAATTTGCCGCAGCTCATACTTGAAGCAGGAAACTCACTGTTAACCAGTCCGCGTGAATGTACCCTGTGCATTCACATGGGGGGGCAAACCTCCAGCTGTTTCAAAACTACAACTCCCAGCATGTACTGATCGTCGAAGTGCATGCTGGGAGATGTAGTTATGAAACAGCTAGAGGTACGCAACTACAACTCCCAGAATGCTGAGACAGCTGTTTGCTGTTTGGTCATGCTGGGATTTGCAGTTTTGCAATATCTGGAGGTCTACAGTTTAGAGACCACTGCACAGTGATTTCCAAACTGTGGACCTCCAGATGTTGCAAAACTACAAATGCCAGCATGCCCAGACAGCCAACTGCTATGTGGGCATGCTGGGAGTTGTAGTTTTGCAAGATCTAGAGGGCCACAGTTCACAGCACAGTGATCTCCAAACTGTGACCCTCCAGCTGTTGCAAAACTACAAATCAGTTTAGCCAAACAACAACACGGCAAACATTTAAGCACCGTATGTAGGTCCCAGGGGTACCAATATATAACCAAAAACAAAGAGACCCACAATACTAATAATATTTCAAAAAAGTATGACAATCTTTATTAGACAAAATAAGACAAACAATTAAAATGATTAAAAAGGCAGAGGATAACCTTAGGCAGGAGACAACAAGTGCCAGTGAATCTGGTATGGGTAATGTAGGTATTCAGTAGAGAGCATATACAATAAAAAACTGACAAAACTGCAAACTCCTAGTATAGTACAATGTAGATATAACATCTAACATACTTAAATAATTCGATACGGAGCAGCAATTCAGTATTATAGACAAAATGGAAACCCAAAAATTGGAAACGAAAAATACCTAAAGAAACTACCTGTCATATACCCACAAGCCAGGAACACCAAGCACCAAAACCCCAACGCACGTTTCGCGTATGGGCTTCGTCAGGGGGCGTTTAATTGTTTGTCTTATTTTGTCTAATAAAGATTGTCATATTTTTTTTAAATATTATTAGTATTGTGGGTCTCTTTGTTTTTTGGTTATATAAAACTACAAATCCCAGCATGACAGCTGTCTGGGCATGCTAGGAGTTGTAGTCTTGCAACATCTGGAGGGCAACAGTGTAGAGACCACTGTATAATGCTCTCAAACTGTAGTCCCCTAGATGTTGCTAAACAACTTACCGGCTTCCGTCGGATCCAGGGAGCCGTCCTCTTCTGCCGCACAACATGCAGCCCGCGCCGATCTCCGACACCGATCGTTGTCCGCAGCCTCGCCAACAGGGTAAGTGAATCTTCAGCGTTGGTCCTCTTCGGTGTCCTGCCCCGCCTATTGTGGGTGGGCAGAACAGGGAAAACGAAAGTTAACCCCCTGCCTCCAATCTGCTATTGGTGGTCGCATCTAGACCACCAATAGCAGGGATAGAAGGGGTGGCACCCCTGCCACCTTACTCCTATCCCTTCAGGGGGATCGTGGGTGTCTTGGTCTGATGACCTCCCCCCCCCCCCTTTGCATTTGCGCGGGGTGCCTGCTGATCGATATCAGCAGTCACCCCGGTCCGGTCCCCGCCCAGCGCGCGGCGGGGACCGAAATTCCCACGGGCGTACAGGTACGCCCTTGGTCCTTAAGTATCAGGGAGCAAAGGCGTACCTGTACGCCCTTAGTCCTTAACAGGTTAAATCAAGCGCATGTATCTTAAACTGTTGCTTGCCACTGCAATTCCTGCATGCTCGTGAAAATTGGCTGATCCCCCGTCATGTGTGGTATGGTAGAAATGACGAAAAATTTTAAAGATTGTTTGTGTCCGTCTCCTTTCGATAAAGGTTTGTCTCCACTCGGTTTTTGACAACTGTAAGTTCCAGGTCCAGAAAGAATGCTGTTGGAGATGAAATGGTATAAGTTAAAAGATAATGTGTGTGAGATAGATAGTTCTTCTGTATACACATGACCATATAAACACATAACATACAATGGCCCTGCCTAACAATAAGCTCCTACAACTGCACCAGATCCTACTTGTCCTGCCTAGCAATTATCTCAAATATACATATAGACAATATATCTAACCATCCACTTGATTGAACCCACCCCATATAGAATGAACTTTAACCCCTTAAGGACGCAGGGTTTTTCTGTTTTTGCATTTTCATTTTTTCCTCATCACCTTCTAAAAATCATAACGCTTTCAGTTTTGCACAAAAAATTCCTTATGATGGCTTATTTTTTGTGCCACCAATTCTAATTTGCAGTGAAATTAGTCATTTTACCCCAAAATCCACGGCGAAACGGAAAAAAAATTCATTGTGCAACAAAATTGAAGAAAAAATTTAATTTTGTAATTTTTGAGGGCTTCCGTTTCTACGAAGTGCATTTTTTGGAAAAAATAACACCTTTATTCTGTAGGTCCATACGGTTAAAATTATACCCTACTTATATAGGTTGGATATTGTCATACTTCTGAAAAAAATCATAACTACATGAAGGAAAATTTATATGTTAAAAATTCTCATCAGCCTATGGGCTGGTCATTTTTTGGGCCCTGTTCTGACGTTTTTATCGGTCCCATTTTTGTATTGATCGGACTTTTTGATAGCTTTTTATTCATTTTTTCAGGACTTTGGAATTTTTTGGCACGTACGCCATTGACCGTGCGATTTAATTAACGAGACATTTTTATAGTTCGGACATTTCCGCATGCGGCAATACCACATATGTTTATTGTTATTTTTATTTACACAGTTTTTTTTTATGGGAAAAGGGGGGTGATTCCAACTTTTATTTATTATTAAATGACCTTTGTTAACTTTTGTTTCACTTTTTTTTGCAGTGCTATAGCTCCCATAGCGAGCTATAGCACTGCACAAACTGATCTCTCATGCTGATCCCTGCAAAGTCATAGCTTTGCATGGATCAGCGAGATAGGGGCTCGATTGCTCAAGCCTGTAGCTCAGGCTTGGAGCAATCAAACCCCGATCGGACACCGCGGAGACAGGTAAGGGGACCACCGCTCGCCTCCTAGCTGAACAGGACATAGCGGTTTTATCGCCATGTCCCGATCAGCCCGACTGAGCTGCCAGGAAGCATTTACTTTCACTTTCAGACGCGGCGGTCAACTTTGATCGCCGCGTCTGAAGGGTTAATAGCGTGCGGCACAACGATCGGTGCCCCACGTTATTAGCCCAGGGTCCTGGCTATGACTAGCAGCCAGGACCGACCTGGTGTAATGCGGGGTCACGGCATGACCCCGTTTTAAACACCGGGACCGGGCGTAGGGCGTACAGGTACGCCCTACATCCTTAAGAGGTTAAATATGTTAAAATACAAGTACAGGGGTGGTGGAAAAACAAACAACAAAATAACCTTCTATTTGGCCACCAGTAACCAATGCTCACAAGCAGAAACGACTTCATTGGGCAGAAAAAATACATCAAGACTAACTTTCAAACAGTCCTGTTCCACCCTGTTCCAAGAAGGCTGCGACGTCAGCAAGGCGGTGGTGAAGTCATGTTTTGGGCCAGAATCATGGGAAGAGAGCTGGCCGGACCCTTTATGGTCCCCAAAGGTGTAAAGATGACCTCTGCAAAGTGTGTTGAGTTTCTCCCTGACTACTTTCTTCCCTGTTACAGAAGGAAGAACTTTGCTTTCCATAATAAAATCATCTTCATGCTGCAAAGAATATATTTGCATCAATGGCTGCTATGGGGCTAAAAGGGAGAAAATCATGGTGTGGCCTCCATCCTCCCCTGACCTCAATCCTATTGAGAACCTTTGGAGCATTCTCAAGCAAAAGATTTATGGGGGTGGGGGGCATTTTACATCCAAACAGCAGCTCTGGAAGGCTATTCTGAGATCTTGCAATCAAATTCAAGCAGAAACTGTCCAAAAACTCAGAAGTTCAATGAATGCAAGACTTTTGAAGCTGCTGTCAAATAAGGGGACCTATGTTAAAATGTAACGTGACCTGTTAAAATGTTCAAAAAGTTTAAATGTTGTTAAAAGGTTGATTGAAATAGCTTTTGATTTCAGTAAATATTCTGCAAACACAACAAATGACAATTTTCAGTTTTTGCAACCTAGAAAGTGTTCTGAAATTTACTGTGCGTAATAATTTGGAACAGTGCATTGTAAGTTCTTGATGTTTAAAAAAAATACTGTTATCATGAGGAGGTTTGTTCGATACAATTTGAATTGTACTCTTTATAGTTGATAACATGAGAATCATGTTGACTGCTATTTACATCAATTATTTAGGCAAATGAGAAAAATACAATTTGCATAATAATTTGGAACAGGGTGTATTGTATTAAATACAATGGTGTGTTCCACTAACTGTAGTTATTTAGTTATTCTAGCCAATGCAATATCATATAATTATGCTCAATTATCTGCAATTCTGACACAAGTCTGACACAAGTCCTAACATATTAATGACAAGACAAGGCTTCAAAAGGCCCATATGTACTAATAAATTTAGAGATGAGTGAACTTTTGAAAAATTAGATTTGGCCGATTCGCAGAATTTTTTCGATAAAATTTGATTTGATCCAAATTTATTTGCGGAGAATCTATATTAAAAACAGCTATTTCAGACCTACAGAGAGCCTCAATATGGGTATACAACACTTTGCTGTGTTCTAACACGCATATGGAGTGTGCTGGGGTAGTGAAATAATACTGTTATTCAGAATGACATGCAAATTACCGGCATCGCTTTTAGAATCATTGCAACAGAGAGGCACAATGACAGAGCCTGGAGGTGGCATCAGTATGAGGAGACATATAGTGGCTGAATGACACAGCATGGAGGTGTTGGCAGCAAAAGGAGACCATATGGTGGCTGAATGATACAGCGTGGAGGTGTTGGCAACATGAGGAGACCATGTAGTGGCTAAATGACATAGTGTGGAGGTGTTGGCAACATGAGGAGACCATGTAGTTGTTACGCCGAGCGCTCCGGGTCCCCGCTCCTCCCCGGAGCGCTCACAGCGTTCTCCTGTTCGCAGCGCCCCGGTCAGACCTGCCTGGATGCGATTCGCGATGTGGGACGCGCCCGCTCGCGATGTGCATCCCGACCCGCTTACCAGACTCGTTCCCCGTCTGTACTGTCCCGGCACGCGCGGCCCCCCTCCCTAGGGCGCGTGCACGCCGGGTCTTTGCCATTTAAAGGGCCGGTGCGCCACTGATTTGCGCATGGGTTTTAATCAGTATCTTCACCTGTGCACTTCCCTATATTACCATGGTCCTTTTAAAATCAAATGCCAAATCAACCCTGTCTCCTACAAACTCCTTCTTCCTCCTTCTCTCCATATTCCCAATGCTTTTCATGTCTCTCTCCTTAAACCACTCATCCTTAACCGCTTCTCTCCTAAGGTTGTTGCTCCTACTCCTGTTTCCGGGTCCTCTGACATCTTCTCGGTTAAAGAAATTCTGGCATCCAAGACGGTCAGAGGTAAAAAAAAAATTCTTGTAGATTTGGAGAATTGCGGCCCAGAGGAGAGGTCATGGGAACCCGAGGACAACATCCTTGACAAGGACCTTATCCACAAATTCTCAGGTTCTAAAAAGAGGGGGAGACCCAAGGGGGGGGTACTGTTACGCCGAGCGCTCCGGGTCCCTGCTCCTCCCCGGAGCGCTCACAGCGTTCTCCTGTTCGCAGCGCCCCGGTCAGACCTGCTGACCGGGTGCGCTGCGATAATGTTCCCAGCCGGGATGCGATTTGCGATGCGGGACGCGCCCGCTCGCGATGCGCATCCCGACCCGCTTACCAGACTCATTCCCCATCTGTGCTGTCCCGGCGCGCGCGGCCCCGCTCCCTAGGGCGCGCGCACGCTGGGTCTTTGCGATTTAAAGGGCCGGTGCGCCACTGATTGGCGCATGGGTTTTAATCAGTATCTTCACCTGTGCACTTCCCTATATTACCTCACTTCCCCTGCACTTCCTTGCCGGATCTTGTTGCCATTGTGCCAGTGAAAGTGTTTCCTTGTGTGTTCCTAGCCTGTGTTCCAGACCTCTTGCCGTTGCCCCTGACTACGATCCTTGCTGCCTGCCCTGACCTTCTGCTACGTCCGACTCTGCTCTTGTCTACTCCTTTGTACCGCGCCTATCTCCGCAGTCAGAGAGGTTGAGCCGTTGCCGGTGGATACTACCTGGTTGCTACCGCCGCTGTAAGTCCATCCCGCTTTGCGGCAGGCTCTGGTGAAAACCAAAAGCAACTTAGAACCGGTCCACCGACACGGTCCACGCCAATCCCTCTCTGACACAGAGGATCCACCTCCAGCCTGCCGAATCCTGACAGTAGTAGCTAAATGACACAGCTTGCATGAGGCTGAAGCATGAGGAGACCATATAGTGGCTGAATGACACAGCATGGAGGTGTTGGCAGCACGAGGAGACCATATAGTGGCTGAATGATACAACTTGGAGGTGTTGGCAGCATAAGGAGACCATATAGTGGCTGAATGACACAGTGTGGAGGTGTTGGCAGCATGAGGAGACCAAATAGTGGCTGAATGGCACAGCCAAGAGTTAGTAGCAGCATGAGTAGACACTAGGCCTTCACAATCCCTAAGAAAAAAAGACGAAGTTTGAAATTTAAACTGAAGATTTTAGGTAGCTAATGCTACCATATCAAAAGTTTTTATTCCCAGACCAAGGCCCAGCAGCATCAGTAAACAATATATTGGCTGAATGACACAGCCTGGAGTTGGCAGAAGCATGAGGAGACCATTGAAATGTAGGATTTAAAAATTTAACCTGTTGAGGACCGAGGGCGTAACTGTACGCCCTCCACATTTCGCCTGGCGGTGATCGGACCGGGATAACTGCTGATATCATTCAGCAGACATCCCGTGCCAATGTCCAGGGGGGTATTGAGACCCCCCCCCCCCATGTCGGTAATCATCGCAAATCGCTGGTGAATTCACACCGGCGATTTGCGGCTATTCCGGGTCATACGGGTCTATGGTGAACCGGAAAATAAGGGGGATCGGGGTTGTCCAAGACACCAACGATCCCCCTGAAGGGATAGGAGTGAGGTGGCAACGACCAATAGCAGATCGGGAGCGGGGGGTTAACTTTCCATTTCTTTGTTCTGCCCACCCACAATAGGCATAGAATACCCTTATGTCTACCCCTATGCAATCCCTAATTCAGTCCTCAAGTGCGCATGGCGCTCTTTCACTTCGCAGCCCTGTCGTATTTCAAGGAAACAGTTTAGGGCCACATATGGGGTATTTCCGTACTCGGTAGAAATTGCACTGCAAATTTTGGGGGGCTTTTTCTCCTTTTACCCCTTATGAAAAGGAAAAGTTGGGGTCTACACAAGTCTGTTAGTGTAAAAAAATTACATTAACATGCTGGTGTTGCCCCATACTTTTTATTTTCACAAGAGGTAAAAGGAAAAAAAGGTCCCCAAAATGTGTAACACAATTTCCCCAGAGTAAGTAAATACACCATATGTGGACATAAAATGCTATGCGGGCGCACAACAAGGCTCAGGAGTGAGAGCGAACTATGTACAGTTGAGGCCTAAATTGGTGATTTGCACAGGGGTGGCTGATTTTACAGCGGTTCTGACATAAACACAAAATAAAAAAATACCCACATTTTTTGGAAACTAAACCCCTCACGGAACGTAACAAGGGGTATATTGAGCCTTAACACCACACAGGTGTTTGACGAATTTTCGTTAAAGTTGGATGAGAAAATGAAAAAAAAAAAAAATTTTCACTAAAATGCTGGTGTTACCCTAAATTTTTCATTTTCACAAGGGAAAATAGGAAAAAAGCCCCCCAAAATTTGCAACCCCATTTCTTCTGAGTAAGAACATACACCACATGTGGATGTACAGTGCTCTGTTGGCAAACTACAATGATCAGATCAGAAGAAGCGACATTGGGCTTTTGAAGAGAAAATGTGTCTGGTCTTGAAGGCCACGTGTGTTTACAAAGCCCCCATAGTGCCAGAACAATGGACCCTCCTCTCAAATGTTACCCCATTTTGGAAACTACACACCTCATGTAATGTAATAAGGGGTGCAGTGAGCATTTACGCCCCACAGATGTCTGACAGATTTTGGGAACAGTGGTCCGTGAAAATGACAAATTTAATTTTTCGCCAGTGGGGTGTAAATACTCACTGCACCCCATATTAATTTCTGTGAGGGATGTAGTTTCCAAATTTGGGTCACATATGGGGAGTCCACTGTTCTGGAATCACGTGGGGCTTTGTAAATGCACATGGCCCCTGACTTCCATTCCAAACAAAATCACTCTCCAAAAGCTCAATGGTGCTCCTTCTCTTCTGAGCACTGTAGTTTGCCAGCAGAGCACTTAACATCCACACATGGGGTATTTCCATACTCAGAAGACATGGGGTTACACATTTTGGGGGTCATTTTCTCCTATTACTCCTTGTAAAAATTTAAAATTTTGGAAAAAAACAGCATTTTACTGAATAATTTTTTTCATTTACACATCCAACTTTAACAAAAAGTCGTAAAACACCTGTGAGGTGTTAAGGCTCACTGGACCCCTTGTGGGGCTTCCTAAATGCAACATGCCCAACCAAAAAGCCTTTCAGCAAAATTTGTTTTCCAAAAGTCAAATGTGACTCCTTTTCTTCTGAGCATTGTAGTTCGCCCGCAGAGCATTTTACGTCCTAACATGGGGTATTTCCATACTCAGAAGAGATGGGGTTACAAATTTTGAGTGGCATTTTCTTCCATTACCTTTTGTAAAAATGGTAAATTTGGGGGGAAAAAATGCCAATTTTTTTTGTGAAATTTTTTTTTTTCATTTACACATACTACTTTAATGAAAAGTTGTCGAACACCTGTGGGGTGTTAAGGCTCACTTGACCCGTTTTTACGTGCCTTGAGGGGTTTAGTTTCCAAAATGGTATGCCATGTGGGGGGGGGAGTTCTGCTGTTCTGGCACCATAGGGGTTTCCTAAATGTGACATGCCCCCAAAAAAACATTTCATCAAAATTCACTCTCCAAAATCCCATTGTTGCTCCTTTCCTTCTGAGCCCTCTACTGTGCCCGCCGAACACTTGACATACACATATGAGGTATTTCCTTACTCGAGAGAAATTGGGTTAAAAATTTTGGGGGACTTTTTCTCCTATTACCCCTTGCAAAAATTCAAAAACTGGGTCTACATGAAGATGCGAGTGTAAAAAATGAAGATTTTGAATGTTCTCCTTCATTTTGCTGCTATTCCTGTGAAACACATAAAGGGTTAACACACGTACTGAATGTCATTTTGAATACTTTGAGGGGTGAAGTTTTTATAATGGGGTAATTTGTGGGGTATTTCTAATATGAAGGCCTTTCAAATCCACTTCAAAACTGAACTGGTCGCTGAAAAAGCTTCAATTTTGCTGACCAAGTATGCTGCTGCACAGCAGCGTGCACCCATGTATTGGGTATAGGTGCTGGCTACATTTTATTTTTTTTTATTTTTGCTGTGCATTTTGTATATGTGAATCAATATATAATTTATTTGGTATGTCAAAAGTTGACAAAGTTGACAAAATGCAAAATTTTCAATTTTTTCATCAAATTTTGGAATTTTTCACCAAGAAATGATGCAAGTATCCACGAAAATTTACCACTAACATAAAGTAGAATATGTAATGAAAAAACAACCTCGGAATCAGAATGAAAGGTAAAAGCATCCCAGAGTTATTAATGCTTAAAGTGACAGTGGTCAGATGTGCAAAAAATGTCCGGGTCCTACACTGAAAGTTATGATTTTGAAATTTAAATTAAGGATTTTGAAATTGAACTTTTAACTCCCAAGTTGTATTGTCCCGGGCCCCGGCCTGTGGGTACAAAGGACCAAATCTAACAAGGAGTCACATGACACATGGCAGCACAATGACAGTGCCTGGAGGTGGCATTCGTAGGAGGAGACCATATAGTGGCTGAGTGGCACAGCCTGGAGTTGGTTGAAGCATGAGAAGAGACCATATAGTGTCTGAATGGCACAGCCGGGAGTTGGCAGAAGCATGAGGAGACCATTGAAATTTAAGAATGTTAAACAGAAATTTAAGATTTTTTTATTGAAATTGAGACTTTTGAAATTGAACTTTTAACTCCCAAGTTTTAGTGTCCCGGGCCCTGGCGTGTGGGTACAAAGGACCAAATCTATCAAGGAGTCACATGTCACATTGCAGCAGAATGACAGAGCCTGGAGGTGGCATCAGTATGAGGAGACCATATAGTGTCTGAATGGCACAGCCTGGAGTTGGCGGCAGATGAGGAGACAATAGGGCCTCACAATCTCTCAGAAAAAAAGATGAATTTTTAAATTTCCATTGAAGATGTATGGTACCTAGTGCTACCATAAACAAATATAGGTAAACTGTACTACTGACTGTTCGGTGGAGAAGGGACCACTGGTAGACTGCTGTATGAACTCGGGTGGTGCTCAGACTGAATTAAACAGTTCAATAAATCTTGATAGAAGAATAAATTAATAGTCGGCAACTCACCACGCTGGTTCTTGTGAGATCCTTCTTTATTACGGCATACGCACATGCAACAAACAGGGGAGAGACAGACTGTGGGGGGTACAACAAGTCGGCGACTGCAGGGACCGTCCGATGGGGCAAGTTAGTCATTCCGGGCTGTCCATCTTCACCTAGAGGCCCTCTTCTCCGCTTCGGGCCGGCCCCGGACTAGTGATGCTGCCTTGACGATGACACACATGGACGTTCATGTGCAGGGACATCACGGGCATGCTGGGAGTTGTAGTTTTGCAACATCTGGAGGTCCGCAGGTTGAAGACCACTGATGATGGGATTGACAGGCAGAGAGTTCACTCGAGTATAAGCTGAGGGGGAGATTTCAGCACGAAAAATCGTGCTGAAAAACTCGGCTTATACTCGAGTATATACTGTAGTTGCTGAAACACACAGCCTGAATCAGGCAGCAGCAGAAGTACAGAAGAGGGCTTAATAACCCATAACATTAAAAGGTGAATAATGAAATCTGTATACAAGATGTATGTTAGCTAGTGCTAACATCAAAAAAAAAATTGACACAGGCCCAGCATCATCAGTAAGCCAAGTAGTTCCTGAAACACACAGCCAGGATCAGGCAGCAGGATGCGCATATATAAGAGGACTTCACAACCCTACACTTTAAAACATCAATGTTGAAATATCTATTGAGCATGCATGTTTGCTAGTACTACCATAAAAAAAATGTAGGTAATATCCAAGACAGTTCCAGCAGCATCAGAAAAGAATATATTGGCTGAATGACACAGCCTGGAGGTGGGGAAAGCATAAGGAGCCCAAACAGTGTCTGAATGGTACAGCCTGGAGTTGGCCGAAGCATGAGAAGACCATATAGTGGCTGAATGGCACAGCCTGGAGTTGGCAGAAGGATAAGGAGACAAAATAGTGGCTGAATGAAACAGCCTGGAGGTGGCAGCAGCAGCATCAGGAGTCCTGAAAGTTGCCCGGTGACAGTGGGTGGCAATACCAGTACCCGGTGATGAAGGTGGCTGGAATGTTTGTAAATGGGGAGCAGTGCCTTAAATCTGTTTGGCACTATCCATATAAGTGGTAGTGTAGCACCATGGTCAATCTACTCTTAAGCATTTGGCATTGGTGGGTGGAAATCCTGGCTGATCTATGCCTGATTCATCTTCACAAAGGTCAGTCTCTAAACAGTTTTCATGGACAGACGAGTTCTCCTTGCAGTGACTATGGCCCCCGCCGCACTAAACACCCGCTCTGACCGTAGTTACAGCTCCATAAATCGGCGCTGCCGTGCACTTTGAACACACCGACAGGCTCAAGGACTGGACCACCAAAATTGTGCAGGGCTGGTACTGCCTTCTTCACAAAAAAATGATGGCTTGGCACTCTCCACCTCGGCTCGGCACAAGACATCAGTTCTCTGAAAGGTTCAGAGTCCACCACTTGAAAAGGGAGGGACTGCAGCACCAGCAACTTAGACAGGAGCACATTTAGCTTCTGCGCCTTTGGATGAGTGGGTGCATACTGTTATCTCTTGGACATGGCTTCACGGATGGATTGTTGGCGGAATGACTGACTAAAAGTGGGAGGGGCAGGAGCATCTGGAGTTACAAAAGGAGGGTATGACACACAGCTCCCTTTGGCTGAGGTGGTGGAGCCTTGGCTTGCTGAAAGAGGGAGCGGCGTGCCACTGGGTGATGTAGCAGGCTAGACCACTACATCGGAGCCACGGTTCTCCCAGGCCACTTTATGGTGGCGAAGCATATGTTGATGTCAGATGGCAGGAGGTGGATCCACTGGACCAGAGGAGAGATGGCGTGGGCCGTACCAGGGGAACGGAGTCTAAGGGATTACTGGTTTTCACCAGAGCCCGCCGCAAAGCGGGATGGTCTTGCTGCGGCAGTAATCCCCAGGTCGTTCCACCCGATAGCGACTCAACTCCTCTGGTTGCTGAGATAGACGCGGTACAGGAGGAATAGGCAGAAGCGTAGTCAGACGTAGCAATGGTCAGGACAGGCAGCACAGGTTCTAAAGCGGTAGTCACGGGCAACGGGTCGGCAACAGGCAGGGTAACTCTGGAACAACAGGGAACGCTTTCACAAGGCACAAGGCACAAAGATCTGGCAGGAGGCTGTGGGAGGAGAAGGCATTTATAGGCAGTGCACAGGTGAATGCCTAATTACGTCCAACCAGCATACAAACCTTAACCCTTAATAGCCACTTTGGGCCAGGCACCAATCACTGGTGCACTGGCCCTTTAAATCTAAGAGTCCCGGCGCGCGCGCTCCCTTGAGAGTGGGGACGCACTCGCCGAGACGCCGGAGCGCTGCCTGGGGACATACGCTGTGACGCTCCCAGGCCAGCAGGGGGCCAGGAGCGCTCAGCGTAACAGTTGACGCAGGGCCGTGGTGCCAACATTGGGACCCTGGCCACGCTTCACCTTCTGCCGACATATCTTGCATGTGGCTATGTTAACCTCCACCGGATGCTTGGTGAAAAACTGCCACACCACAGAGTAGCTGATTTTCCCACCAATAGTCCACCCTAATTGACTGCTACTGCCGCCATCTCCAAAAACCCCTGTTCCACTACCTCCCGGGAAGGTAGGCTGCCGCGAAGCAGGTTGTCTCCCCCGGGCAGGTTTGGCTCCAGAATTTCCATTTCTGCTACCACGCTGACTGCCAACAATGCTACCACCTTGCTGGCTCAGTTGCTGCCTCACGGGCAACCTGCAACTCTCTTCACCTGATGATGATGAAGCCCCTTCTACACCAGGCTCCCAATTATGATCGGCTTCATCATCATCATCAACAAGTATCTACACATCAATGATGTCCTCCTCCGTTTCCTCAACAGTGTCTGCTTAAGGACCCTGAACCCTGGCAACACCGCCTCCCACGTCACTCTCCTCATCTCTACTTGCCTGTCTAGCGGAGGAAGCTGCGGATGTCTCCTCCACTTCTTGGCTGGGCAGTAGCTGCTGACTGTCCTCTATTAGATCATCCTCAGTGAATAGTGGAGCTGAACCCACAGCATAAGATACTTTTGTAGGAGAGGGAACAGCATAGGACAGAGGCAATGGGAGGACAGGGACTGCTCCCAGGCCATGCCAACTTAGGGTTGTGTCTGAGGAACCCACCGACTGTTGACTGGAGGTATCAGATGTCACTTGTGATGAAGTGGATGACCATGTTAACCAATCGACAACGGCAGATAAGTTGCTGGTCGAGACACGACCGCTAGCTGATAACGGGAGCTCAAGCCTCTCGCTGCGACTCCTGCTGCCACTCGCCCCTAGTCTGCTGTGACCTCTGCCTGAAGGATTGAGGCCTCTGCCACTGTTCTGTGCACGTCCTGGCACTTCTCTACCTGACACACTTATTGCGTATATGAGGGGAGTACAATACGCTTCACTACGCTTAAAACAGTATTTGTCTAGAACAGCAACAGGTGTGCACTTTTGGCTGGCCTTTCACAGTATCTAAGCCCTTGACAGATTAACAGGTACAAATAGCACACTACTTAGATGTAGGTATGTAGAATATACTGATGAGGGCAGAAAAATGCTCTACAGTACACTTAAAAAAATATCTTAGTGCAACACCAGCTGATGAGTACTTTTGCCTGGACTTTCACAGTATGTATGCACTTGACAGATTAACAGGTACAAAATAGTATTCTACTTAGATGTACATATGCGGTATGCACTAATGAGGGCAGAAAAATGCACTACAATACACCTAAAAACTCTGCAGGAGATTACCTTTTTCTGTCCTTTCACAGTATGTAGGCCTTTGACAGATTAACAGGTACAAAATAGTACACTACTTAGATGTACATAAGCGGTATGCACTTTTGAGGGGAGAAAAATGCGCTACAATGAGCCTAAAAACTCTGTAATTTTTTTAAAACATCAGCTGGTGAATACTTTTGGCTGTCCTTTCACAGTATGTAGGCCCGTGACAGATTAACAGGTACAAATAGTGCACTACTTAGATGAACGTATGCGGTATGCACTTATGAGGGGAGAAAAATGCACTACAATGAGCCTAAAAACTCTGTAATTTTTTTAAAACATCAGCTGGTGAATACTTTTGGCTGTCCTTTCACAGTATGTAGGCCCGTGACAGATTAACAGGTACAAATAGTGCACTACTTAGATGAACGTATGCGGTATGCACTTATGAGGGGAGAAAAATGCACTACAATGAGCCTAAAAACTCTGTCATTTTTTTTAAAAACACAAGCCTGTGATTACTTTTGGCTGTTGTTTCCCAGTATGTAGGCCTGTGACAGATTAACAGGTACAAAATAGTACACTACTTAGATATAGGAATGTAGTATGCACTGATGAGGGCACATAAAATGCGCTACAATGCGTCTAAAAACTCTGTAATATTTTTTAAAACACCAGCAGGAGATTACTTTTGCCTGGACTTTCACAGTATGTAGAAACTTGACAGATTAACAGGTACAAAATAGTACACTACTTAGATGTACGTATGTGGTTTGCACTTATAAGGGCAGAAAAATGCGCTACAATGAGCCTAAAAACTCTGTAATTTTTTTTAAACACCAGCTGGCGGTCTTTTTACATTATGTAGGCTCTTGACAGATTAACAGGTACAAATTAGTACACTACTTAGATGTACGTATGTGGTATGCACTGATGAGGGCAGAAAAATTTGCTACAGTACCCTTGAAAAAAATATATTTTTGTAAAACACCAACAGTACACAACAGTGCTGCAGCCAGAAAAAGTTGTGTACTAAACACAAAATTGCACTCTGTCACAGACTATTAGGAATGGACTGCTAGGTATTATACTGTCTACAGACTAGTATAACCAGCAGATAATTTTTTTGTGGAACAAGGATACTGAATTGCGCTGAAAAATTATTTCTGCATCCTCTGCTAAGGTTTATGAAGTTGAGGCAGCTTGTTGTTGAAATGTAGGAGGCAACACACAGCTATCTTCCCCTCTGCAATAAAAATCCTTTTCAGTGAAAAAAACAATACTCTCTCCAAGAGAACGCTGATGTGACTTGGAGGATGTTAAACGCTGCTGGACTGCGCTTTTCTTTGCTGTAACACAGGCTGTCCATCCCATCTCTCTGCAGTGTAATGAATGAATTGACTGGCCTAAATATGGCTTATATAGGGCTGGGATATCACAGGGGTGACTGCCTGCTGATAGGCTGCATCCTGCATGTGATTCAGGGTCATCCCACCTACTTCCCTTCCCGCCTTGCCTTCCCGCCTTCCCAGAGTCCCTTGCCCCATGTGCTGACATGTGGATCTGCCATTGTAGATGCCCTGGAGCATTTAAATGGAAAATGTTGTGCATTTTCATCTTAGTAATGCACACTACATTTTCATCAAAATCTGAAAAGGAAAGAGATAATCTTAAATATTCTGTACTAAAACTGCACCGAACCTCTGCGACATATCTGAAACATCTACATATGTCATACAGCTGTTTGTGCAAGATGCAGAAAATGCAAAGCATTTTTGGCCTTGTATTTGTAACCGCTCATTTTATCACTGTGACCTTCAGAAAATCCATCACTGGTCTGCCCATCCACTAGACATTGGGAACCATGTATGGAAATCATGTGGTCCCTCCATGAAATCTAATGGTCAGTATGGAGCAAACTATCATTATACTTTTAAAGCAGTAGTGAAGGGTTTTGTTTCCATGTAGTTGCACATTTGGTAATGCTTTTATTTTATAAGAAATACAATTATGCACATTATTTAGGATAATACATTGTAGAAGTAGAATCTATTAATTGTATATTAGAGACAGCCATATTCTGAGAGAGTTAAAAAACCAAATCCTGGTCTATTTCACTTAGTTCAGAATAGTAAAAGTCGCATAATGTCACAGTGGAGATATAAATAGAGTACAGAAATGTGCTTGGACAGGATGCAATAGAGTTTCTGGGCCAATTCTTGCACTTGAGTATAGAATTATCCATTAGCTGTAATGTCAGTTCCATATGGCAAGTTGGCATCATCAGACCTGCTTTCCTTTTGTGTAAAACATCTTTGTGATTACAGTAGAGACTCTATACCCACACAAACCAAGCTTAAGGCACCTGACCTGGTAGAACTGTCAATTATTTTACTGGATTTAAATAACTATTGAAATAGATAATATTAGAGGAATACTTTTATTCCCATTAGAAAGGTAAACAGCAGTATGTCTATTTTTAAGAGCTATGTGTGGAATGACTTTTGTAACATGGGGAGGACAAAAATGAGAGAAAACCTAGACTGTTGCTCATTTCAACCAATCATATTGCATGCCACTTTTTATATCTTAGTCTTTTTTTTTTTTTTACCATGCACAGAATTATATGACTGTTTGTTTATCATTTTGCCAATCTATTAATCTACTATTACTACCTGTATATGGCAGAAGGCCTTAACCTCTTAAGGACCCTTGAGCGGGGACCGGACCGGGGTGACTGCTGAAATCGTTCAGCAGGCATCCCGTGTAAACGCCCATGGGGGGTCATCAGACCCCCCCATGTTGGCGATCGCGGCAAATCGCAAGTGAATTCACACTTGCGAATTGCACGATTCTGGGTCATTACGGGTCTATGGTGACCCGGAATATAAGGGGGATCGCGGTTGTCTAAGACACCTACGATCCCCCTGAAGGGATAAGAGTGAGGGGGCAGGGGTGCCACCCCTCCTATCCCTGCTATTGGTTGCCAAAAGCTACTACCAATAGCAGATAAGGGGCGGGAGGGTTAACTTTAGTTGTCCCGGTCCTGCCCACCTACAATAGGAGGGGCAGGATGGGGAAACCCGAAAGGAACCGGCGCCGAAGATCCACTTACCCATCAGGGCGGGCGACGGAGACTGCGGGCAACGGAGATCGGCGGGCGGCGATGTCGTGCGGCTGGATCGTACGGAAGCCGGTGAGTTGCCTAGCAACATCTGGAGGGTACAGTTTGAGACCACTATACAGTGGTCTCTAACTGTAGCCCTCTAGATGTTGCAAAACTACAACTCCCAGCATGCCCATACAGCTGTTTGGGCATGCTGGAATATGTAGTTTTGCAAAAGCTGGAGGGCTACAGTTAGAGACCACTATACAGTGGTCTCTAAACTGTATCCCTCCAGATCTTGCAAAACTACAACTCCTAGCATGCCCAAAAAGCTGTTTGCCATCTGGGCATGCTGGGATTCGTAGTTTTGCAACAGCTGGAGGACCATAGTTTGGAGATCACTTTGCAGTGTTCTCTAAAACTGTAGCCCTCCAGATGTTGCAAAACTGCAAATCCCAGCATGCCCAAACAGCTGTCTCGGCATGATGGGAGTTGCTGTTGATTTTACAGCGGTTCTGACATAAATGCAAAAAAAGAAATACTCACATGTGACCCCATTTTGGAAACTACACACCTAGTGTAATGTAATAAGGGGTACAGTGAGCATCTATGCTCCACAGGTGTCTGACAGATTTTTGGAACAGTGGTCCTTGAAAATGAAAAATGTAATTTTCCCACTGTTCCAAAGATGTCAAACGCCAGTGGGGTGTAAATACTTACTGCACCCCTTATTAAATTCTGTGAGGGGTGTAGTTTCCAAAATGGGATCACATGTGGGGGGTCCACTGTTCTGGCACCACGGGGGGCTTTGTAAATGCAAAAGCTCAATGGCGCTCCTTCTCTTCTGAGCATTGTAGTGCTCCAGCAGAGCACTTGACGTCCACACATGGGGTATTTCCATACTCAAAAGAGATGGGGTTACAAATTTTGGGGAGCATTTTGTCCTATTACTCCTTGTAAAATTTTGAAATTTGAGGGGAAACTAGCATTTTAGTAAAAAAAATAAATCATTTACACATCCAACTTTAACTAAAAGTCGTCAAACACCTGTGGGATGTTAAGGCTCACTGGACCTGTTGTTACGTGCCTTGAAGGGTGTAGTTTGCAAAATAGTATGCCATGTGTTTTTTTTTTTTTTTGCTGTTCTGAAACCATAGGGGCTTCCTAAATGTGACATGCCACCCAAAAACCATTTCAGAAAAACTCACTCTCCAAAATCCCACTGTCGCCCCTTCCCTTCTGAGCCCGCCGAACACTTGACATACACATATGAGGTATTTTCTTACTCGAGAGAAATTGGGTTACAAATTTTAGGAACATTTCTCTACTTTTACCCCTTGTAAAAATTCAATAACTGTGTCTACAAGAACATGCCAGTGTAAAAAATGAAGATTTTGAATTTTCTCCTTCAATTTGCTGCTATTCCTGTGAAACACCTAAACAGTTAACAAACCTTTTGAATGTCATTTTGAATACTTTGAGGGGTGCAGTTTTTATAATTGGGTCATTTGTGGGGAATTTCTAATATGAAGGCCCTTCTAATTCACTTCAAAACAGAACTGGTCCCTGAAAAATTTTGATTTTGAAAATTTTGAGAAAAATTGGAAAATTGCTGATATACTTTGAAGCCCTCTGATGTCTTCCAAAAGTAAAAACATGTCAACTTTATGATGGGAACATAAAGTAGACATATTGTATATGTGAATCAATATATAATTTATTTGTAATATTAATTTTCCTTATAAGCAGAGCGCTTCAAAGTAAAAAAAAAAAAGCGAAATTTTCAATTTTTTCATCAAATTTTTTAATTTTTCACCATGAAATGATGCAAGTATCGACAACATTTTACCACTAACATAAAAGTAGAATATGTTACAAAAAACATTCTCAGAATCAGAATGAAAGGTAAAAGCATCCCAGAGTTATTAATGTTTAAAGTGACAGTGGTCAGATGTGCACAAATTGGCCGTGTCCTACTGTGAAAATTGGCTGGGTCCTTAACCTGTTCAGGTCCTTAACCTGTTGGGACCCTGGTACTTAAGGAGCCAGGACGTATGCATACGTCCTGAGTCATTCCGATTTCCGCTGCTCGCCGGGTGGAGATCGGAACGGCATGCCTGCTGAAATCGTTCAGCGGGCATGCCATGCAAATGCAGAGGGGGGTCCCGGGACCCCCACATGTCGGCGATCGGCAAGGTACGATACACCGCCAATCACCTGCCGTTGCTGGGGAGAAGTGACAATACTGTCACCTCCCCAGCAACGCTGCTATTGGCCAGCGATCGTCCAGCCAATAGCAGTTTGGCAGAGGAGGGGTTAACGGCTCCGTCTCCGTGCTCTGTGCGCTTACTGAGTTCAGTCAGCGGGCAGGGCGGAAAGATAAGGACCAGGATCCCCCATCAGAGCATCGGAGACCCTCAGGAAGAAGAGGACCCCATTAGATCAGGGTGAACTTTTTCCAGGGACAGGTAGGGAATCAAAACAAAAGTAAAAGTGAAAAAACAGTAAAAAAAAAAAAGTAAACCCCCCCTGACCCCATAATAGGTCCCCAAGGGTCTGCTGTCACCTGATCCGTGTGACCCCGGGCCCTATTAGGGGTTTGGGTGCTGCAAGTGCCACCCATTTTTTTGGGGCCGCAGCTTCTTCTTTTTTTTCTCCCTGTAAGTTTACACCAAGCACAACACACTACACAATACACACTACACACTACACACTTCCCTCTTTTTGGAGGCCTACGTACCGCTCATTGACCTCTCTGTAGATGAGTCTCTCATCAGTTTTAAGGGGAGACTCATCTTCCGCCAGTATATTCCCTCGAAGCGGGCGCGGAATGGCGTGAAGCTCTATAAACTTTGCGAGAGTACCTCCGGATACACTTGCAAGTTTAGAGTATATGAGGGACGAGATTCCCGTATTGAACCCCCAGAATGTCCCCCCACTCTGGGTGTTAGCGGGAAAATTGTTTGGGACCTTATGCACCCATTGCTGGATAAGGGTTTCCACGTATATGTGGACAACTTTTATACCAGCATCCCTCTGTTCAAATCCCTTTCCGCCAGATCCAGGTCCGCTTGTGGGACCGTGCAGTGGAACCAGAGAGTCCTCCCTCTAAATTTGGTCCAGACGCCTATCCCCAAGGGGGAGTCCCGTGCCCTGACCCATGATAACCAGTTGTTGGTCAAGTATAAGAGGGATGTCCTTATACTCACCACTATTCATGGAAATGGCAGCAACCCTGTTCCTGTGCGAGGTACCGTGGGACCGGTCCTCAAAACTGATTGTATTCTGGACTACAATCGTTATATGGGGGGAGTTGATCTCTCAGATAAAGTCCTCAAGCCATATAACGCCATGCGGAAAACACGGGCATGGTACAAAAAAGTTGCGGTCTACAAAGTACAGGTTGCCATGTACAACGCTTTTGTACTATCCCAGTACGCTGGCAACACAGGGACATTCCTCCAGTACCAAGAAGAAGTCCTAAGGTTCCTGATCTTTGCTGACCGGGAAAGATCAGGCCGGACTTCCCAAGGGTCTGGAGTTATGGGCGCCAGGATCGTCCCAGGCCAACACTTTCCAGGTGTGATCCCCCACAGTGGAAAGAAGGGACGAACCCAGAAAAAATGCAGTGTGTGTTTCAGGAAGGGGATTTGGAAGGACACCACATATCAATGTGACACTTGCCCTGATAATCCGGGCCTCTGCATAAACTGCTTCAGGGAGTATCACACTTCCATGGAGCCCTAAATTTTCCCTTTTTATGTTAATTTTCCATAATTTGACCAATGTACTAAATCCAGAGTACATTCCAAAATTTTAACCCCATAAATCTCTAAATTGCCCCCCCCCCAAAAAAAAACCTGATAAGACCTCTGGGGGTGTTTTTTTCAAAAATGGGTCATAGGTCACTGAGTCACTATTATCGGGGACTTTTTTATGTTGCCTCACATGCACATCGCTCTCTCTCCACCTGAGCGGGTGCGCATTTGAGGCAACAGGTTAGGGACGACCACACACATCACATTCCCAGAATGATGATTCAGAGCATAGGGTTTGGGGCGGGCATATTTTTTTTTAGTTTTGGCTATGCTCTGGGTCATCATTCTGGGAACATATCCTGTTTAATTATAATTTTCTGGCCCACTGTACCCCATATTACGGGTCTCTGTACCCCACCTGTATACCCCAGTTACGGCCCATTGTCCCCCATAATGTTCCCCTATTTTAGGGCTAAGTGCGCCCCCATTAACGCTCCTTGAGGGGGGGTCCCACATCCTGGCTCCTTATGAAGCTTAAGGCCCCTGACTGCCCTTTCACTCCAGCAATATCTGCTGCGCATCCGCCGAGCCATTATCATCAAAAAATGAGGTATGTCCTTACTCAAAAGAAATGTATTTACAAATTGTGGGGTGTCTTTTCTGCTATTAACCCTTGTAAAAATGTAAAATCTTTGGGAAAACTCACATTTTAGTGAAAAAAAACATTTGTGAAACCCCTGTGGGGTATTAAGGCTTACTTTACCCCTTGTTACATTCCTTGCTGTCCTGGCACCATAGGGGCTTCCTAAATGCGACATGCCCACCGAGCAAAATTTGGTCTCAAAAAGCCAAATATGACTCCTTCTCTTCTGAGCGTTGTAGTTCCCCTGTAGTGCACTTCTGGTCAACTTATGGGGTACATCCATACTCAGAAGAGATGGGGTTACAGATTTTAGGGGGTATTTTCTCCAATTAACCCTTGCAAAAATGTGAAATTTGGGGGAAAACACATTTTTGTAATTTTTTTTTTTTTTACATATGCAAAAGTCGTGAAACCCCTGTGGGGTATTAAGGCTCACTTTATTCCTTGTTACGTTCCTCAAGGGGTCTAGCTTCCAAAATGGTATGCCATGTGTTTTTTTTTTTTTTGCTGTCCTGGCACCATAGGGGCTTCTTAAATGCGACATGCCCCCCGAGCAAAATTTGGTCTCAAAAAGCCAAATATGACTCCTTCTTTTCTGAGCATTGTAGTTTGCCCGTAGTGTACTTCTGGTCAACTTTTGGGGTACCTCCATACTCAGAAGAGATGGGGTTACAGATTTTAGGGGGTATTTTCTCCAATTAACCCTTGCAAAAATGTGGAATTTGGGGGAAACACATTTTTGTGATTTTTTTTTTTTTACATATGCAAAAGTCGTGAAACCCCTGTGGGGTATTAAGGCTCACTTTATTCCTTGTTACGTTCCTCAAGGGGTCTAGTTTCCAAAATGGTATGCCATGTGTTTTTTTTTTTTTTTGCTGTCCTGGCACCATAGGGGCTTCCTAAATGCGACATGCCCCCCGAGCAAAATTTGCTCTCAAAAAGCCAAATATGACTCCTTCTCTTCTGAGCATTGTAGTTCGCCCGTAGTGCACTTCAGGTCAACTTATGGGGTACCTCCATACTCAGAAGAGATGGGGTTACACATTTTGGGGGGGTATTTTCTGCTATTAACCCTTGCAAAAATGTGAAATTTGGGGGGTAACACACATTTTAGTGAAAAATTTGCAATGTCGTGAAACACCTGTAGGGTATTAATGCTCACTTAATTCATTGTTACGTTCCTCAAGGGGTGTAGTTTCCAAAATGGTATGCCATATGTTTTTTTTTGCTGTTCTGGCACCATAGGGGCTTCCTAAATGCAACATGCCCCCCAAAAACCATTTCAGAAAAACGTACTCTCCAAAATCCCCTTGTCGCTCCTTCGCTTCTGAGCCCTCTACTGTGCCTGCCGAAAATTTACATAGACATGTGAGATATGTCCTTACTCGAGAGAAATTGGGCTACAAATATAAGTATACATTTTCTCCTTTTAACCCTTGTAAAAATTAAAAAATTGGGTTTACAAGAACATGCAAGTGTAAAAAATGAAGATTGTGAATTTTCTCCTTCACTTTGCTGCTATTCCTGTGAAACACCTAAAGGGTTAAAATGGTGACTGAATATCATTTTTAATACTTTGGTGGGTGCAGTTTTTATAATGGGGTCATTTGTGGGGTATTTCTAATATGAAGACCCTTTAAATACACTTCAAACCTGAACTGGTCTCTGAAAAATAGTGAGTTTGAAAATTTTGTGAAAAATTGGAAAATTACTGCTGAACTTTGAAGCCCTCTGGTGTCTTCCAAAAGTAAAAACCTGTCAATTTTATGTCCATTTTCCTTACAAGCAGAGAGCTTCAAAGTTAGAAAAATGCAACATTTTCTAATTTTTCATCAAATTTTGGGATTTTTCACCAAGAAAGGATGCAAGTTACCACAAAATTTTACCACTATGTTAAAGTAGAATATGTCACGAAAAAACTATCTCGGAATCAGAATGATAACTAAAAGCATCCCAGAGTTATTAATGTTTGAAGTGACAGTGGTCAGATGTTCAAAAAATGGCCGGGTCCTAAGGTGTAAAATGGCAAGTCTGTTACCTGCCATGCTGATTCCCTTAATAAAAAGATGCAATGAAGAGCAGCAGATGGGTGAGTGTCGTGTTACTTTCCTCTTCTTTTTTGCTAGACTGTGGACTGTACTGTATTTAACACAAGCACCCCTTTCTATATAAGATTGGTCTTGCTGCACTGAAGAGTCCAGTTGTGGGGCATATAGCTTCAGATCCATAGTGTGTAGTGTCCAAACCTGTTCCTTTTCCTGCCCATCAGCTTCACCTAGGTGACCTTAAACTCCATGTACAATCCAGAGAACAGAAAAGCAGCAGCATCCATATGAACAAATTTCATGTATTTAATCCAAACAAGTACACACAAAGTGGCAACATATCCATGTTCAATGCATAAGGAACAATTCAGGACCCAATTCTGGAGATCGTAGGGCGATCAGATCTGATCGCGAGGCAATCAGACGCAGTTTTTTAAACACTGGGGCACCATTTAAACATGGCCACTTTCTGTGGACATTTTTGGATGGAATAACTTTCTAAACACCTGTTTAGAAATACAGAGTAATACAGAGTAATACAACAATTAACAAGCTAGTGATCAACATGCAGACTGAGAATTCTCAGTGGCTCTTCAATTACCATTCTAGTCAATCTGGGTTCACATGTTAAATCTTGTAGAGTCATTTTAGGTAAACAGGTGAGACACAGACAAAGCTCTTCTGCTTTCTGATCTTGGATCCATTTCAAGAATTTCAAAACTTGCTAGCAAAGACTGCCATACAATTCCACATATGGATCCAGCTGTAGCATCTTAATAAAATCCTTACATCAAATGTGTTCTGCCTGGAGCCACCCCTAGATCATTGAATACTAATTTAAACAGCTTTTAATAAACTTAGTTCTATATGTGTGGAGGTTCCCCCAGTCAGTGTTCCATGCAAAAGACTAGCATTTTTGTAACTCTATGGATACAATAATGCCTTTTTCAGCAACCAATTGGCTCCTCTTAGCATTTATAACCCCCAAGTACAAGGACTGTAGTCATGTGTATGCCATTATAGTTTTAGTATATAAGATATGTGTCTATTGTGTTATATAATGTTATATTATATCCCTAGTACCCACCCCACCCTTCCCCATCAAAAGACTTATCATTGTGCAGAATGAGTGCTCTATGGCATATTCACCACAGGAGATTGTGGTTGGACTTCTGCGATCTCCTGCTCGTTCACTCTGGCTGTGGCTCACATGCCCGCTCAATGCATCTTTATTGGAGAGCCAAAGATACAGCGTTAGTGAATCTCTGGCTCTCCCATAGGGATGGATGGAGGGAGTGTGTTGACCACCACTTCATGCCATGGTCGACACAGTGTCATTCCTGCAGAGAGCGGGGGCGCCGGGTAGGAGATTGAAAGGGGTTTCAGCAGTTGGATATTCCATGATCTGGATACTGGATAACTCCTTTAAGAAAATGATTGCTCAAAACAATTAAACTACCCAAGGACATTATATAAGTAAGAAATTAATAAGGACAAGGGGCAGAGTTACTATTGAAAATGCTCCAGAGTTTTGGCAAAAATGTGTGCCAAAAATATGCCTTACATGACTTACACCACATTTATTATGTGTTTGAAACACTTGTTTACAGACAAAAGGGGAGTGGCCTCAGTAAACAGTCTGTGTAGTAGAAAGTTTAAGTAAGTGTGGGCAGACTATCTAAGCTTACTTAAAGGGTTATTATCATCTCAAATAGTTTGCCCCAACCCACAGGATAGGGGATTAAAAGGTGATTGGTAGACATCCGACTGCTGGTGAACATTACACTCAGTCTGAGGTGCAATGTCCCTTTATTCCCAGCAGTTGGAACCCTACCGATCACCATGTTACCACTCTTCTGTGAATAAGGGGTAGACTATTGTAGATGGTAATACCTTTTTAACAAGCAAACAAAACCTATGATGTAAGATCCTTTTACTTGTGCTGGATTCCTGGCCAATGGCATTTTTTCAGTTCTAATCATGTGGTGTTGGATCCATCTTTGTGAATTCAGGTGTAAATAACAGTGTTGTAGTCTAGATCCTGTTGTAAGGGCAGGGAGATAAACATGAAAGCATGAGCATACACGAAAAGTCTTATCAGGACAAAACCATGAAAGTACAGTGTAGAATAGAAACATTGATAAGAGAGTCCTGACAATACAATCTTGCACTCAGTAAGGGTGACTACAACAGGTTAGGGATATATGCTTTATTATAGTTAAACTTAAAGCATCTGGTATAGAAAGGCTTTTAACAGAGATTTGGGGTTACTTGAGGCCAGGGTAAAAGAGAGTATTAAGAAGCTCTTGAAACTTTAAAAGGTTGTAGAGTGACAAATTGTACATAGAAGGAAATTTAAAAGAAGTGCAGATATGTAATAAAAGTAAGATATGAGAAAAAAATATATAAGAAAATATGGGAGTTATAGCGATAGTGCAGAAGTATCTGGGTATTAATGAGGAAATATACAGTACAGGAACTGAGCAGAATATAGATTTGTATGTTAAAGTAAAATATTAATATGGATTTGTCATAAACAAACTGTGCTTACTGTGACTTTTCTTAAGAGATTTTATATCAACCTGCAAAAAAAGGCTGTGCCAAGTGAACAATAGAAAAATATAAGCAAATATAGAATACAAGCAACCCCAAGTTTTGGGCCCATTGTATGCCACACCCATGCCAATATACTCCACCTATACCAAATTGCTCTGCCCATACTGATATGCACTGCCCATCAGCATTTATGAAGAGAATCTGTACGTAATACTTCAAATATCAGTGTAATCTACTGTACAATGTATAGCATAGAGAAAAAAATACTACAATTATCTATGCTTTATACCCTAAGCTAATAAACAAGCTTGTCAGTTGCCCCAGCTGCACGACTACAACTCCCAGCAAGTATCTCGGGGCCCCCTACCCTCCCATGCAATGCACAAGCTGGACTGGGACAAATTTTAGGCCCTGACATTTTAGAATAAGCAGTAAAATTTTTTGGATGGGGGTCCAAATGCTGGGACCCTGACCGATACATTGTCGCCCAATCTTACTGCAGAGCTTACAAATTACAACAGCTCTGATGGGACAATCATGAGAATACACAATGATATCAGTGACCTGAGGGATGTCTTCTCTGTTGTGTTTCCGTTTCCTCTTCACATGTTCTTTGTCTTCCTCCAGCTACATCTTCTTTGCAGAGTCTGACGCCCGGACATAATTGGTTCCTCCCTTTGTCTACAGATACTCATCCTGTGTATACCCACAATAATCATTATAACTCTGCCAGACACCATGCCCTTGAATATAATACTGCGTAAGGATTAACAGCTCAACTGCAACTCATCCGTTGGTTGCTCTTAGCAACGGGATGCCCGCATCCTCCACCAAATGTAAGCATTCCTCCTTGGGGATAGCGCAGGATCAATATAAAATCCTAGACCGTCTGGTCACTGACTACACATATCAGCATGCACTGACCACTAACTGGTGAGCTGCCATCAGCCAGTTAAACATGTGCCTCCTGCAACCTGCTACTCACAATTCACACCCCTTCTTGGACCACTCACAGCTCCGGCTGTGTGTTTCCTCAACAGGGCCCGTGTCTCCCCCTTACAGCCAGCCTGCAGTTTCCTAGGGAGAGCCAAGATTACACTGAATCTCTTCCTTATAAACACCTCCCCTCTCTGCTGCTTCATTCATTAGGCCACAGGTGGAGGTTTCTCCAGGGTGAGCCAAGGAAATACACCCTTTCCTTGCCACAGTATCACAACTGCCACACATTTACCTCTGAATATAATTCTGCCACACACTGTGCCCATAATGATATTATCTCACACTGTTTCTTCTTCAGCTAAATCCCACCCCTGCACTGTCCTCTCCAAGATCGCTGTGTCCCTCTCCTCCGGATTCCGCTGTTCCACCCCCTCGACTCCTAAGTCCTCTCCAAAGTCCTCTGCAACCTCCCCAGACCCCTAAGTTCTCTTCATGCTACTCTGGTTCCCTCCCGAGACCCCTAAGTCCTCTCGAGGCTCCTCTTCCCCATCTGAGTTGTACAGAGTTGTAGTTGTGCAACAGCTGGAGAGCAGCAGATTAGAGAACACCAATCTAAACCAATATTCCTCAAACCATCGGTGATATGAGACGTACCCAATCACTCCCTGGCCCCCTACCCCTCTGCATCAATGTATAGTATATGTATGTATGATAGATGTGTATATGACTGGTGTATGTATGATAGATGTATGTATGCATCATACATATGTACATGCATCTATCAATCATACATATACAACTCCCCCTGTCATCCTAGATTTTCTCAGCCTCCCCCCCCCAACTTTGGTCCTCTCATCTTAACCCTCCCCAACCCCATCCCATCCTGGGTCCCCCAAACCTCCCCCACATCATTGGTTCGCTCCCCACCCCCTGTCTGCGCTCAGCACCGGTGCTCGGGTCAGAGCTTCATTGCATGGAGACTCTGAGGGAGTCACGTGATGACACGTGAAATTACGTCACCACTGCTCCCCTGTGCTCTGTGTACTAGGGCAGCCGCAGGTAGCTACTCTGATGATTGCAGCACTGCGGCGGCCGATGCCTAAGGATAGGTCCAAAGCACACCCAAAGGATAGGTCCTTAATCACAGGCCGATGAGTTACCAACACTCTGAACCCCTGACAGTTAGCTTGTCAGTAACCCGCATTATGCAGTGAATGGGTGCAGAAGCCCTGCACCATTATTGTATGATGGTGACATGTATCCTTTAAAGTATGTAATATAGTAACAAATAGCCATGGAATAGAATATTAGTGAAGATAAAATGTCAGAAAGGTTGAGAAAAGTCTGAGATTTATAAGAGAGAGGTCCCAAATGGGTTCATTGGTAGGTTCTGCAGTAATCTATCCTTCCCACAATAATAATAGGAGGAACATTTTTATTTTATGAGTTTGCAAGTGTATTACTTTGGAATAGAACAGGGTGGTCAGGATGTGGATGTACCATACTGTAATGAAATATCTTTATGAATGCAAAGACCAGTTGTTTAGTGTCAGCTACAATAATGGTCAGCAGCTCTATTATTCATATCAGACTGAAAGCAATAGCATGCAGGAATTCATGCAGAAAATATCTGTTACATATGCATATACTATGCATCAGCCATTACATTGAAACCTTGACAGGTGAAGTAAATAACATTCATTATCTTGTGATGATGGCAGGTGATAAGGGTTGGGATACATTAGGCAGCAAGTGTACAATCAGTTCTTGAAGTTGGGTTAAAAGCGGGAAAAATTAGACAAGCTTAAGAGTCTGAGTGACTACAGAAAAGGCCAAATAAATATGGCTATATAGCTGGGTCAGAGTGTCTTCAAAACATTCTTTATCAGTAAACCAGTAGACATGGCTCAGTAATGCACATTGAAAGTTAGTTCATATGGTCCAAACCCCCAGAAAAACAACTATAGTGAAAGGGGTACTCCGGTGAAAATATTTTTATTTATTTATTTATTTTTTATCAACTGGTGCCAGAAAGTTAAACAGATTTGCAAATTACTTCTATTAAAAAATCTTAATCCTTCCAGTACTTAATAGTTGCTGAATACTACAGAGGAAATTATTTTCTTTTTGGAACCCAGAGCTCTCTGCTGACATCACAGGCACAGTGCTCTCTGCTGACATCTCTGTCCATTTTAAGAACTGTCCAGAGTAGGAGAAAATCTCCATAGCAAACATGTGCTGCTCTGGACAGTTCCTAAAATGGACAGAGATGTCAGCAGAGAGCACTGTGCTCGTGATGTCAGCAGAGAGCACCGTGTTCCAAAAAGAAAAGAACTTCCTCTGTAGTATTCAGCAGCTAATAAGCACTGGAAGGATTAAGATTTTTTAATAGAAGTCATTTACAAATCAGTTTAACTTTCTGACACCAGCTGATAAAAAAAAAAAAAAAAAAAAAGGTTTCCACCGGAGTACACCTTTAACCTGTTGGGGACGGAGGGCGTACCTATACGCCTTCCGCCCACTCCGTGGCCCCACATCATAGCGGGTCGGGCCTGGCCTCTAACAATGGCAGGGACCCGTGGCTAATAGTGCGTGGCACTGATTGCGGTGCTGCGCTATTAACCCTTTACTTTGAAAGCCGCATTTAAAGTAAAAGTAAGACATTGCCAGTTAGCTCAGGGAGCTGTTCGAGATTGTTGCGGTGAAATTTAGGCATCCCGAACAGCTTACAGGACAGCCGGAGGGTCCCTACCTTCCTCCTCGCTGTCCGATCGCCGAAAGACTGCTCAGGGCCAGAGATCCAGGCATGAGCAGTAAAGTGGCAGAATCATTGATCAATGGTTTCCTATGAGAAACCATTGAACAATGTAAAAGATCAGTGTGTGCAGTGTTATAGCCCCATATGGGAGCTATAACACTGCAAAAAAAAAGTGAATAAAGATCATTTAACCCCTTCCCTAATAAAAGTTGGAATCACCCCCCTTTTCACATAAAAAAAATATGTGTAAATAATAAATAAAAATAAACATATGTGGTATAGCTGTGTGCGGAATTATAAAAATATATTGTTAATTAAAGCGCACGGTCAACGGTGTATGCGCAAAAAAATTCCAAAGTCGAAAATAGTGTATTTTTGGTCACTTTTTACATCATGGAAAAATATGAGTAAAAAGTGACCAAAAAGTCAATACAAAAATGGTAACGCTAAAAACTTCAGATTGCGGCGCAAAAAAATAGCCCTTATACCGCCCCGTACACAGAAAAATAAAAAAGTTATAAGGGTCAGAACATGACAATTTTAAACCTATAAATTATCCTGCATGTACGACAAAATCAAACCTATATAAGTAGGGTATAATTTTAATAGTATGGACCTACAAAATAAAGATAAGGTGTCATTTTTACCGAAAAATGTACTGTGTAGAAACGGAAGCCCCCCAAAATTTACAAAATGGCATTTTTTCTTCAATTTTGTCACACAATAATTTTTTCCCCTTTCGCTGTAGATTTATGGGTGAAATGACTGATGTCATTACAAAGTAGATTTGGTGGCACAAAAAATAAGCCATCATATGGATTTTTAGGTGCAAAATTTAAAGAGTTATGATTTTTAAAAGGTAAGGAGGAAAAAACAAAAGTGCAAAAACGGGAAAACCCTCTGTCCCCAAGGGGATAAAGCTTGTTTTCATAGAAAGGTTGCTGTGTATGCAGCCAAAGTATTGTCAGGGTGTCCATGCTAACCACTCTTCACTGCGTGGTTAGCATAGACACCCTGAAATCCCTTAGAGTATGCATGAAAAAAGTAATACAAATATAGCTTTGTCTTAGTTGCATTTTTAAGCTAGAGTAGTTATATTAGTCTAAGGCACAAGAAAATGACTACAACAGTAGACAAAGCACGAAAAAATTGAAAAAAAAGCAAATAAATAAATTTGTTAAAAAGATAAAGTAATCACTTTATTGAAAACAAATGTACACCTGGGGAAGAATGGTGGGGGGGGGGGGTTGTTTTATGGGGTGACTTTCCTCTCCTTGGGTGACTCAACAAATTCACTTTTTTAAGAGAGAGATAGAAATAGGCGTGTAAATAAAGTTTTCTGTAAGTAATCCAGGGGGGACAGATATTATTAAACTTAGTATGCAATGGATGTTCCCAAGCAGCCAGTTCTTCCAGTATTTACATATATATATATATATATATATATATATATATATATATATATATATATACACAAAGTTTCCACTTGATTTTTCTTCTGGTGTTTTTTTGGAAAACTGCCACTGCAGTTTTTGAGCCAAAGCCAGAAGTGTATTCAAAAGGAAAAGGACATATAAAGGAAAGACTTGCACTTCTCCTCCCTTATCGATCTACTTCTGACTTTGGCTCAAAGACTGCAGTGGCAGTTTTCCAAAAACTGCCAGAGAAAAAAAACAAGTGGATACTTAGCTTAATTCTGACAAGGATTATAAACTTAGAGGGAGTGTTGTTAGAGAAGACATGTAGCAGAGTTAGTAAGAGTCAAAACTGGACCATGGAGCAATAGAAGAAGAAGGTGGCTTGGTGTCTGTTACATCATGTGGATGGCTGCATGCTGGTCACTTATATAGGGGAAAAGATGGCACAACAATGCACTGTGGGTCGAATTCAGTTGAGAAAGCTTGATCATGGAATTTATTCAACTGTTACTCTGACATATATCAACTACATTGTTACAGACAAAGTACAAGTGAGAGCTCATTTCATGTTGCAGCATTGGGGCTATGCACCATAACATGCACTTAGTGTGGCGTTAAAGGAGTAGTTCAGTGCTGAAAAACTTATCCCCTCTCCTAAGGATAGGGGATAAGTTTCCGAACTCCTGTACGGGCCCCAGCAGCCCATGGGAAGGGGGTGTGTTGACCACCGCACGAAGCGGCCGCTGACATGCCCCCTCGACACAAATCTATGGAAGAGCTCGAGCGCTGCCTTTGGCAATCTCCAGCTTTGCCATAGCGCTGTATTGTATTGTATTGAGGGGGCGTGTCGGCCGCCGCTTCGTGTAGTGGTCGACACCCGCTATCTGGCCAGCGAGTCAGGGCCCCGTGCAGGATATCGCGGGGGGCCCAGCGGTCAGACCCCCCGTGATCTTAAACTTATCCCCTATCCTTAGGATAGGGGATATGCTTTTCAGCACTGGACTACTCCTTTAAGGAAACCCAAATATATGCCCAAGCTTGGTGCTATTTTTTAGCTATAGTTTGATGTTTGTAGAGTGCACAAGAAAGTTCACATGTCCTGGTGCACTTAAGAAATGGTTTTCAGTCCTTCCACAACATTGCATCATAACATCTACACTGTGCATCAGGCCTCCTGTGAGTTACTGGACTATCCGCACTGTTATCACTTATACAGTCTGCAACTTCTGTGTAGAGTTGGGGCCATCACTATATGGTCATGATAGTGGTCTTGGTGTGGTGCAATTATTTGCCCCTTGTATAGTGAATTTATTAGTATTATTGGACTCTGTATAGTGGGTCTTATTTTGTAACAATTTGACAGTATTATTTAGTCACTGCAGTAGTAATATGTGGCCCTGGCATGGATGTATTATTTTAAACCTCAACCCTTGAGAAAGGAGCTGGATACAGCTGTGTTTAGATGACCACCAAAATTTACATTAAAAAGTGGCCGACTAAGGAGGTGGTCTCCTTCTTAAAGTACATGGGCTGTATGCATAATATATGGTGGAATTGAAAATCAGTCACATTTAATCTGGTCTGTATAAAGGGGTGGCCTTCTCAAAGAAAAAGTTTGCTATATTTAACCCCTTAAAGACCGGGGCTTTTTCCGTTTTTAGACCTTATCTTTATTCTGTAGGTCCATACGGTTAAAATGATACCCTACTTATATAGGTTTGATTTTGTATCACTTCAGAAAAAAATCATGAATACATGCAGGAAAATGTACACGTTTAAAATGGTCATCTGCTGACCCCTATAACTTTTTTCTTTTTCTGTGTTCAGGGCGCTGTGATTGCTCATTTTTTGCGCCATGATCTGAAGTTTTTTGCGGTACCATTTTTGTTCTGATCAGACTTTTTATTCCCTTTTTTGTGGTATAAAAAGTGATCAAAAATGTGCTATTTTGGACTTCGGAATTTTTTTGCGAGTACGCCATTGAACGTGCAGTTTAAAAAGCGGTATATTTAAATATAATTCGGACATTTCCGCACGCGGCGATACCACATATGTTTATTTTTATTTGCACTGTGTTTTTTATTCTTGGAAATGCCGGGTGATTCAAACTTTTATTAGGGGAAGGGATAATTGAAAGTGTTAATGATTTTTTTACACTTTTCTTATGCAATATTATAGCTCCTATAGGGGGCTATAACATTGCATTAACTGATCTTTTATACTGATTGATCCATCTCCATAGGAATGGATCAATCAGTGTTTTCGGCGATTGAATGCTCAAGCCTGGATCTCAGGCTTGAGGCATGCAATCTGCAATTGGACTGCAGGAAGGAAGGTAAAAGACCTTCCTCCTGTGCTACAGCTGTTCGGGATGCCACGATTATACCCCGGCGATCCCGAACAGCTCCCTGAGCTAACCGGCAACTTTCACTTTCGTTTTTAGCCGCGCAGCTCAGCTTTGAGCCCGCGGCTAAAGTGTTAATAGCGTGTGGCACCCCGATCATATTTCCCGCAGAGAGCTGTGATTGGCCAGTTGGTTCAAGCCACTCACAGTTCTCTGCAGGAAATATGAATAATAGATATATATATATACGGCATATACTCATACTACAGTGGAACCAGAGAAGAGTGGCTGGTCGCCCGCATCTATACATTATACAGGACGATTGCATCGGGTGTCAGAAGTGACACCTGCTGCGATCTGTCTAATAATGCAAACACTACAGCTCCCAGCATGGAGCAGAGAGTGCTCCATGTTGGGAGCAGTAGTAGCTGCAGTTAAGGACAGATCACAGCAGGTATCACTGCTGACACCTGCTGTGATCCTCCTATCTATTGCAGAGATGCGAGCGCAGGAGAAAGCCGCTCACATCTATACGTTATACAGGATGATTGCAGCGGGTGTCGCTAATTGAGAAATTTGTTATTTTGAATCGAGCCGAAGTTCGGATTCGGTCTGAATTGAATTTTTCATGAAATTCGGAATGAATTCAACTTCATCCAATTCGATTTGCTCATCAATTATGATGATCATTATTATTATTATTATTATTATTAACAACTGTATATGTATTATATAACCTTACAGTCATACCATATATTCTACTGAACTGATCTACAATAGTAAAGGCAGTAAAAACATTTAACAGGAGCAGAAATAAAAAATTAATCTTCTTTTGATGGAAAAAGTGTTTTGGATCCAGCATGAAAAGTAAGAATTATATATACAGTTTCAAGAATGAGCAAATGATGACATTTCTGTTTGAAGCCTAGACAATATATATATATATATATATATATATATGTATATATATATATATGCTTTGCTGTATACATTTGTTTTTGCTGATAGTCTTATCTGTTCTTGCAGACAGATGACCAGTAACATTGTGTAAATATGACAGTAAAGCTTTGTTGTGAGCACTGAATGTATCCAGCTGCAGATCCATTTATCCAGACCACATTTTCCTTGCAGCCCTTTTGTAGGCATGTAAACTGGGATTCAGGCTGCACACAGGAGGATGTCTCTGCACAGAAATAACCAGCTAAGAGAAATGGGAGCACAGAGGAGAGCAGCTTCTTCCAGTAACAGCAGAAAGCTTCTTCAGCAGCAGTACCAGGAAGAAGGCTCCACTATCACCATCATCACTTAAGCCTGCTGCTTCCCATGGACTAAGAATGACATAGCCTGGAATGTGACAGAAGGATCTTTGCTGTGCTCAGGGTGAGACCAGGAGTTCAGTTCTACAGAAGCTTTGCCGCATTGACAATTCCTCCTGCAATCCACTCTTCCCACATTCACACTTTGTGTTGCCATGAAGACTGCTGCTCAGCTATAAGCATCATTAGACTTACTATGTTTCCCCTGCAAAGAGAATGCTGCTAAGGATTCTGCACTTGTCGTTATTATCCCTAGAATTATTACCAGCCTTGCAGGAACCAATAGGAAACTTTACAGGCTGCTATATTTCTTGCATAGTCTTGTGATATGTGCATGCGTCTTCTGCTGCACTTCCATGGTGGAAAATCTTTTATCGCAATTCCTATGCTGGGTCTACAATGTTTCTGTCCCTCTTCTGTGCTATTAGTGAAGTACAGTACTATGATGTGAGTTGTCTGTTTTCTGTGAGTCAATAATTCATATCATTGGAAGACCTGCCATGCACGATTAAGACACATATGCTTGGGTGGCAACCATCCCCTATGGAATAGTCCTTTGCTTCAGACCATCATCTGGGGAAAAGATATCTTGCTCTGTGCATGCTGGAAGGTCCAGATTGTTGCCCGGTTTGTAAACTTTCATTGTATTGCATGGAGAACATGCTGAGGATGCAGATGGTCCTCCACAAATGTTTCTCCAGCTCCTGCTCAGTGCACAGTGATTGGCTGGACAGCTTTGGATTCAAGATCTGAAATCACTTCAGTGTCAGATGGTGTTAGTCCCACTGTTAGTGTCAAGGGAGTTTTATCTGTCACTGGTCTATTTGATACTGAATATCTCTTGTTGGAATTAAACATTTTTTTCATATGGTCACAGGGATGTTTACTTGTTTCCAAACCAGCCTAGACATTGGCCAACCATTCAGAAACAAGACCTGCTCAAGGGGAAACTGAGGATCCAAGACTGAGAAGGTTGATGGCTTCTCTTAGGAGAGTTAAAATCTTGTTGGTGTTGAACCTGATTGCAGTTGCTGGATTTGTTCTGTTTTTGGCCAAGTGTAGACCAATTACTGTAAAAGGTGGAGAGTCCTTCCATGAGATCCATCCAAGGGCAGAGGTGACAAACCTGTCCACCCATGGAGTCAGCCCTATCCAGGAGGCAGTGCTGAAAAGGCTTTCCCTTTTAGAGGACATAGTCTACAGACAGCTCAATGGTAGGACTGCATGGCAATATATTATTTTATGTAACATTTCACACACAGAAATCTGATTGTGCAAAGCATCCAACCACTTTGGAGCAAGAAATCTGATTATAGTATATACTGTAACAGTATTGAGTCATTATTATATCAACCGATAGGCTGTATACCAAGAAGAGAAACCTTGAGAAGCTGTAGGTTCTGAAAAGTTGGAAATGCTTTTTATGTTGGGTCAAACATTAAAGGCATATTGCTCTAACTCCTAATGTAGCAGAGCTGAGCCTTTATTTCATAACCACTCTGGCAACTCATGGTGATAAAAAATATGGCTAAACCTACTGACCTACAGACATTCAGTAAGTTCTAAGTTGCACTAAAGTATAGTGAAAAGACCAATCCATCTGTAAATCTATACTAATAGTATTTACCCCCAAACAGTTGTATTTTAACTCTTCATTTATCTTTCTTCTGTTATATATTGATAATGTCATTTACAACCTTGCTGACTTGCCTTATGGACATCTTGAGGTGTTATACCTCATGCGTGGACTCTGTTTCAACCCTATATATGCAGTGTCTCCTGTCATAACACTCTGTAAAGATTTCTTCATCTATAGTCTCCTAGCGTAAACCCTTTTAATTGTGCAGACTTAATTAAAGTGCAGCATTATAGGTAACTTTACAAGCTTTATATTTATTTTGATTTCCTTAAATGTGTTCTACTAAAGCCAAATGGAATGTTTGCCCATAGTAATTACATTTCAGTTGGGAGAAGAACCAAGTCCCTCTAGTTGCAGATAAATTGCCTTTACCTTAAATCATCTCAGTAAGAATATGCTGCAGGTGCAGTCAGTAATTATGTTATCATGAAATATTCATATAGAGGGCTTCATGCATTAACTATCTATGTAGCTTCTGTAAATAATGATGCAGCACCATAATAGAGGGTCTGCGCCTTTATAATACTATTTATGGCCATATATATATATATATATATATATATATATATATATATATATATACATATATTCTGTATGTTCCTTATGTACAAGTACAGTTTAAGTGCATACTGAGTTACATAACAACCTGATAAGTGTATTTTCCATTTCCAATCAATATTCTATGTAAGCGCTAAAGACTAATCTGTATTATAATTAGATATTTTAATTATATTTGCCCGACAATTGAAATGATGGGATGATGGAAATAGTACAAAGGCAACTTTCTATGCCATCATGTATATGCATTAAGTACATTCTTAACATTTTCAATGATTTTTACATTGAATTTGTATATTGTAGAACATCATTTATAAATGTAATGCCTTCTTTATAACCTAGAGGACATATGACGTACATGTGTGTCACTGTTCTACGGTACGGAGCGCATAGAGGTGTACATGTATGTTGTGGCGGGTTTACACTCTATAAGCTGTGGTCACTTTATACACTGCATGTCCCGTATGCTATCAGGAGCTATTGGGCCTCCACTAATGGCAGACATTAGGGATCACACTGAATTCCCCCATTAACCCTTTAGATGACGTGATAAATAATGATCATATAATCTAATGTAACAGGGGGGCTTTGTAAGACTCATTGGACCACCCACATAGCAATTGCGGGGATCAGAGTCAAGGCCGCAGCTCTGTTCATTTGGAATAAAAAGTGATCAAAAGCCACATACACACAAATGTGGTACCAATAAAAACAACAAATCATTGCACAATAAATGAGCCCACATACAGCTCCATTTATGGAAAAATAAGAAAATTATATGGGGTCTGAATAGGGAAATTTTGAACATACATATGTTCTTAAAAATGTTTGCTTTTTTTTAAAATTTTTTTTTTTACAGTAGCACAATAATAATTTATTACGCAAATAGAGAAACATCCACCATTTGTATTTTTAACTACTTGCTTCTCAGCATATTTAAAAAACTAACAGGTTGTTAGTATACATTTTGATCAAAAAGTACAAGCCCACTCGCCATGTCAAGGCCACCTAGTCAGAGTGGGTCCCTAACCTAACATTGGCGTAGCAGCCGGCAGCGACCACTGCCCCCACGACACCAAGCACACAGGGGAAATGACCCAGTGGCCAGGCAGCACCACTTCTGCACAACCAAGCCCCTGGCAGTCTCCTGCTGATTTAATAGTCAGCTATTTTTGTTTTACAATAATAATTTATTGTACTACTAAAAATTAATAATAATAAAATAATAGAAAAGCATGTTACCATGGGTATCATTCTTATCATATTGACCCACAGATTGGTCACACAAAAAACAAGCCCTCATATGGTTCTCTGGATGGAAAAATAAGAGAGTTATGGCAAGGAGGAAAAAGGCAAGGAGGAAAAAACTGAAAATTTTCTGTTTCCTCAAGGACAAAATAGGCTGTGTCCTTAAAGGGGTGCTCCACCCCTAGATATGCTATACCCTATCCAAGCAATCTCTGGCTTGGCAATGTGGCGTTACAAAACATCGAAGACTGGGGCTTCCGTGTTCGTGACATCATGCCACACCCCTCTTTTCATATTTATGGGAGGGAGCATGACAGCTATAAACTAGCCATCACGCACCCTCCCAAAGACATGAATGGAGGGGGCATTGCAAGATATCATGAACATAGAAGCCCCAGGCTGTGTTCATAACACCACAGTGCTGGACCGGAAATTGCGGGGCGGACCCAGTGCCCCCCCCCCCCAATTAGACATGTCTAGGGGCAGAGTTAAGGGGTTTCTGTACAAAGGGGGAGATTTATCAAAACCTATGTAGAGGAGAAGTTGACCATTTGCCAATAGCAACCAATCAGAACGCTTCTTTCATTTTTCACAGGCCTCATTGAAAATGAAAGTAGCAATCTGATTGGTTGCTATGGGCAACTGGTTAACTTTTCCTCTACACAGATTTCAATAAATCTCCCTCAAAGTGTATTTTTTTCTGAAGGACCATGTATGTCCCTACATTACATGGACAGCCATGGATTTTAGCTGACATTGTGGCCCAGATTTACTAATACTGCCTATTTTTATAACCCGTAATCGAACAGCTATTCTCCTGATCTCCCCATACACATGAATGTTTGGCACAGCTGTACATTCATGTTTCTGGCAGTGGATAGAGTAAGGGGATTTTAATACTTACCTGGCAGACAGTAATGGACATACTTAGGAAGGATCTGTGCTTGTCTTGGGGCTAAATGGCTATGTTGTGAGATTACCATAATGCTGAGGCTATCTTTTTGTGAACAGGCTATTTCCTGTTGGTCTTTCCTTTTTCAACTGCAAGCCCCATAGTTCCTTGTTTGTAAGTAGGAGGTCACTTTCCTCCCTCCCACACATCAGTAACCCCCCCCCCCCATTAAAACACAAATTAGTTTCATTCCATTCAAAAGGGTTTTCTAACCAGGGTGCCTGCAGCTGTGGAAAAATACAATTAGTTGCAGAATGATCTCCCTCATACCCAGAGGTCACTCCACCCTTTAAAGCAGGACAGGCTTCCTCCGATCACCTGACTAGTGATATAATGTCTCGGGCCACACTGTAACCTGGGAAAACCTGAGATGACAGTAATTTTGTATGCTGTTAAAAAAAAACTTTGGGAAAAAAAATCACAGAAGAATTGCCAGACAACCAGGAAACACAGGTACAGAAACAAGGGCCCTTATTTACTAAGAGTGGAGTGTAGGTTTCGTTGTGGGTTTTTAATTCCCTACAATTTATTTTCCACAGTACTTACTAAGGTTTCCCTACATTTTCCACTTTCCCTACACTTTGCTTTTTTTTACACATGCTCTGATCTGTCTGATTTTCCTCAGCTCAAATCCATCACATTTTATGTGGAAACCTTAGTAAATATGTTGGGTTTTTGTGAAAATGTCGGGAGCACACCCCTTTTCGGAGACCACGCCCCCTTTTCATTTTTTTTTTGTTGCAAAAATGGAGAGTTAGTAAGGGTTTTTTTTTATTTCTGGCCAAATTCTGGCGCAATATCTGGCACAAACAGAATTTCTGGCGCAATGCGACAGAATCTGGCGCACAACCCGACAAAACATGTCTGGTTTGCAATAGTAAATGAGGGCCCTTTAAGGTGTTTGTTGTCACGGGACTGTAGGTACCAGTACCAGACACCCTGTATGAGCCTGTTGACAGAGGAACTTTCTAACACACAGTAATAATATAAAAGATAGAAAATAAAGTTAATACAGCTATTATAGAATGGGAATGCAGGTTACTAGGCAAAAAAATTATATAATTGAAAGTGCTTATCTGATTGGTTGCTAGGAATAGCATTAATATTGAACACATTAACCCAGATATATGTTTATTTATTATTTATTTGTCAGTGTTTATACAGCTGAAACATTTTCCACAGTTCTGCATGCACATTACAATCCGTTTCCCTAGTGAGGGTTCCCAATCTAATTTCTCTACACACAAGTACACACAAACACACACGCAAACTAGGTCGAATTGCATAAAACAACTACTCACGGTGGGCAGAGCAGAAGATGCAAACTCCATGCAGATGTTTCCCTCATATATACTCAGTCCCATAGCTGCAAGAAAATAGTGCAGATCACTGAGCTACCAAGATGTGTAACTCAAAACTCCTGGACTCTAATGCAGCATCTACAACAGGGCCTTTACTTACCATGTGCCATTTATAAAACCAGTGTTTTCTCATATGACAAAGAGTCATACGAGCCCACTCGGGCACCAGGGCCTAGTTGAGACTGCTACCTCTGTACCCCTTATAACTATTCCTCTGGTTCATACTGAATACATTAAAGAGCTAGTTTCATAATTAACCTGTAGGCTTGTCAATGTGTTTTCTGGGATGCTCAAGAAGTCAGAATGGGCAGGAAAAAAAACTACACAACTGTGTTGATCAAATGTCATAGTTTACTGTTTTATTTTTAATTGGTATTGTTAGAGTGATTTACATAATCAGAGTAGTGAGTATATATTAACCCCTTAAGGAAAAAGCCTATTTTGACCATAATGGGTTACTCTGCTCCCCAGCATCCAGAACATTGAGTTCCTTAACGCTGTGTGCGGGCTTCCGTGTTCATGCCCGCCCCCTCATGACGTCACCGCCTGCCCCCTCAATGAAAGTCTATGGGAAGGGGGCGCGATGGCCGTCACGCCCCCTCCCATAGAGTTGCATTGAGGGGGCGGGATGTCGCATGATGGGGTGTGACGTCACCAGGGGGCGGGCGTGAACACGGAAGCCCGCACAGTGTTCACGAACTCAATGTTCCGGACACTGGGGAGCGGAGTAACCCTTTAAGGACCAGGCAATTTTTTGCAAATCTGACCTGTGTCACTTTATGCATTAATAACTCTGGGATTCTTTTATTTATAAGTCTGATTCTGAGATAGTTTTTTCCTCACATATTCTACTATAAGATAGTGGTAAATTTTCATCATTACTTACATCATTTCTTTTATAAAATTTTGCATTTTTCTAACTTTGAAACTCACTGCTTGTAAGGAAAATGGCCAAATAAATGATATATTAATTCACATATACAATGGCCCTCATTTGCTGTAGGTTTCTTTGTGGATTTTAATTCCCTACAGCTTTTATTCCACATTATTTACTAAGGTTTCCCTACATATTCCACTTTCCTTACACTTTGCTTTTTTTTACACATGCTCTGATCTGTCGGGTTTTTCACAGCTCAAATCCACCACATTTTATGTGGAAAACTTAATAAATATGTTGGGTTTTTGTGAAAATGTTGGGAACACGTCCCTTTTCCGAGACCACGCCCCATTTCCCTGGCAGCCACGCCCCTTTTCGGATTTTCTCAGCAAAATGGAGTTAGTCTGGGTTTTTTCAATTCTGGTGCAAATTCTGGCGCAGACAGAATTTCTGGCGCAATGCAACAGAATCTGACACACAACCCGACAAAGTAAATGAGGGCCGATATGTCTTCTTTATGTTTTCATCATAAAGTTGACATGTTTTTACTTTTTGAAGACATTTGAGGGCTTCAAAGTATAGCAGAAAGTTTCCAAATTTTCACAAAAAATTGAGTTTGAAATAGATTTGAGGGGCCTTTCTGTATAAAATCCCCCATAAATGACCTCATTTTAGAAACTGTACACCTCAAAGTATTCAAAATTACATTCTGAAGGTTTGTTAACTCTTTAGTTGTTTCACAGGAATAGCAGCAAAGTGGAGGAGAAAACTCAAAATCTTTTTTTTTTTACACTAACATGTTCTTGTAGCCCCATTTTTTTTTCATTTTTCCAAAGGGTAAAAGGAAAAAAAGCCCCCAAAATTTGTAACCCAATTCCTCTTGAGTATGGAAATACCTCATATATGAATGTAAAGTGCTCTGCGGGTGCACAACATGGCTCAGGAGGGAAGGATTTTGCTGAAATGGTTTTTGAGGGGCATGTTACATTTAGGAAGCCCCCATAGTGTCATGACAGCAAAAAAAAAAAAAAATACATGGAACACTGTTTGGGAAACTACACTCCTCAAGGAACGTGACAAGAGGTACAGTGAGACTTTACACCCCGCAGGAGTTTGATGAATTTTCGTTAAAGTTGGACATGAAAATGAAAAATTTGATTTTTTTTCACAAAAATGCTGGTGTTACCCCAATTTTTTTATTTTCACAAGGGGTAATAGGAGAAAAAGCCCCACAAAATTTGTAAATCCATTTCTTCTGAGTATGGAAATACCCCATATGTGGATGTAAACTGCTCTGCAGGCACACAACACGGCTCATAAGAAAAGGAGCACCATTGAGCTTTTGGAGAGAAAATTTGGCTGCAATGGAAGTTAGGGGCCAAGTGCATTTACAAAGCCCCCATGTTGCCAAAAACAGTGGATCTCCCCCCACCCACATGTGATCCTATTTCAGAAACTACACCCCTCACAGAATGTAATAAGGGGTGCAGTGAGCATTTACACTCTACTGGCGTTTGACAGATTTTTGGAACAGTGGGCTGTGAATATGAAAAAAAAATATTTTATTTTCACGGACCACTGTTCCAAAAATCTGTCAGACACCTGTGGGGTATAAATGCTCACTGTATCCCTTTGTTACATTCCTTGAGAGGTGTAGTATCCAAAATGGGGTCACATGTGGGTGTTTTTTTTTTTGTCTTTATGTCACTCCCGTGCAAATCACCAATTTAGGCCTCAAATGTACATGGTGAGCTCTCACTCTTGAGCGCTGTTGTTTGCCCAAAGATCGTTTTACATCCACATATGGGGTATTTCAGTACTCAGGAGAAATTGCGTTACAAATTTTAGGGGTATTTTTCTCTTTTTACCTCTTGTGAAAAGGAAAAGTATGGGGGGCAACACCAAGCATGTTAGTGTAAAACATGACATTTGTTTACACTAACATACTGGTGTAGACCCCAACTTTTCCTTTTCAGAAGGGGTAAAAAAAAGAAAAAGCCCCTCCAAAATTTGTAACGCAGTGCACATTTGAGGCATAAATTAGGGATTTGCATAGGGGCAGACCTGGATGCAAGCATTGCGCTTGTCTCCTCCACCAAAAATACCCTACGGCAGTGTTTCCCAAACAGGGTTCCTCCTTTATTTTGTGTAGGCGTTCACACTGAGTTTCCTGCTTGCAGTTTGAGCTGCGGTGGAAAATTTGCTGCACCTCAATCTTGCAGCGGGAAACTCATTGTAAATCCCCGCCTGAGTGAATATACCCTGTACATTTACATGGGGCGGGGGGTGCGCAAATCTCCAGCTGTTGCAACACTATAACTCCCAGCATGCACTGACAGACTGTGCATTTTGGGAGTTGTAGTTATGAACACTGAGTTAGGTTACAGACTAACTCAGTGTTTCCTCACCAGTGTGCCTCTAGCTGTTGCAAATCTTCAGCTCTTAGCAAACACAGTCTATCAATGCATGCAATGCATTCCTGATCTGAGGAAGGGAGGGATCCTCCCGAAACGCGTAATCTTGTCTGTTTTATTGTTTTTTTAATAAAATGTCCTGCTGAGGACTTTCCTATTACCTTTGGTATCCGCCTCATCTGTCTACAAGAGTCTGCAGCGCCATACCTGAGGGTTTTTTCCTGCTCTACTTCTAATATTGACTCCCAGGACGACTTGTTTTCCTCCTGCAACCCATCGGCATAGCAGCGACTCGCACTACAGTACCCCAATTATATCTTGGGTTATATGCTTTTTTGCATAGATCTCAAGGTGAGCGGCCATCTATAAGGTAAATACACGAGGTGCCGTCCGTCAGTACTTTCTTTTCTTTTCTCTACAGATTCATCAATGCATGCTGGAGTTGTAGTTTTGCAACAGCTGGAGGCACACAGGTTGGGAAACACATAGTTAGGTAACAGACCCTAACCAGTGTGGCTTCAGCTGTTGCAAAACTACAACTCCTAGCATGCACTGACAGCCTAAGGGCATGCTGGGAGTTGTAATTATGCAGCAGCTGTAGGCACACATTTTCATAGATTTTTTTTTTGTGCCTCCAGCTGTTGCATAACTACAACTCCAAGCATGCACAGACAGCCAAAGGGCATGCTTGGAGTTGTAGTTGGGCCTCCAGCTGTTGCATAAGTACAACTCTCAGCACGGCCTTTGGCTTTGCATGCTGGGAGTTGTACTAATGAAACAGCAGGAGACACATTGGCCTTACCTCTTGCTGCTGATTTTCAGGATCCTGCCACTCTCACCGCCTCTGGACCCGCCACTGCCACCGGATCTACCACTACTGGTGCCTTCGGATCTGCCGCTGCTACCTCCAGACCCTGCCACGTTAGGTGACCCCCGCCGATCACCCGCCCAGTAGGATTCACGATTGCTTGGCCGGTCTTGGCCGACCAATTATGTTGATTGTGAGGTGGCACCACTCCTGCTGATCAAGGGTGGTTGGTGCTGTCTTTGCCAGTCAGAATTGGCAGACAAGGAGGGGTCTTTACTGTCCTTAAGTATCAGGACACATGGCGTACCTGTACGCCCTTCATCCTTAACAGGTTAAAAGTGCAATAGAATGTGATGTAATTCACTTCAATAAATATTTTGAAATGCTGTTTTTTTATAAAGCTCTACTGCAATTGTTAGTTTAGGGGTCTTTTTGTACTTTTATTTCTCTAAATAACACCTTGAACATATAGCTATGACAACTGATAACCTTTTGGCCTCCTTCTGTTCAGTAAACAAGTGTGACATAAATAGTTACAATTTCATTGCCTGCAACAGCTGTGTGTGGATTTTAAGAAAAAATTACTTATCCCCAATCCACAGGGACCCCCGCAATTTCCAGGACGGGACCACGGCTCTCAGTGAGGAGCACGTGTCGCCTACCAGTAGACGGCACACGCTCTATACATTGTGATCACACATGAGGGTCCCAGCAGTCAGACCCCCCGCAATCAGCTATCAGCACAGAATAGGGGATAAATACATTTTTGCTGGAGATCTCCATTAAGGGTGGGTCATAAAAAGTGCATCCACAACGCATTTGACGCTGCACATGCACTAATGGCAGTCACAGAGGGACTGAAGAGCGAGCTCCCGGCTGTGACTGGGAGCTCGTTCTGCAGTCCCTCTGTGACTGCCGTCGGCGCATCTTCAGCATCAAATACGCCGGTATTACCCTGCCCTAATGAATAGTGTTGCTCGCGAATATTCGCAATGCAAATTTTATTTGCGAATATTGCATATTTGCGAATTCGCGAATATTCGCGAATATAGCACTATATATTCTTAATTACGAATATTCGTAATTTTTTTTTTTTTTTATCACAGTACACATCACAGTGATCACCCCTCTCTGCTTCCAGCTTGTGTGGTGTAAAGAAGGCTCTAATACTACTGTGTGAGACTGGCGTGCTAATTTTCGCATATAGGAAAATTTGCATATGCTAATTTTTGCATGTGCAAATTTTCGCTTATGCTAATTTTTGTATATGCTAATTTTCGCATATGCGAAAATAAAATGCAAATATTATGAATATGCGAATTTAGCGAATATATGACGAATATTCGTCCATATATTCGCGAATTCGAATATGGCCTATGCCGCTCAACACTACTAATTAATCACTTTTTAACCAGTCAATTATAGATAATACCATACAGTACTTTGCAGGATACTGTGAAAAAACACCTGCAAATATTTGATGATTTTTTAAATAGGGAATGCGCTAATGTTGAAGAAGTGACCTAAATCCAATAAATTGCACTGTAGCTGATAGCCCCAGCTGTTGACTAATAATATACTGTATGAAAGAGATAGATTAGCCTTGCATAGATTTCTTATGGAAATCATATCAGCTTTCATTACTGCTAAGTTGGCAGCATTTTGTGATATATGGTACAGGCTTGGAAGGGAAGATGAACTAAGACTTTTATGTTAATGGTCAAAATTGATCACCCTGTACATTGTCCAATTTCAGTTTAAGAATGATGAATATATTCATCCGTGTTTCTTATATCCCCCATGTATTTCAGGCCACGGTGTAATCTTTACTGTGCTTTGCTTTATAGCAAGACTACAAGAGCTCAGTATGCAGATTAGTGAGAAAACTGAATTACCATAAAGTGGCACATACATTTAGCTAAGGAAAAACTGAAGGCTTGCCAGAAGTACAATTGACTGCTTTCTTCATGAAGTGGTGGGTTTAATAAGGGTATAATAATCTGGAGCTCTCTTCTAGTTGGTAACAAATAATTTGTACAAAAATGAGGAATCTGGCCTGTTCATACAATCCGATTCCAATTATTTCACTTTTCAATAGAAATAGTTAAAGACATATTCAAAAGCAGAAAATTGATTTCTATAAATATATAACAATTAATGTTTTTCTTTATTTTAATGTTAAGTTGGTAAAACTCAGGTTGTTATAGCCCCAAAGGCCAAGACCCAAATCCTCAAAATCAAATGCAGTAACAGCATCTGTGTAACCTTTGTGATAACCAATGTGTATTTGCAAAAAAAATTAATTTTCTCAAGATAATATGAATTACTTTTGACTGCTCCGCCATCAGCTATCCATAATCCATGTATGCATTAATAAGTGTTTTAATTAGTTTAGGAACTCAGTTACCAGGTTGCCTTGCTGGGTGATAGCTTCACTCTCTTAGGCTGGGTTCACATATATCAGGCATCCAGCACAGTTACCCTCCAACTTGCACCAGAGGGAAACTGATGGTAGAACTGATCCCATTTATTTGAATGGGACAGTACACAATCATCCAGAGTCTCAATTTTGACGCTGGATGGTTGGAAATGCCGGAGGGCACCAGACAGGGGGAAGCAGCTTGCTGCGTTCTCCTGTCCGCTGTGCAAAAACAAAGGATGCTGGATGCCATACAACTGGTAAAAAATTGTCATCAGTGTGGCATCAGTTGAGTCTAGATTTAGGCTGAGTTCATCTATGCCGAATGCCAGACATATGTGAACCCAGCCTTACAATGTAGTGACTAAATTGTCATGTTTTTGCAGGTGGCACAGGTGGCACTCAGTGTTTCCAAACCAGTGTGCCTCCAGCTATTACAAAACGGTCTGTCAGTGCATGCTGGGAGATGTAGTTATGCAACAGCTTGAGGCACACCTTTTTCATAGTTAAAGGGGTACTCAAGCTCTAAGACATCTTATCCCCTATCCAAAGGATAGGGGATGAGATGTCTGATCGCATGGGTCCCACTGCTGGGCACCCCCGCCACTGGGGACCCCTGCAATCTCGCATGCAGCACCCACCTTTGGGAGCTGCACACAGAGCTGCAGCTTCTGAGTCTGCCGGGTCACAACTACAGGGCCGGAGTATCGTGACATCACGTGCAATGTCATGACCCGCCCCCGCAATGCAAGTCTATAGGAGGGGGTGTAACGTCACAATCAGACATCTTATCCCCTACCATTTGGATAAGGGATAAGATCTCTTATGACCCCTTTAAATAATTACAGTTTCATTTCCTGCAACAGCTATATGGCACAGATGTACTGCATGCAAACCTTTTTTACTTTTCTTATTGTTGAGAGGTCTTCTTTTTTTTTTTTTTTTTGCCCCAGGCAGCTGGAAAGCTAGAATGGGTCCTGTTTTCTGGCAAATGTTTTAAAAAAAAATTAGGTACAGGTAAATAATGGCATGGAAACCTTGGCATTAGAGTCTTGTACCATTTGTATCATTTGATGCAACTGGCAAGAGATTTTTTTTCCTGAATTCTCAATGGAAGCAGCCAATGGTAAACATTTTCCATAAGATTTTAAAGCAGCCAACTATTTATGCAAAAACTATGGCTAATGGAAAATTTTTAAGATCATTTGTGAAAATGCGAACAAAATTATACATGAAAACATTTTCATTTACCCAAAGTTCTGCCCTAGACAATTTTTTTTTTTTTTTTTTTTTTTTTAAAGCCAAGGTGTTTCATTATGAAAATATTGAAAGCTTTTAAGCTGAAGCCAATTACATGGCATTTTCGGTAGATGCCACATAATTCAGTGTTGATGGGCAGATTTGCACCGCCATCACAATAAGGCTTTTAATGCCAGGATGAAGTAATTATTGATGGACCAATCAGCTATTCAGGGATGATTTAATTGCTGTGGTTTGCTGTAATGGCTATAAAAGAATCAGTAATAACAGAAGGATAGAATTAATTTGTGATGACTTTTTATCTGACTGAGTTTCTGACCCATAATTATGACTTTCAGAGACCTGGAGCCAAAATAGTTTTTGATGTTCTGAATTAATCACTACCTTGATTTTGACCGATAATAAAGGCAGTTGAAATAACGGGAGCATCACATGAAGTGTAGGTAGCCTTTAGAATCTCAAAGACACATAACAGCAGAATTGGTTAACAGCAAAAAATAGGACCTTAAAATGTTACCTCCCAATTCCCCCTTTGACCCATTTACAACATAATGCTGAGAGAATCACAAAAAAGAGAATTTCAAGGCAATTCTGCTTCTCAGAAAACACTTCTTTCCAAGTCCAATGCACAAAGCATGCATAATCTGCTATAAGAATGGTCTAATGAGTTCCATTCTCATACTACATAAGGACATTTATATTTTGGTTCAAAGCCAAAAGATCTATCCAAACATCAAAATTGAATGCAAACTGATATGCAGGGTAGCGGTTCACTATAGTATAGAAGGCTGTTATGGGAAAATGAATTAGTCTAGTGTTAGGGACTGTATAAATACTGTTCCTTCTTTATGTCTTGTTATTCCAGGCCCCATAGCAACTGCAAAACTGAATGAAGCAATAATTTTCAATATAACAATAACAAAATGTGTTGTTTTTCCGTTGAAATAGTAAAAACTGCATTGTAGCAATTCAGTGAGTTAATATCTTAACCCCTACAAGGACCCGTGACATAACGTTACGTCCCGACACCCTGGGTCTTAAGGACCAAGGACGTACAGTTACGTCATGGGCAGTTCTGGTCCCCACCGTGCGCCGGGCGGGGATCGGACCGGGATGCCTGCTGAAATCATTCAGCAGGCATCCCATGCAAATGCCCAGGGGGGTCATTAGATCGCCACAAATCGCATGTGAATTCACACATGCGATTTGCGGCTATTCCGGCGATGCGTGTGACCCGCTGACCCGGAGATACAAGGTGATCGGGGGTGTATGATACACCCCCTATCACCCACTGTATCTATGGGGAGGTGGCGATTTCGCCACCCCCCCAGGATCGCTGCTATTGGCTGGATGATCGTCCAGCCAATAGCAGCCGGCAGGGGAGGAGTTAACAGCATCCTCCTGCAGCTCCCGCAGCTGGCTGGGTTCAGTCAGCATTCAGAGCTGCTGGAGGAAGCCGGGGACCCCCCCCCCTCTGCCGAGATTAGAGCCCCCAGAGAAGAAAAGAAGCCCCCCCATAGATCAGGGAAAGTATACAGCCCAGGGAAAGGTAGGGTAAATAGTAAAAAATAAAAAGTAAAAAAAAAAATTCCCCCCCGACCCCCTAATAGGCTGCATTAGCCCCCCCCCCCCCCCATTTTTGGGGGGGCTGCAGCTTTTTTTCCCCCCATATAACGGTGTGTGATTTCTAATCACGCACCATTATATATAGTATAAACAAAAGGCGATGGCTCGCCGGGCATTTTCGGTAGTGGAGGCATTCGCTTTTCTTGCCTCCGACTCCGAATCTGTCAGTGAGGACGATGAAGATCCAACATTTCTGTGTTCTTCATCGTCCTCCTCATCCTCTAATAGTGAAGATAAGCCCCCTGCACGGCGGCGGAGACGCCGCCAGGCGAGGCCACGCACCCCCCATAATAGTGGCCCAGTGGCCGGCACTAGTGCGAGTGGTGATGCCGCTCATACTAGGAGTCTGACCCCCCCAGACAAGTTTACCGGAGCCCCCTTCCAGTGAACCTGTCTGGAGACCCCCAGAGGGTTATCAGCCATGAGTTCCGGAGTTTGTTGGCGACTCCAGAATCCGGATTGACAATTCTGGATTCACTGAAATTGACTATTTCAGTTATTTTTTCAGTGACAGTTTTGTCAATCACATGGTGGAGCAGACGAATCTGTACGCCAGGCAGTTCATCACCCAACACCCTGATTCTTTTTTGGCCAGGTCCAATGAATGGTGCGCCATTGATGCAGCAGAAATGAGGACATTTTGGGGCCTCTTGCTGCATATGGGCCTGGTCAAAAAGGCCAGTGTCAGACACTACTAGAGCGGGGACATCCTATACCAGACCCCGCTTTACAGTATGATCATGACACGGAGGCGGTTCGAGGCCATTTGGAAATGCCTGCATTATGTAGATAATGAGGCATGTCCACCCCGAGGTGATCCCGCCTATGACCGGCTTTCCAAAGTCAGGCCGGTCATCGATCACTATCATTGGGGACTTTTTATGTTGCCTCAAATGCGCAGCGCTCTCTCTCCACCTGAGCGGGGTGCGCATTTGAGGCAACAAATTAGGGACGGCCACACATATCACATTCCAGAATGATGATTCAGAGCATAGGGTTTGGGGTGGGCATATTTTTTTGTTTTGGCTATGCTCTGGGTCATCATTATGGGAACATAATCTGTTTTATAATTTTATGTCCCACTGTACCCCATTTTAGTTACTTAGTGTACCCCAGTTATTTACCCCATGTAATGCCCCTTGAGGGGGGATCCCACTGTTCTGGCTCCATAGGAGAAAGCCAAAGCTCAAGGACCCTGAATGATCTCCGGCACCTCTGAGACCGGTGTGCACGCTGTTTACGCCCAGACTTGAGGTATGTCCTTACTCCAAAGAAATGTATTTACACATTTACAATGACATTTTCTCCTTTTACCACTTGTGAAAATGAAAAATGTGGAGTAACCCCAGCATTGTAGTGTAAAAAATAATCTAATTTTTCATTTTCACATCCCACTTCATGAATATTTATGAAACACCTGTGGGGTGTTAAGGCTCTCTGTACCACTTGTTATGTTCCTTGAGGGGTGCAGTTTCCAAAATAGTATGCCATGTGCTTTTTTTTTTTTTTGCTGTCCTGGCACCTTAGGGGATTCCTAAATGCGACATATCCCACCCCATTTCAGCAAAATTTGCAAATGTGACTCCTTCTCTTCTGAGCATTGCAGCGCTCCCGTATTGCATTTGACGTCCACTTATGGGGTACTTCCATACTCAGAAGAGATGGGGTTACAAATTGTGAAATTTGGGGGGAAACACACATTTTAGTGAAAGTATTAAGGCTCACTTTATTCCTTGTTATGTTCCTCAAGGGGTCTAGTTTCCAAAATGGTATGCCATTTGTTTTTTTTGTTTTTTTGCTGTTCTGGCACCATAGGGGCTTCCTAAATACGACATGCCCCCCGAGCAAAATTTGCTCTCAAAAAGCCAAATATGACTCCTTTTTTTCTGAGCATTGTAGTTCGCCCGTAGTGCACTTCAGGTCAACTTATGGGGTACCTCCATACTCAGAAGAGATGGGGTTACAAATTTTGGGGGGTATTTTCTGCTATTAACCCTTGCAAAAATGTGAAATTTGGGGGGAAACACACATATTAGTGAAAATTTTTTTTTTTTTTACATGTGCAAAAGTCGTGAAACCCCTGTGGGGTATTAAGGCTCCCTTAATTCCTTGTTATGTTCCTCAAGGGGTCTAGTTTCCAAAATGGTATGGTATGTGTTTTTTTTTGCTTTTCTGGCCCCATAGGGGCTTCCTAAATGCAACATGCCCCCCCAAAAACCATTTCAGAAAAACATACTCTCCAAAATCTCCTTGTCACTCCTTCGCTTCTGAGCCCTCTACTGCGCCCGCCGAGCAATTTACATAGACATATGAGGTATGTGCTTACTCGAGAAAAAATGGGCTATAAATACAAGCATACATTTTCTCCTTTTACCCCTTATACAAATTCCAAAATTGGGTCTATAAGAACATGCAAGTGTAAAAAATGAAGATTGTGAATTTTCTCCTTCACTTTGCTGCTATTCTTGTGAAACACCTAAAGGGTTAAAACGCTGGCTGAATGTCATTTTGCATACTTTGGGGGGTGCAGTTTTTATAATGGGGTCTTCTAAAAGTAAAAACACATCAATTTTATGATACAAAAATAAAGTAGACATATTGGAAATGTGAATAAATTTTTTTTATTTGGAATATCCATTTCCCTTACAAGCAGAGAGCTTCAATTTAGAAAAATGCTAAATTTTCAATTTCAAGAAAGGATGCAAGTATCGACAAAAATTTAACACCATGTTAAAGTAAAATATGTCACGAAAAACAATCTCGGAATCAGAATGATAACTAAAAGCATTCCAGAGTTATTAATGTTTAAAGTGACAGTGGTCAGATGTTCAAAAAACGCTGTGCTCCTAAGGTGTAAAATGGCCTGGTCCTTAAGGGGTTAAAAATGTTTTCTTGGAGTTTAACATTGAAAGTATGTTCTGAATGAGGTACCATGCCCCTAGACATCTTATCCCCTATACCATTCGTTATGTAATGGTACATAAACGAAAGAATACACCTAAAGGACTTTCAGACTTTGAGAAACAAGATTCTCTGACTTAATGAAACCAACATTTAAGTTTTTGGCCTCAATTCCATGCCTCACGTCTGGTGGCAGCATCATCGAAGGTAATCTCTGCCAACCGTGCTTCAAATAAGTTTGAGTAAATGGACTAATACTTATGTCAGTGTAATAGTTTAGCTTTTCCTTTTCAATAAATTAGAAATTTTTCTAACTTTGGTTTCTTGTGCAAAAACTTAGTATAAGGCTGCCACAAAACAAAATGTTAAAAATAAAAGGGAGTAGGTCTGAAAATTTTCTGAATGCACTGCATATCATAAACGTTATGGCTGTTATGATGATGAGAAATGCAAAAAAAAAAATCTGGCTATCCGAACAAATACAGCACACACACTTTCCAGCAATAAAAAGATTAACTTACAGACTTGGAGGTGTACAGCTACCTCTCCCTTTTTAGGCCATGTTCATGTGTTTTTTCTTTCTTTGGAGTATAGCAAAAAAAATATATGATAAGATATATATATATATATATATATATATATATATATATATATATATGTATATATATATATATATATATATATATAGAAAATTTAAATAGACAGTGGCACACCAGGTGTCAGCAAAAAAAATGTGATTTATTCCAAAGACGTGTAGGCAACGTTTCAGCTGGCTCACCCAGCCATTTTCAAGCCCTGGGTGAGCCAGCTGAAACGTTGCCTACACGTCTTTGGAATAAATCAAATTTTTTTTGCTGACACCTGGTGTGCCACTGTCTATTTAATTTGTCTGAGTTTGGAGGGGTCCCCAACCTAGACCCGACACAGTAGGCACCCGAGCACCTTTTCTTACCCTGGAGTGCTGCTTTCCTGCTCTCTCTCTCTATATATATATATATATATATATATATATATATATATATATATATATATATATAGTGAGGCAAAAACAGTATTTAGCCAGCCACCAATTGTGCAAGTTCTCCCACTTAAAAAGATGAGAGAGGCCTGTCATTTTCATCATAGGTATACCTCAACAATGAGAGACATAATGAGAAAAAAAAATCCATAAAATCACATTGTCTGATTTTTTAAGAATTTATTTGCAAATTATGGTGGAAAATAAGTATTTGGTCACCTACAAACAAGCAAGATTTCTGGCTCTCACAGACCTCTAACTTGTTCTTTAAGAGTCTTCTCTGTCCTCCACTCATTTACCTGAATTAATGGCACCTGTTTGAACTTGTTATCAGTATAAAATACACCTGTCCACAACCTCAAACAGTCACACTCCAAACTCCACTATGGCCAAGACCAAAGAATTGTTCAAGGACACCAGAAACAAAATTGTAGACCTGCACCAGGCTGGGAAGACTGAATCTGCAATAGGCCAGCAGCTTGGTGTGAAGAAATCAACTGTGGGATCAATTATTAGAAAATGGAAGACATACAAGACCATTGATAATTTCCCTCAATCTCGGGCTCCACGCAAGATCTCACCCCGTGGTGTCAAAATGATCACATGAATGGTAAGCAAAAATCCCAGAACCACACAGGGGGGACCTAGTGAATGACCTGCAGAGATCTGGGACCAAGGTAACAAAGGCTACCATCAGTAATACACTATGCCGCCAGGGACTCAAATCATGCAGTGCCAGACATGTCCCCCTGCTTAAGCCAGTACATTTCGGAGCCCATCTGAAGTTTTCTAGAAAGCATTTGTATGATCCAGAAGAGGATTGGGAGAATGTTTTATGGTCAGATTAAACCAAAGTAGAACTTTTTGGTAAAAACTCAACTCGTGGCGTTTGGAGGAGAAAGAATGCTGATTGGCATCCAAAGAACACCATACTGTACCTACTGTGAAGCATGGGGGTCGAAACATCATGCTTTGGGCTGTTTTTCTGTAAAGAGACCAGGACGACTGATCCATGTAAAGGAAAGAATGAATGGGGCCATGTATCGTGAGATTTCCATCAGCAACGGCATTAAGATGAATTGTGGCTGGGTCTTTAAACATGACAATGATCCCAAACACACCACCCGGTCAATGAAGGAGTGGCTTTGTAAGAAGCATTTCAAGGTCCTGGAGAGGCCTAGTCAGTCTCCAGATCTCAACCCCATAGAAAACCTTTGGAGGGAGTTGAAAGCCTGTGTTGCCCAGTGACAGCCCCAAGACATCTCTGCTCTAGATGGAGGAATGGGCCAAAATACCAGCAACAGTGTGTGAAAACCTTGTGAAGACTTACAGAAAATGATTGACCTGTCATTGCCAACAAAGGGTATATAACAAAGTATTGAGATTAACTTTTGTTATTGACCAAATACTTATTTTCCAGCATAATTTTCCAATAAATTCTTTAAAAATCAGGCAATGTGATTTTATGGATTCTTTTTCTCATTATGTCTCTCATAGTTGATGTATACCTATGATGAAAATAATAGGCCTCTCTAATCTTTTTAAGAGGGAGAACTTGCACAATTGGTGGCTGACTAAATACTTTTTTGCCCCACTGTGTGTATGTATATATATATATATATATATATATATATATATATATATAGTATACTTGGCAGATTAAAGATGTTGAAGCATAAGGGGACAACATTAACTCTGTTGTCAATGGCCCTTGTACAGTAAACCATGAGCCAGTCCTGTATATATTGTTGAAGACTTGCTCTGTGGAACCAGTCAAATAGCTGCAAAATCGGAGTCACAGACACAAACATAGAAGGGACGTTTAAACAAGTTAAACAAATGCAGTATTCACACTCATACACACAAATTAAATCCTGCTTGCCCAGTGCTAACTACATAGGTCTCTTCCCTGTCAATACAGGAAGCTTACAATCCGCCACCCAACAAAGCAAAGTCTCGAATTCCAATTCACATGAGTGGTACAGATCCTTCCCAGCCTCACTTGCAAATTGACCATCCCCTAGTTTTAAAGCCCAATGACGAGCTGTCTTCAGCACCTGAGCTGATCTGGGCTTGTCTCAAAACTTGGAGTGGCCCAGGAGTCTTAGGAGGCTATTAATTTTATTTATAATGACATAAAATCAAAAGAAGTCCTTGTGCCAGGATTCTTGTTTTTTTTAGAGATTTGTGTTAAAAGGTAATAAGCAGAAGGTCAGGGGATGTTCTGTCCATGATATATTCTCAATATTTGTCTCTGGGGTCCAGAATAGAGCAGAATGGTGTACTTGTGCAGAAGAAAGGTCGACCAGTTGCCCATAGCAACCAATCTTTTTTCATTTTTGAAATATAAAAGAAGCAATTTGATTGGTTGCTATGGGTACCTGGTCAATTTTTCCTTAGCCCAGGTCTTGATAAATCACCCCTATATGTGGTCGGTCCAGCTTTAGGATTTTTTTGTAGAACTAATAATTTCTGGAGATTTTACTAATTTGATCCATTTGATTGATGGAATGTTGGCTATGCTTGTGTTTTAAAGGAGGTTATATGGTTGGCCCCTGTATTGGGACAACCATTAAACCTCTGAAATATGCCAATTGGAGTTGACAGAAGTGGCACAGTGCTTATCTTGCATCATGTGTATTCGGTCTTGTGATCAACTTGAAGGACACTAGTGTCTGTTGTAAGACAACCACTTTAGGTAATATTTCTGAACCTCTTGGCGACCAAGGGCGCACCTGTACGCCCTGTGCCCGCGATATAACGCAGGGTCACGCGGTCACCCCGCATCATATCAGTTCGGTCCCGTGGCTAATACCGAACATCACCGATCGCAGTGATGTCTGGTATTAACTCTTTAGATGCAGAGATTGAGATTCATCAGTCCTGGAGCGATGTTCGCTCCGGAGGTTGATAATAGCAGGATGCTGCATGAAAGATTGCTGGGGTCCCCAGCGGCGGGATCCCAGCGATTAGGCATCTTATCCCCTATTCTTTGGATAGGGGATAAGATTTCTTAGGGCTGAAGTATCCCTTTAACCCCTTAAGGACTCAGCCCATTTGGACCTTACGGACTAAGACAATTTTATTTTTACGTTTTTGTTTTTTCCTCCTCCCCTTCAAAAAATCATAACTCTTTTATATTTTTCATCCACAGACTAGTATGAGGGCTTGTTTTTTGCCCGACCAGTTGTCCGTTGTAATGCCATCACTCACTTTACCATAAAATGTATGGCAAAATGAAAAAAATACTATTTGTGTGGGGAAATTAAAAAGAAAAAGGCAATTTTGCAAATTTTGGAAGGTTTTGTTTTCCCGCCGTACAATATATGGTAAAAATGGCATGTGTTTTTTATTTTCTGGGTCAATACGATTAAAATGTTACCCATGATTATACACTTTTCTATTACTGTTGCGCTTAAAAAAAATCGCAAACTTTTTAACCAAATTAGTAAGTTTAAAATCCCCCTATTTTGAAGACCTATAACTTTTTCATTTTTCCGTATAAGCGGTGGGTTGAGGGCTCATTTTTGCGCCGTGATCTGTACTTTTTATTAATACCATATTTGCTTATACAAAACTTTTATTAAATTTTTTATTAATTTTTTTGGAATAAAATGTTATAAAAAAGCAGCTATTCTTGATTTTTTTTTTATGTTCACGCCGTGCACCGTACGGGATCATTTACATTTTATTTTAATAGTTCGGATGTATAGGACACAGCACTGATCAGGGTTATCGGTCATCTTCTGCTCTGGTCTGCGGGAAGGCAGATCGGAGCAGAAGACTCCCAGAAGGCAGCGGAGCCAGGTGAGGGGACCTCCATCTGCCGTGCAGGATGATCGGATCGCCGCAGCAGCGCTGCGGGCGATCCGATCATCCTGTTAAGTGACCGCGATGCTGCAGATGCCGTGATCTGTATTGATCACGGCATCTGAGGGGTTAATGGCGGACATCCACGGGATCGCGGGTGTCCGCCATTACCGGCGGGTCCCTGGTTGCGATCCACAGCCGGGACCTGCCGCGCACGATGCCGGCATCGCTCTGATGCCCGCGGTTATGCTCAGGACGTAAATGTACGTCCTGGTGTGTTAAGTACCACATCACCAGGACATACATTTACGTCCTGTGTCGTTGAGGGGTTAAAGACTTCAGCAGGTTGAGATTTATTGATGAGTCATGTAGCTTATAGAGCTTCCAAAGAAGCATTGTGGTGTCCTTTAATTTTTATTATTCATCATGATTTTATTTTATAGTTAACACTGCTAACCCATTAGTACTTATTCAATGGCAACAGTAAAGAGGCAATTCTTACATTTCTCCATATAGGTTTCTAAATAACAGTGAAGTTATGCCAGAAATACTATAATTGTCTCAGCTGGGATAATATTTACAACCATAGGTAGAATTTCTGACCTGGAGTTCTCAGCAGTTTATTACTCTAGCTGAAGTGACACAATTTAACATCAAAGTAATTAATTGCAAATTAAAATAACTGTAGGTGCAGGCTTGGATGGAATGCTGATGAGATAATAATTCATCCTCAGTGCTATGTGCATAGATCTACGGCTCATCTCCCAAGTCTATCATACCAATTGCGAATGCATTGAAATACATAATATTATAGGCATCTCACTCACACTTGCATATGAATTTTATGTTGAATGTGGCATGCAGGAGTTAATATCCTCCAACCTACTATGCTACATTTAGCAAAGTACAGAACACAAACATGAAAATAACTGTGCAAATATCACAGGTATGATCACCTTCATCAAATTCTGCTCCTCTGTTCCTAGAATAAGTCTGTATTTAGTGGTGTATATTTTGCCTCTGCAGCATATTCCACTATATAAGACCCTTGAGGACGATGGAGCGCATTAAAGGGGTACTGCGACCTGAAGTCATCTTATCCCCTATCCAATGGATAGGGGATAAGATGTCTTATTGCGGGAGTCCCGCCACTGGGGATCCCCCATAATCTCTCATGCAGCACCCCCCTATCTCAGCTGCAGCGAGTGATGATCACTCCGTGTCTGAAGACTCACGGCCATGGGGCTAGAGTATTGTGACGGGACAGTCTGTGAGAAACAAGATTCTCTGGTCCTATGAAACCAAAATCAAACTTTCTGACCTCAATTAATAGTGTCATGTCTGGAGATAACCAGGCACTGCTCATCACCTGCCCAATGCCATTCCTACAGTGATGAATGGTGGGGGCAGCATACTGTGGGGTGTTTTTCGGCAGCTGGGACTGGTGAAGGATGTCTGCAAGCTGAATGGAGCAAAGTACAGAAAAAACGGATCTGTTCTGGATCTCAAACTGGGCTGAAGGTTCACCTTTCAACAAGACAACAACTCTAAGCACATGGCAAGGAGGGAGTTAAGGACAACTATGTGAATGTCCTTGAGTGGCCCAGTCTGAGCCCCGACTTAAACCCTTTTAAACATTTCTGGAGAGACCTGAAAATGTCTGTCCACTGACGGTCCCCAGCCAACCTGACAGAGGTTGAGAGCATATGCAGAGAAGAAAAATAACTCCAAATCCAGGTGTGTAAACCTTGTAGCCATTATACCCAAGAAGACTAGAGGCTGTAATCACTGCTGTATGTGATTCAGTAAATTTGTTTATTTGAATCACATTGGTGTGCACTTTCCCCAAACCTCTGGCTGAAAAACACAGGTTAAGAGTCACCTGTCTGCAATATCCAGGAATGTAGACATATACATACAAGTAGTATGTGTACAGCAAAGGTGAATACATATGTGTATATAAATATGTGCTGCCAAAGGTGAACGCTTATGTTCATGCAATATTTAGTTTTTTCCTTTTTATTAAATTTGTAAGAAAATTCTAAAATTCTGTCTTTACAGTCTCATTATAAAATAATGAGTGCAGAATTATGGGGGGGGGGGAACTCAAATTTTGTTGATTTTGGCAAAAGGCCACAATATAACAAAATGTGAAAAAAATGAAAGGATCTCAAGACTTTTCAAATACACTGTATAGTTTGCTTGGTAGTGAAGTTAGTACATGGTCAGTGGTGGGTCGCTTGTTAGCGATATTGAGGTGCCCAAGAAGTTCATGATAGTGAAGAATGCTTATTAGGAAATCTGGGGTGAACTGATGTTATAGTAGATCAGAAAGAGGCTCCTGTAAAGAGAACAGGATCCTTGGTCTAAAGGGGTTAATTACTGTTATATCCCAGTTACATTGAAAAACAGTGCAATGGTTTTGTAATGCTCAAGAAACTGCCCCACCTCGTGTGAAATTAGATGGAGATTGTAACCATTGAGATTGCTGTACCACTCTGGTGAAAAAGTTCAGTAAACTTGTTTGAATTTGAATCACATTGGTGTGCACTTTTCCCAAGCCTCTGGCTGAAAACCACAGGTTCAGAGTCATACATACAAGTAGTATGTGTAGAGCAAAATGTGTTCTCTACCTGTCCTATCTGAACATCTCCTATATAAGGCTGCCCCACCCACTCTCTGGTGCCAATGGAGCGCAATGGGGGATTTTACCTTGCAAAGGTATTATGTGTTCTTCTGTTCTGTGTATCACCCATGCCTGTCTTTCCTCACCCCATCCCTGTCTGACTGATCTGTACTGTACTGTTTCTCCTGTTGCGGACCAAGATTGTTCACCTTAACCTGTGCATCTGCTGCCCTGATCATCTACTGGAATTTAATCTATGCCTCTGTCTCATTCCTGTATACCATTTTGATTCTCCAGTGTATGACCCAGTTTGCAAACTACATTATTTGTTTCACTACTTGGTCTCACGCACCAGTTCTATATATCTCCCCTGGGCCAGCAGCTACCATACAAGTATTACTGTTTGGAAGCAACCTGGCAGCAAAGAGCAGCTTTCTCATCAAGAAGCAGGATAAAGGATGAAAACCAACGGGGTGCCAGACTCCGCTCCAGAACATGACCCAAAGTCAAACCAGTTGGTAGCACAGCGGGTCAACACCTATTGGTCATTATACTGGCTTTGTAGTCTGTGTAAACAGATTATTTACTGACCTTAAATGTTACAATCCTATACTTTACATAAGGATGACTTAAAAAATAAAAAAAAATATATCAACAAATAGAAGTTGAAATGACCAAATGAATGCAGTGACCAGATTGGATGTTGTGCCCTTCTGCATTTCTTTATTTCTATAGTTTACTTAATTAAAACATTTCAAGGTGAATTCACATTGGAAATAGTGATTTTGCCCAATTGTGGTTAAATGACATAATATTTTGTGTCTGGCTCTGTAAAATCAGAACTAATAATTTACATTGTGGTTGTGCAGAAATAATTAGAGATTAATGTCATATATTGTGTTAGTTGTGGTTACTTGCAGGTTGAATGCTGTGCTGGTTTAGTAGTTTACAAGCGCAGCATTGAAACAATATTTAGACTGAAGTTACCTTATGCATTTTCTGCAAAGAGGGATCTTTTCTTTAATAATCACTATGTATTTTCATCTGCAACCCACATGATGCTATTCTGTGCTTCTGCTGTGAAATTTTGGAATGGATTATTTTAGACACCTGTTGATTGTCTCTATTCCTTCCCTAGCTGCATTTAAAGATGGAAAAGAGACTGCTGTGTAGATCACCAAGTATTATGAGTGGTCTGTGTTACTTCAAGCACACATAACGTAAAGCAATTTAAATTTGCAGGATAACTTTTGCTGTGATTTTTTTTTTTTTCATAAAGCACAGGCTCTTGAGGTAGAAAACATTGATTCGCAATACAGTGATAGTAGTGTCATGACCAAAATCTGATAATTTTAAAGATATTTTCCCATGAGGTCAGTAGGCACTTATAACTTTGATTCTAGCTTTGATTCAAAATATTTGAAGGAAGATTTAACTTAAAGGGCTTATCTGGAATCCCCCCCCCCCCCTAACTATAGCTATTGTGTGGGATATAAACAAACACAACTTTACTAACCTCCAGCTCTCCCGTGGTGCTTCCGGTGCTTGTCCTCCTGAGCTTCAGCATGACTGTCATCCCCAAGAAGCAACCAGGCCCAAGGTGTCATAGAGCGATTTGCTGAGCTGCAGTATGACCCATTGTCCCAGTTGCTTCATGATGACGACATGTCAAGCTGCAACTTAGAAAGACGGCTGCATAGGGGAACTGGAGCAGGACACTGGAGGCACCAATGAAGCGCTGGGGGTAAGTAGATGTTTATTTTTATATATATATATATATATATATATATATATATATATATATATATATATGGATTTTTTATTGTTGTTAATATGTATCTAGCTGTTCCAATAAATCTACTATTACAATTATAGACTGATAATTTATTTGTTAGCATGGGATCATCAGGGGATCAAATATTTTTTTTTCTTCACTGTATTTGGTCTGTTACTCTTACAAATTGTATTTAAAATAAACAACATAGTCATGAGTATCTTATAGTAATGTCTATAACATGGCAAACAGCCCTTTTCTCTTATTCCCTTTCTATTATATATTATTTGTAACTTTCTCTTTCGACAATACACAGTATCCACATATACACTGTAATGTGACTAACTCAAAGACCTGATCACTGTTTTTATATACAGTAGATAGCTGTATCGGAATTTAAGATTAACAGTTTTTATTCTAAATAAAAAGGAAATGTGGCTTCATACTGTAATGCTGTGTGCTGTCAAATGACAAAAAGACAAATGAACAGAAATTATCTGAAACTAATAAAGAAATAACACAAAAATATGTAACTGTGTCAGAGTGATAGGAGATACAGTAGAATAGCAATAGTACATCAATTATTGCTATAAAGTCCCGCACAGCACTAATTATTTAATTTATTATTTCTTTATATTACCGTATTTTTCGCCGTATTAAACGCACGTTTTGTTCCCCTAAACGTGGGGGGAAAAGTTGCTGCGTCTTATACGGCGAATATACGCCCGAGGCTGCTGCGGGCGAGAGCGGGAAGTCAGCGGTAAGTACAGAGGCTGCGGCGGTGCGGTACAGCGCTGACTACCTGCTCCCCACCTGCAGCAGCCTCATGACCGCCCGTGAATTTTTCACCTCACACCGGCTATGTTTATTGCCCTACGCCTGGAACATACAGTGAATTACTAATAACTGTATACTAAAAACCAGGGTGCCTCCAGTTGTTCTGAAACTACAACTCCCAGCATGCCCGGACCGGCAAAGGCTGTCTGGGCATGCTGGTAGTTGTAGTTTCACAACAGCTGGAGGCCCCCTGGTTTTTAATATACAGTATTAGTTTTTACCTGCTCTGGCCGGCCCCCGCCTGCAGCCGCACACAGGAGCCGGCCTGGGCAGATAAAATCATGGGTTTTCCTATGCCGGACATCCCTATGTCCCGAAAAATCTTTTCGGGACATACGGATGTCCGCGGGTCACTAACCATTCCCTGGCCGATGCGCGCCCTCCTCCGGTCCTCCTGCGGTCTTCCTGCGATACTCCGCCTCTCTATGGTTGTACGCACGAGACCTCAGTGACGTCCCGCGCGTACAACCATAGAGGCGCCGGAGGACCGGAGGAAGACACGCGCCGACCGGGGCCTGGTAAGTGACCGGCAGTGTGTAATCTTCAGCGTTCCGGTCACCGCTCCTCCGGTCCCGGCACCTACTGCTATGGTCCATAGGCCATAGCAGTAGATTGTGACACCGGGCCAGAGGAGCAGTGACCGGAACACTGTGGGGGCAGCAATACAGACATACAGCCTCCAGCCATACACTGTATATGGCTGGAAGCTGTATGTCGGTGGGGGGGGGGGGGGGGGCTGCCTACCATTGTGGGGGAACTATACTGCCAACTATTGTGGGAGGACTATACTGCCAACCATTGTGGGGGAACTACACCGACAACCATTGTGGGGGAACTATACTGACAACCATTGTGGGGGGGAGGGGGGAGGAGCTGCCTACCATTGTGGGGGAACTATACTGCCAACCATTGTGGGGGAACTATACTGCCAACCATTGTGGGGGAACTATACTGCCAACCATTGTGGGGGGGGGAGCTGCCTACCATTGTGGGGGAACTATACTGCCAACCATTGTGGGGGAACTATACTGCCAACCATTGCGGGGGAACTATACTGCCAACCATTGTGGGGGAACTATACTGCCAACCATTGTGGGGGGGGGCGGAGCTGCCTACCATTGTGGGGGAACTATACTGCCAACCATTGTGGGGGAACTATACTGCCAACCATTGTGGGGGGGAGGGGGAGGAGCTGCCTACCATTGTGGGGGGACTATACTGCCAACCATTGTGGGGGAACTATACTGCCAACCATTGTGGGGGGGAGGAGCTGCCTACCATTGTGGGGGAACTATACTGCCAACTATTGTGGGGGAACTATACTGATATAAAATATTTTACTACAGTATTTGGTTCAGAATCTTTTTTTTCTAGATTTTCCTCCTTTAAAATTGGGTGCGTCTTATATGCCGGAGCGTCTTATATGGTGAAAAATACGGTATATATAACTTACACACACACATATATATATATATATATATATATATATATATATATATAATAAAAAGAAATAATAAATAAAATAATTTGCGCTGTTTGGGACTTTAGAGCAATAATTGATGTACTATTCTAATATAAACAGATATACCTATACTATTAACACACTTCATATAGCAATATGAAGAACTTATTTCTACCTTTTGTATTTGTAAGTGTAGACAATGTTTACTTACGACACCATTCACACTACATTCACAGTTATTATCCGTAGATAATTAGTACCTTTAGTTTCACTATACCGCACTGTCCTAAGGTTTCTTCACCCAATACACATAGTGGATATATTCAGTGGTTGTTCTCAGGAACATATGGGAGGTATCAGGAGTTCACCCAGTGGTGGTGTCTCTACCGATAACTGACCTGCTGGAAAACATTTGCCTGATGGAAATGGCAGCCAATAGTATCATCACTAAGGATCACTAAGTCCTTGTGACACATTTCGTAAACTATACAGCTTCCTTAGTCTGGAAAGCAGAATGTTAGAAATATTTGGTAATTTATTAAAAAAAGGAAAAACAAATTTTTATATTGACCTTTTACTCTGCACTTAATTGAAATACTTTTGGAAGCAGTTAGAGCCTTCAGTCTGTGCCATAAGGTTTATACACCTAGATTTAAGGATTTTCTGCCATTGCTTATAGCAGATTGTCTCTTGAGGAACATTAGTGGAAGCTTCAAGTCTCTCCAGAAATGTTTGATCGGGTTCAAGTCAGGGCTCTGGCTGGGCCATTCAAAATTACTTCTTTGTAGTCTTTGCTGTGGTCCTAGGCTCATTGTTTTGTTCAAAGGTGAACCTTCAGCCCAGTCTTGGGTTCAGAGCAATCTGGATCAAGTTTTCAGTAAAAATATCTCTGTACTTTTCTCTGTTCAGCTTTCTCTCAACCCTGACTAGTCTCCCTGTCCCAGCCGCTGAAAACATCCCGGCACAGCATGATGGGTTACCACCATGCTTTACTGTAGGGATGGCATTGGGCATGATGATTATTGCCTGGTGTTCTTTGGATATGCTGCTAAGAATTAAGGCAAAAATGATTCATTTAGTTTTCATCAAAGAATCTTGTTTCTTGCAATCTGCAGGTCCTTTAGATGTTTTTTTGCTGAGAGCCTTTTTTCTGCTCACTCAGTCTTAAAGCCAAGGTTGGTAGAGTGTGACTGTGATGTTTGACCTTCTGATAGTTTCACCTATCTGCACACAGGATCTCAGCCAGATTGACCATACTAGGCCACCAGTTCTAGGAAGAGTTGTGGTTGTTCCAAGCTTTTTCCATGTAAGAATTATGGACACCGCTGTGCTCTTTAAAACTTTTAATGCAGCAATGTTTTTTTCCCATTCTCCAGATCTGTGGCTCCACACAATCCTGTCTCTTAGCTGCACAGGCAGTTCTTTCCTCCTCATGCTTGGTTTTTGCTCTAAATAAATATGGTAAAATAAAATTAAAAGCCCCAGTGCTAAATTTCAAGTGTCATAGCAAAGGATATGAATGCTTATCCCCATGCAAAATGTTATTTTTATTTCCTTTTCAATTAATTTGCAAAAAAATGCCTATAATTGTGTTTTTTTTTTAACATTCTCATTATGAGCTATTGAGTGCAGAATAAAGGGGAAAACTTGACTTTTTTAGCGCAAGGCTTTAACAAAACTAAAAGTAAAAGGGTCTAAAGACTTTACACATATTACACCATATAAATTACTATTTCTTCACAAAAACTTTAGCATGAATAAAAGCCTACATACTTTATTGATTTACAAAAAACAACTTAGTCATTACAAAAGTATAGATACTTGTGTAGGTGATATTGTCATGTCATTTAGCATTCTCACTATATGGTTGCTCCCTCCTGTAACTTTTCTTGACTCATCGTATTTCAAGATAAGTGATGCTATGATGTAAGCTCCCATGTTAAAGAGGGAAAAAAAATTATAATAATAATCAGATAATCCCTTTAAATTGGTAAAAATGGCATTGTACGAAAGACTTTTATGGAACTTTACAATAGATGTGTTATTTTCCTGCAGATCTAAAAACAGCACTTGTAAACACTTAACATTATACAAGATCACTGTACTTAAAGAATTATTTACTCTGCAATAAGATTTATTATGCTTTATGAATAAATGCCACTTTCTAATTTAATAGAATAAGTACTGAATACAACCTGAATTGGTGCTAGGCGTCACTTCAACCTGGGGTTTGGCATAAGTCTGTTAAAAACAGCATCTGTTTAATGTTTTCAGTGTTTTAACAGGACCTGTGTTATTTCACAATTTCTTCCATTTGTTTCTTATTGAACAAAAAAAAATGTTGAATAATATTTTAGCAAAAAAATGGGTCACATAATAAAGTAAAGCTAAAATACAATAGTTATTTGCTTGTGATTTATTTTTGTATGTTTTCCTTTCATGAATTTCCCCTAGGACTGTAGGCAACTTAAAAGATGACCATTTTGTTTATGTAATGAGATTTGCAATATCAAAAGTCCCAAGATGTTTTGTAAATGCTATAAGTCTTAAAGGGTTACTGTCATAAAAAAAAATAAACATTCAGACATATCAAAAGTTTTGATCTCATCACTCTTGAGATCTGCTGAGTCATCAACACTCCTCTTACTCTCCTGCCAACAGATCCAATATTTTTTCTCTATGCACATTCATACAGAAAAAATGTCAGATCTGCTGGTCAGCCAGGATGTGAGCAGACTCAGCCTACACATGTAGCAATGTGATTAAAAAAAAAAAATTGTATATGGTTCACAACCAACAGGAGGCATTACACAATCATACTCTACTGACTTGATCTGATCCTTGAGGTTTCATGTGGCTGAAAAAAACTGCTTTGGACATGGCTTTTATACCATTAAGGCCCCTTCAACATGACACGGACATGAGTTTGGTGTTTACAATGTGAGATTTTGCAGATCTTAGCGGGACTTGCAATTTCCTCGATTGGAATAACCTTATGGCTTGTCCTTCACCAGGGTGCAGTAAGGCTGGTTTACACACATCAAGTCTTTGGTGCCGAATTTTGGTAACAAGATGTGCATGGAAATTCTACAACACAATACAGTACAGTATTCATTCACAGTTTAAAAAAACGGCACGTCCTATCTATTGTTCAAATACCATGGATTTTAACCAAAGATTCCATTCATTAAAAAGCAATAAGAGAAATGTGTGGCTAAGTTACACTTCACATTCAACGACAAAATATGAATATAATATATAGAGTTTATTGAGGAGTTTGATGCTGTTTTTATGCAAGTTCCACAATGGGCATTCTTGCGTAATGTGTGATATCAGCCTGAGGAAAAGATTTTAACTTTCTGCCAAAGTTTTATTGTATAGTTATACTAAACTATATTATAGCCTCTCCATGCCTCTGTCATCTGTAGCTTTTTAGCCTTATTATTATTTGTGAATAATTCCTAGTTTATTTGCCTCTTATAAAAGTCGTGTTTGGCAGTAGGATAAAAAGCAGTTACATGGATTATTAATTTTTCAAGTGACTTAGCTTTACTTCACAGCGAGTGTTTTCGGCTCAATACATTTCCACTCCAATTTGAAACCAGTGACTGGAGTTTGCAATTAGTTATACTTAGACATAATTGGAGCTTTTAATATATGACTATGTCTTCAACTTACGGTCTGAGTGCAGTTTAAGGTGGAGTTACATTTATTTATTTAGGTCAAGGATTCTTTGGTGTGCAGAACTGATATTTTGCAATAGAAATAGCACATATTTAAAAAGAGACTACATTAGGCTTCAGCTCTTTGAATTATTCTAGTGTTAAATCATGTGCAATGAAATGATAACAAGAGTTACATTTCTGACAGTTGCTAAGGGACTGGTCTAGGCCGCATATAAAGGAGAGAAGTGCTAATTAAGACAAATTGAGAATATAAGCATAAAAATACTGTCATTTTGTCATCTGAGATCTGTAGAGCTTGCTCGGCATGTGCACTGAACAAGGTGAATCATGAAGAATTGATCTGGAAGGATTGGCCTGTGTTAAGGCATGAGCGGGTACTGTGATAATGTTACTCATTTATTCTAACTAAACATAGTATATCCAGATAGGAATGGAAAGCTATTTACATTATTAACAAGTCAGTAATAAAAATAAATGTAAGACACACTGTAATATCCAATCAATTCAGAAACCTCAAATTTCTGGTTAAGATAGTAAAATCAAGAAGCATTTGCATAAGCCATATTTATAACAGTTTTTTTTATTTATTTAAAATAGATACAGTTACAATGCATTGGGGGATACTGAATAAATTACCAGTATGCTTAACTTCTTAAAGGAGTACTGTGGTGTAAGATAATTTATCCAAAGAATAGGGCATAAGTGTCAATTTGCGGGGCATCTGACCGCTGGGACCCCCGTGATCTCCTATACAGTGCCCTTGCTCTCCTCATGAACGGAGCTGTTTTGACCCCAGCACGAAGAGTTCATGTATCTCCAGCTCTCCACAAAAGATACATGGAGGGAACACGTTGACCACAGCTTCATGCAGGGCTAGATAGTCTCCTTGCGGGGAGATTGTTTCGTGTACGAGGAGAACTGGGCGCCAAGCAGTATATTGTGGGGGTCCCAGTAGTCAGACCGCCTGCAATCAGACACTTACCTTTTATCCTTTGGATAGGGGATACATTGTCCTAAACCACAGTACTCCTTTAGGACAATTGAATATACATGTTTGCCCTGGTCCCGCTCCCAATGTATGCCCGGTGAGTCATGGTTGCTGTCAGCAGCCAGGACCTACAGCTGATGCCAGACACCGCATATTGGGTCCTTGTCCAACATTAAACATTTAGATGCCACCATCAAAGTTGATTGCAGCATCTGAAATGGAAAAAATACCAGAAGTCCAGAATTGTTGATTTTTGGTCACTTCATATAGCAAAGAGAAAAAAAAGCAATAAAAAAGTCCCATCAAAACAAAAATGGTACAGATAAAAACTACTACTTATTTTCCTACAATAAATATATACTTTACATTTTTTTTTAAAATAAAACAGAACCTTTATAAATTGGGTATCATTTTAAGCGCATGAACCTATAGAATAAAGGATTTTTTTTTTGTTTTGCCATAGATTTTGTGATAAAATTAATTATTTCAATACAAAGTAAAATTTGTGGTGCAAAAAACAAGCCTCATGGGTCATGGGTCACATGGGTAGGTGAAAAATTGAAAGCCTTATGGCTATTAGAAGGTGTCAAGAATAAAATGTGTACTTGTCATTTGCAAAAACATTTTATATAATGTAGATAATAACATTATATGTATATTTGTAATGTACGTTGGTTAAATAATGTGTATATTTTAAGTTAAGCAAAATGCTATCTTATCCCGTTAGCTATTTCCTGTGTGCAGTGTAATGATATCTCCCTGGGGAAAGCTCTAGGATCGTCCTTGACACCGCTACAGGACACGTTTCCTCTTCAATCAGCAGGCAAACAACAGTACTTTATGCAAGTCCGTCCCCTCGCCAACTTTATTAGAGAGGTTGCAGAATAAATTGTGTTTGTAGATCAAGAATTAGCTTTATTTAATTACAAAAATACATTAAAAAAAACACACAGGGTATAAGGAATTCAAATACAAGAATGATAATTGCAATGAACCTGGATGAAGCAGTAAGCGAAACGTTGGATTCAGCGTGTGGCTACCCAGGTATACTTCATCCCACTGTGTTTTTTTCCATACAGTTTTACCTATGTCTGTATTCATGGAGTGTATAGTTTATTACCACACATTGCTATTTATGGGCTTAGTCCCAGATTTCAGGGATAGATCATAACATGCCTTCCCTTGCACTTTACTGTATATAATTCATATTTCCTATTTTAGTCACCGCTTCTAGCCTGGTTCATTGCAATTATCATTATTGTATTTGTATTCCTTATACCCTGTGTGTTTTTTTTTATGTATTTTTGTAATTAAATAAAGCTAATTCTTGATCTACAAATGCAATTTGTTCCCTTTTTGTATGCAATTTTCATGTAGCGTGGGATCAGTTACCTATTGGGGTTATTGTATATATTCAGGTTGCAGGATAAATAAAAACATAAGATGGGAACAAACAAAACCCTAGACCGTCTAGTCAATAATTAAACAATCCAGCATGTCCTGACTATCAACTGGTGGGCTTTTCCCGGCCAGTTAAACTTATGCCTCCTGCAACCTTCTACTCACTGTTCACACACAGCGTTTGCAACCTCTTGCTGTGTGTCTCGTCCACACTTCACTGTTGGGGCCACTCACTGCTCGGGCTGTGTGTTCCTCACCAGGACCCCTGCCTCCCCCCGCAGCCACCTTGCTGTCTTCTGGGGAGAGCTCAGACTAGCAGGGCTCTGTGCACTAAGGACAAGCAGGGCTCTGTGCACTGGGGACAAGCAGGGCTCTGTACACTGGGGACAAGCAGGGCTCGGTACACTGAGGACAAGCAGGGCTCTGTGCAGTGAGGACAAGCATGGCTCTGTACATTGAGGACAAGCAGAGCTCTGTACACTGAGGACAAGCAGGGCTCTGTGCACTGAGGACAAGCAGGGCTTTGTGCACTGGGGACGAGCAGGGCTCTGTACACTGAGGACGAGCAGAGCTTTGTACACTGAGGACAAGCAGGGCTCTGTGCACTGAGGACAAGCAGGGCTCTGCACTGAGGACAAAATGTGCTCTGTGCACTGGGGACAAGCAGGGCTCTGTACACTAAGGACAAGCAGGGCTCTGTGCACTGAGGACAAGCAGGGCTCTGTGCACTGAGGATAAAATGTGCTCTGTACACTGGGGACAAGCAGGGCTCTGTGCACTGAGGACAAGCAGGGCTCTGTGCACTGAGGACAAGCCAGGAGCATGCCCAGAACCCTGCTCGTTCCATCCACATTTTCTGTATTTTGTCTCCACACAGAGACACACAACTTAATTTTGTACCCAAAAATATTCATACTTTTTAACCAATGCATAATATATATATATATATATATATATATATATATATATATATATATATAAGTTAGGAGTAGCCGTATTAGTCCAGTGATGCAAAAAGCAAAATCATCGGTAGTTGCAGTATCTTGTAATACCTTTTTTATTGGACTAACAAGATTATGTAGAGACAAGCTTTCGGGATTCCTCCCTTTATCAAGTCATAAGCATTTCTGAGCTTGCAAGGAGAAAACACAGGTTCTATCTCTCAAAATATGCAGGGGTTAAAACAACATATGTGGAGAATGGACATTAAGTTGGGCCATAAATTGTATAGCTATAGGACGATAGATACAGATAAGGATGAGGGGGGGGGGGGGGGCTGGAGAGCAGAGGTGAGAATGGTGGTTACGCTGGATGGACAATTTTACTATAGAGCCATAGACTGAAGATAAGACTAGACAGGGGAGGGGGAGTGGGGGTGTAATGGTGTTAGAGCAGGGAGAGGGGAGAGAGTTTAGCAAAGGTTATAGGAAATTTTGATAATGGGATAAGAAGCTTAAATCCACATTAAGTCCTCTGTTCTTGGAGTCATAAAGAACTATCATTTTGGCTTCAAATGTCTTTCTTTCCTGGGTGTTTTTGAAGTTTCCTTTCAGGATCTTGATTTTGAGGTCCAGTAGGGAGTGACCTGTTTGAGTGAAATGGTGTCCAACTGGGGTGCAATAGTCCTTTTCTCTATGGTTGTTGATGGACGATCTGTGGAGGTTCATCATTTTATTGAGTGTGTAACATCCCAGGTCACACTTGGTACATTGTATCATGTAGACTACATTCTCTGTGATGCAGGAGTATTGTCCCTTGATGTTGTATGTCTTGTTGTTGTGGGAGGCCTCAGGATTTGTGCAGATGTGTTGACAGAGTTTACAGCACGGTTTGGTGCAGGGTTTGGTCCCATTGTCTGTATCTGATGTGTCTGTGGGTAGTTTCTTATTGACCAGCTTTTGTTTTAAGTTGGGTGGTTGTCTGAAGGCCAAGATGGGTGGTTCAGGAAAGATTTGCTTTAACACCTCATCTTCTGCTAGTATTGGCTGCAGGTCCTTGATGATTTTGCGTATTTCCTCAAGGGTGGGATTGTATGTGGTTACCAGTGGTATGCGTGATGAGGTTTGTTTCTCTCTGTATTGCAGCAGGTGTTCACGTGGTGTTTGAAGAGCAGAGTGGATTTTCTTATGGATGGTCCTTGGTTTGTAACCTTTTTGTTTAAATTTCTCAGCTAGCGTTTGTAGATGTGTGTCTCTGTCATCAGGGTTGGAGCAGATGCGGTGGTACCTGATGGCTTGGCTGTATATGATGCCTTTCTTGGTGTGGGATGGATGGGAACTTGAATTGTGTAGATAGCTGGATCGGTCTGTGGGTTTTCTGTATACAGATGTCTGTATTGTGTCCTTTTTTATAGTTACAGTGGTGTCCAGAAAGTTTACACTTTCTGTAGAGAAGTCCATTTTGAGTTTGATGGATGGATTAAATGTGTTGAAGACATCATGAAATTGTTTGAGTTTATCCTCTCCTTCAGTCCTAACAATGAAAATATCATCAATGTATCTGTAGTATCTGTAGGGTTTGTGAATTTGGGTATTCAGGAATCGCTCTTCAAGGTCAGCCATGAACAGATTGGCATATTGTGGTGCCATCCTGGTCCCCATAGCAGTTCCCATCATCTGTAGGTATATTTCACTGTTGAAGCTGAAGTAGTTGTGTGTGAGAATTAATTCTATTAGTTTGGTGATGATCTGAGGGCTGTATTTCTGGTTGTGGGTCTTGGAGGAGAGGAACAGTAAGCAAGCCTCAATTCCATCTCTGTGTGGGATGTTACTATACAGAGATTCTACGTCCATTGTTACCAATATGAAGTAGGCAAGTTCGTAATCTGACTCAGTTTGTTAAGAAAGTCAGTGGTGTCCTGTATGAAGCTGCTGGTGCTTGTAATAAAGGGTTTTAGTGTGTTTTCTACCAAACCAGATATCTGTTCAGTTAGTGTGTCCATACCTGTTATTATTGGTCTGCCAGGGTTTCCAGATTTATGGATTTTTGGGAGCATGTAGAATGTTCCTGTTTTGGGATCGGTGGGTATAAGTGTCTAATCCTTTTTGTGAGTCCTTTGGGAAGGATTGAATCAATTTTCTTAGTTCCATGGTGAATTCTTTGGTGGGGTCTTCTGTCAGTTTCTTGTAGTATGTAGTGTCTGACAATTGTCGGTTTCCCTCTTTGATGTAGTCCTGGGTGTTCATGATCACTACTGCTCCTCCCTTGTCTGCTGGTTTAATTGTGATGGCTTGATTATTTCTTAAGTTTTTGATGGCCTCTCTTTCCAATACTGAGAGGTTGCAGTAGGTTTTATGGTGGTGTTTAGTGACTAAGGATGCTGTTCTTAGTCTATATATATATATATATATATATATATATATATAGTAGAAAGAAACGGGCAGCACTACGGTGTGCAGGATGGTGCTCGCTGGTTGACTCGGTCCCAAGTCCCAGGTAAATATCAAATGAAGGCAGCGGCACTCGCAGAATGTGGGTGAATAATGTGTGGCTTTATTCACAAAGCATCAGGTAATAGCGACGTTTCAGCCTTCTCATAAGGCCTTTGTCAAGCCTTGACAAAGGCCTTGTGAGAAGGCTGAAACGTCGCTATTACCTGATGCTTTGTGAATAAAGCCACACACTATTCACCCACATTCTGCGAGTGCCGCTGCCTTCATTTGAGATATATATATATATATATATATATATATATATATATATATAGACAAAGAATAAGTCAGCCAGCACTTTAGTTGATACCAAACTATTATATGGACCTGGCCTACAGGTGCACGCTACTAGGCTAGGTAACAACAGAAGAATGCAGCAGCACACTGCCAGCACAAGGATATAGGTGAAACATGAATATGCAGTTAAAACATGGAGAGCTATACAGCTATGGTGTAATAGATGCAAATGTGAAACTATGAAATAGTGAGGCACTTAGCTCGCAAATTTGTCTCCGCCGGCGGTCAAATAGCTTGGACCGTCCCACCGCGATAAGGTAGCCTCCTTGGGACGGACCCTACACTGTGTATATGCCTCTGTGTGAACAGTTCAGTAAGCATGGCAGGATCTGGAACATCCAAGGCACCTTATATACACACCTGATAGAGGTGGGTGGGGTGCAAGGCCAACATGGAGGTAGCCACTCCCCCGTATTTGCAATACAGACAAAGAATAAGTCAGCCTGTTGCTATATATATATATATATATATATATATATATATATATAAACTCAACGTGTGTGTGTGTATGTATGTATGTATGTATGTTCCACAAAAACTTCCAAACGGCTAAAGATATTAACATGAAACTTGGCACACATGTTACTTATATGTCAACAACAAACATAGGATAGGTGATTTAACCCTTACTCATCCCCATTTGCCAGGGGCGGGGTTTATGTTTAAAGTCCTATACAAGTCTATGGAAAATATGTTACTGCATAACTTCCAAACGACTGGAGATATTGTAATAATACTTGGTCACATGTTACTTATATGTCCACTTAAAATATAGGATAGTTAATTTAACCCTTAACTACCCCCATTTTTGAGGGTCTGGGTTTTTGTTTAAAGTCCCATGCAAATCAATGGGAAATGTATGTTCTCACATAACTTCTGTACAGCTGGACATATTTCAATACTTGGTACACATATTACAGGTCAGGATATGAGGACGGGATGGGAGGTCGGGATAGGAAGTCAAGATAGGAGGATGGGATGGTCGGGATAGGAGGTCAAGTTAGGAGGACGGGATATGAGGACGGATAGGAGGTGAAGATAGTAGGATGGGATAGGAGGACGGGATGGTCGAGATAGGAGGTTGGGATAGGAAGTTGAGATAGGAGGACGGGATAGGAGGTTGAGATAGGAGGTCGGGATAGGAGGTGGAGATAGGAGGACGGGAAAGGGGGTTGGGATAGGGTGTAGTACACAGCGACTGTGTGCTGCAGCGCTGGTGTGTACTGCTGGTGTTGTGCACAAATACAAATACAAAGGGGTTACTTCACGACAAGTGATCGGGCGGGGATGACTGCTGTTATCTAACTGCAGGCATCCCGTCACATCGCCGAGGGGGGTCCTGAGACCCCCCCCCATGACCACGATGGGCGCAAATCGCAGGTCAATTCAGACCTGCGATCTGTGCGATTCCGGGTCATACGGTTCACTGGTGACCCAAATAATAAGAGGGATCGGAGGTGTCCGAGACACCCTCGATCCCCCTGAAGGGATAGGAGTTTGGTGGCAGGGGTGCCACCCCTCCTATCCCTGCTATTGGTCGGCCGAGCGAACGACCGATAGCAGGGGTTAAAGTTCGGTTCCCCCGCTTTGCCCACCTGTCGGTGTCCGGGCAAAACGGGGGAACTTTCACAGATCCCGGAGTGCGATCCTCCATGCGGGGATCCCCCACGTGCGTCAGCGGCGTCAGCAATTCATCCAGGTCCTGCCACATGAGTTGTTGCCTAGCAACATCCGGAAGGCCACAGTTTACAGTGGTCTCTAAACCGTGGCCCTCCAGATGTTGCAAAACTACAACTTCCTGCATGCCCAGACAGCTTTTTGCTGTGTGGGCATGCTGGGACTTGTAGTTTTGCAATATTTAGAGGGGTTCAGGTTGTAGATCACTATGCAGTGGTCTCAAACTGTAGCCCTCCAGATATTGCAAAACTACAACTCTCAGCATGCTGCGAGTTGTAGTTTTGCAACATCTGGAGGGTCACAGTTTAGAGACCACTGGACAGTGATTTACAACCTGAACCCCTCTAAATCTTGCAACACTACAACTCCCAGCATTCAGGATTAGCATAAGGCTGTCTTGGCATGCTGGGAGTTGTACTTGCGTGCCTCCAGCTGTTGCATAACTACATCTCCCAGCATGCCCTTCTGCAATCAGTACATGCTGGGAGTTGTAGTTTTGCAACAGCTGGAGGCAAATTGGTTGGAAAATACTGAGTTAGGTCATAGAACCTAACTCAAGGTTTTCCAACCAGTGTGCCTCCAGCTGTTGCAAAACTACAACTCCCAGCATGCATGGTCTGTCAGTGCATGCTGGGAGTTGTAGTTTTGACCCCCCTCCCATGTGAATGCACAGGCTACATTCACACTGGCGGCAGATTACAGTGAGTTCCCCGCTTCAAGTTTTAGCTGCGGCAAATTTTCCACCGCAGCTCAAACTCCTATTGGGAGACTCAGTGTAATCTGCCTCCAGTGTGAATGTAACCTAAAAACACTACACTAACATAAAATAAAGAGTAAAACACTACATATGTACACGTACACTGCCCCCCTACCACCCCCCTTCCCCAATAAAAATGAAAAACGTATTGTACGGCAGTGTTTCTAAGATGGAACCTCCAGCTGTTGCAAAACAAAAACTCCCAGCATGCTGACTGGTCAAGCATGCTGGGAGTTTTACAACAGCTGGAGGCACCCTGTTTGGGAATCACTGGCATATGTCCACCCCTATGCAAGTCCCTAATTCAGGCCTCAAATGCGCATGGCACTCTCACTTTGGGGCCCTGTTGTATTTCAAGGCAACAGTATAGGGTCACATATGGGGTATCGCCGTACTTGGAAGAAATTGCCTAACAAATTTTGGGGGGCTTTTTCTCCTTTTACCCTTTATGAAAAGGAACAGTTGGGGTCTACACCAGCATGTTAGTGTAAAAAAATATTTACACTAACATGCTGGTGTTGCCCTATAATTTTCCTTTTCACAAGAGGTAAAAGGGAAAAATGCCCCCCAAAATTTGTAACGCAATTTTTCCCGAGTACGGAGATACCCCATGTGTGGGCGCAAAGTGCTCTGGGGGGAAAAAACAAGGCCCAGAAGGGAGAGTGCGCCATGTACATTTGTATATATGCTTCTGCCACCTCTAGGCTCTGTCATTGTGCCCCCATGTGACATGTGACTCCTTGTTGGATTTGGACTTCTGTAACCACACATTTTATTATTAAATCTTAAATTTAAATTTCAAAAAATCTATAGAGCGATAATAATGAACAATAACTGATAAGTGAAATATTTGCACTTACACAGTAAGGGAGGCACTGAGAGGTAGGGGCTGGAACAGGTGGTATCTCGCCTGGTGGAGGACCGCCAGCTCGATTTAAAGATACAAGTACAAGCTTTTTCACTGCAACCACTTCTAGCTTTATGCGCCCACTTATCCAATGGCACATAAGCTGAATGTGCTCCTGTCCAAGATGCTAGTACTGCAGTCCCTCCCTTTTCAAATGGACACTCAGAGTATGGGGGTGCGCTGAGAGGCAGGGGCTGGAACAGGTGGTAGCTCGCCTAACGGTGGACCGCCAGCTCGATGCTCACCAGAATGGGTAATCAAAAAATTTAAATAAATTCAAATTAAATTAAATAAAACTCACATAAAAAATTTGCCACATTCAGACACTCTGCGGCAGTGATTCTAATAGCAATGCCTGTAATCTGCATGTCATAATAACAGTATTATTTCACTAACACAGCACACTCTCTATGTGTGTTAGGACAAGGCAAAGTGTTCCACACCCCTATTGAGCCTCTCTGAAGACCAGAAATAGCCGTTTTTAATAGCGATTCGCCACAAATAAGTTCAGACCCAACCAAATTTTTGCAGAAAGTTCGGCAAAACGGCCAAATCGAATTTTTCAAAAATTCGCTCATCTCTTATGTTTATCTAAAAACTATATACAAAAACATAAATGTAACCTAAATTTCTGTAAGTGGTGGTCATTTACTGTATGTATGGTAATATATGTTCTAAAGAGAACCTGTCTGTTTGAATATGCTGTATCTGTCTCTTTCGGAAGAATGCAGATATTTAGTCTTGGGGCAAAGATTCTGCATAACTGGTAGACAATCTTACTTCATGATTAAGAGCCCCCTCTGGGCGAGCATCCATACAGAGACAGGTTCACCTACTGGTCTTAATTTTGCTATGGCCAATTACTTTTTGCGGGTATGTTCACTTTGTTTCACTGTTTCAGTGTAAAATATGGTTTCATTGTAGTTAACCACATGAGCTGTGACTGACAACTGGCAACTGGAGTGGGTGAAAGAGCAGATTTTAATGTGCAAGAAAACAGTACCAAAGTACCGTAACTAAGTACTGTAACTCTATATGCGAACCATTAAGCTTTTGTATGGTGTATATATTAAAAGATAAGTATGTCAATGTCCAATCAGACATATAGAGCTTTTTCCTCTAGAAACATTGCTATCATGTCATAAAGAGGCACAATATAGTGGAAGGCCTATAGTACTGTTGTATGGAACTATAGGGACCCAGTGTATAGTACTTCTGTAGTACTTCTATAGTAATTCTGCAACTTTTACCAAGGTATGGCAGAAGCCATGGCATCCAAGGACTTCATGGTACCCCCTATATTGTTAAGAACGCAATATATTAAATATATTGTAAGAGACTGTAAAACTTTCTAAAAGACATAGATGCTTAAAAGGGTAGCTTTCAAGCAGAAATGGTGCCACACTTGTCTACAGGTTGTGTGTAATATTGCAGGTCAGTTTCTTTTTTTATTTATTTTTTTATTTATTTTCCAACTATATAATTACAATTACATATTTTTCTTTACAATTTACACCATTTCAGAATCCAATCAATATTAAAAACCCATACTCAAGTTCCCAGCCTGTTGCCTGCTTATCCTCCATTTCCACCTCTCCCTAATCACCTGACCGATTTCCATCTATCCCACTCTTTTTTTCCTTGTTGGACCTGTCCTTTTTTCCTGATAATATACAAGTTCACATTTCTTAACTTTTTGCACAAAATTCTTCCACTCTTTAATATGGCGTGCTATAGGCGCAAACCATTTCTTGAAAATCACCGTTTTTTATCAGGCCTAATAATTTTAATACTAAATTTCCAACCCAAATACCCAATTTAATTTGACCCGAAAATCTTTCTAAATCCTAGTTCCCATACTTTTTGTATTTTAACAACTCCCCAAATCATATGATATAAGTCAATATTTATTACCTGATATATCTGGCATTCTGAATTTTCCCTCTTCCCCATTCTAAACAGAGTTTTGGACGTGTAGCACAGTCTATGCATTAATTTAACCTGTGATATTGATCTCTCAATATTATTGAATATTTCCCACCAGTCTCCAATGCTAATTACTCCAGTTTCCTTTTCCCACTTCCGTTTACTATTTGGTACTACCATTTCAGTCACATGTGTAACCACCAACTTATAAATGTTTCCCAATAGTAAACCCTCCCCCCCCCCCTAAGTGTGCAGTTAATGAAAATTCTATCAACCCATGATTCCCAATTTTTCAAGGTACTCATTCCTTATTCCCCACCAGTTGCTCAACCCTGTAGATACCCTACTCTTCCCAATTCAGGTATTCCCTGAGTTTATAAAATGTACAGTACAAAGAAACTGTTATCCCAAATCCTAGTGAATTGCAAACTCCCACAAATTCCTAAAAAATGTTTGAACTGCCATAATTTATTTATAATAAAATATAATAAAAATGTTTCTTGTGTTCCATTAATCCCAAAACCTTCAAATAAATTTGTTGATCTCACTGATATTTGTTGATCTCACTGTTGATCTCTCTGATAATTCACAGTTAATTTTTATCCTCACTTTAGGGGAATTGTATATTGTTCTTTTAGCCTTTTTAACCAGATCTCCTAAATTCAGTTCCTCAACAACCCTTTTGAAGGAATACCCACTCCATCCTGTCAAATGCTTTATTCGCATCTAAGGACAGGATGGAGCGGGGACCCTCATCTCTCACTTGAATATTCAGAAAAGTTCTTTGAATATTACTGCAAATATTCCTTCCACCGATAAACCCTTTTTGTTCTTCCCCAATAATTTATCCTACCACCCTTTGTAATTGTAATGCCCAAATTTTTGTCAATATTTTACAGTCCGTGTTTAATAAGGATATCAGACCGTAGGAATCCGTTTCATTCTCAACTTTGCCCTTTTTTGGAATTAAAATAATACAAGCTTCTGTCATAGAGGGAGACAGCCTTCCCTCCCTTAAGGATTCATTCAGTGTTTCCAAAAGATAAGGTAAAACGTATTTCTCCCAATACCCTATGAACCTCAAACGCGAAACCATCATTGCCTCGGGCTGAATTACCCCCAAATGTGCTCTTCTACTGTAATCTTTTGGTCAATTTCTGTTTTTTTATCATCTGACATTTTTGCTAAGTTTAAACCCTTCACATATTATTTAATTTCCTCTTCTGTTTTCCTACCTTCTTTCTTATATAACTCTTGATAACATTTCTGGGACACCTGTTCTATGTCTTCTTTTGTCAGGTCAGGATTTTCTAACCTTTCATAACCTGTTTAAGACTGCATACAAAATTTTCTTCTATCATACTAGAATTTTATTGTATTAAACCAATTTTCTCTCTTCTCATAGAAAGCTAATGGTTGAGTGTCCACAGTCATTTTACAGTGTAGGACCATCTTTAGTGGTGGCGGTACAGCGCTAGCTGGCATCATGTGAATCTTCATTAACCCCTTAAGGACATGTGCCATAAATGTACGGAGCTGCTAAGAAGTACTTAGCGCACAGCTCCGTATCTATCAGCAGCCATCCCGGCATATCTCCCAGGTGGGACCCCCCCCCCCCCCCATGTCGGTAATCGCGGCAAATTGCCAGTCAATTCAGACCGGTGATTTGCCGCTATTCCGAGTCAATTGGGTCTCTGGTGACCTGGAAAAAAAAGGGTGAATGGGGCTGTCTGAGACATATACACATACTCCTACACAGTCCCCTGCCCAATAAAATTAAAAAAAGTTTCCAAAACAGAGCCTCCAGCTGTTGAAAAAAAACAACTCCCAGTATTGCCGTACAAACAGTACAGCTGGAGACACCCTGTTTGGGAAACACTGCCATGGGGTATTTTTGTGGCAGATTCAAATCCCCAATTTAGGCCTCAAATGCGCATGGCGCTCTCTCGCTTTGGAGCCCTGTCATATTTCAAGGAAACAGTTAAGGGCCACATATGGGGTATCTCCGTACTCGTGAGAAATTGTGTTGCAAATTTTGGGGGGCTTTTTCTCTTTTTACCCCTTATGAAAAGGTAAAGTTGGGGTCTACACCAGCATGTTAGTGTAAAAAAAAAAAATTTACACTAACATGCTGGTGTTGCCCCATACTTTTAATTTTCACAAGCGGTAAAAGGAAAAAAAGACCCCAAAAATTTGTAACGCAATTTCTCCTGAGTATGGAAATACCCCATATGTGGGCATAAAATGTTCTGCGGACGCACAACAAGGCACAGGAGTTAGAGCGCACTATGTACATTTGAGGTTTAAATTGGTGATTTGCAAAGGGGTGGCTGATTTTACAGCGGTTCTGACATTAAATGCAAAACAATAAATACCCAGATGTGACCACATTTTGGAAACTGCCCCCCTAACGGAATGTAACAAGGGGTATAGTGAGCCTTAACACCCCACAGGTGTTTGACACATTTTTGTTAAAGTTGGATGTGAAAATGAAAAAAAAAAGTTTCGCTAAAATGCTAGTGTTACCCTACATTTTTCATTTTCACAAGGGAAAATAGGAAAAAAGCCCCCCAAAATTTGTAGCCCCATTTCTTCTGAGTAAGAACATACCCCATATGTGGATGTGCATTGCTCTGCAGGCGCACTACAATGCTCAGAAGAGAAGGAGCGACATTGGGATTTTGGAGAGAGAATGTGTCCGAAATTGAAGGCCATGTGTGTTTACAAAGCCCCCATAGTGCCAGAACAGTATACCCCCCCACATGTGACCCCATTTTGGAAACTACACAAGAGAATAATCGGTAAAAGCATTCCAGAGTTATTAATGCATAAATTGATAGTGGTCAGAATTGCAAATAAGGGCTGCATCCTTAAAGGGGTTCTCCGGTGCTTACACATCTTTTCCCCTATCCAAAGGATAGGGGATAAGATGCCTGATCGTGGGAGTCCCGCCGCTGGGGACCCCTGTGATCTTGCATGTGACGTCACGCCTCCGCCCCCGTGTGACATCACGCTCCGCCCCTCAATGCAAGCCTATGGGAGGGGGCGTGATAGCTGTCACGCCCGCTCCCGTGCATTGAGGGGAGGAGTGTGATGTCACACGCCGCCGGCCCGGTGGTCGCCTGTAATCAGACCCGGAGCGAACACGCTTCGGGGACTGATTACAAACGGGGTGCCGCATGCAAGATCACGGGGGTCCCCAGCAGCGGGACTCCCGCGATCAGGCATCTTATCCCCTATCCTTAAGATAGTTGAAAAGATGTGTAAGCAGGGGATTACCCCTTTAAAGGGGTACTCCGCTGCCCTGTGTTGGAAGCTCCGCTCCCCAGTGTCCAGAAGTTTATTGTTCCGGACGCTGTGTGCAGGCTTCCGTGTTCAGGGCTGCCCCTCGTGACATCACGCCCGCCCCCTTAGAGACGTCACGCCCGCTCCCTCAACGAAAGTCTGTGGGAAGGGGGCGTGGTGGCCATCGTGCCCCCTACGCATAGACTTTCACTGAGGGGGCGGGCGTGACGTCACGAAGGGATTAAACATTAGACTACAACATTCAACAACCTAGAAAAGTCGTTAAAGTGTTGTTCTTATGTTACTATACATGAGGTCTGAGCTGTGAAGTGACAAGATTTTTTTTCTACCTACTTTTGAATGATTTAGCTATTCAAGCTGTGCTCTTCAAAATAATACCCATGAGCCAAGATAGTAGAACATGCACAGTTTTAATCGCTAATAGGCAAATACATGAATTTTATGTCTTGACAAAAATTCCAAGAATTAACATCCTAGATATTAAAACCCTTAATCTTTATAGATGTGAACTCAACACTAATAGTCATTCAGTTATTAAAGAGTATCACAGTATCACTTTACATAGACACCAATTGAATAAAGCTTTTAATATAGAAACTGCAATTTTTCTACTGTTGTAGAGTATGCAGAAATCAATCATTATTCCAAAGGGCTTCTTTAGCTCCTCTTCAACATACTTTTGTGTGTTTTTGTTTGGCTTGAAAAAAAGCCACATAAAACTACAGTGATTATTTGCATTATGGTGCAAAGTTTTTGTGGCACTTTGCCAAAATAGTTTTTATTAATGCGTTTTTAAGGATATGTTTTTCTCAGTGGCTCAATTCATGTGATTCTTTCTTTCAAGAATTTCTGCAAATCACCAATACAAGAGTGCTCCAGAGTGTAGCCAACCATATGTTGCAATACCAAAGGGATGCAGGGGGCGCTTACCCGATCAGTTGTGCAGAATCAGGCACAACACTAAATCAAGCATGGAGTAATCATGTACAATGTAGCTGATCCCTCCGTTTCCAACGATGTTTACACAATATTCACTACCTTCGACCATTTTCAGGGATTTCAAATAGCCCATCTGGACCCGGAATGAAAACTGAAGATTCCATAATAATGTACAGTCTTTATTGCATAACGAACAACGTGTTTCAAGGCCAGGACCGGCCTCTTTGTCAGGTTCATCGAAGATTTGTATTTACCCATTTAGTATTTACTCAATTATTCATTTCTGTTTCCATTCAAATTCTCCACAACTACCATGAAAGCACCCTCAGTAAAACACAACATACTGTTGACTGCTAAGGTATCTATGAAAATATGACAGCATCAGTTAGCAGCACAATTACAAAATACAGGTTAGTCAGTCCTTTATTGGTAACAACCAGACTGGAGTCCTATGCAAGTTATCTATGTGTGGAATTTCAAGGGTTAAACTCTGTTTACTGGTCCTGGCTGTGTCCTCTTTCTGCGAGATGTATCCAGGTCCAGGTGGCATGATGCAATGTTGTATCACCTATACCCAGAAGCTATTGTAGACAGCAGGCCTAAGGCAGCCTAGAGCTCACAATTGTAAGCCCAAGAGCTGTTAGGCCATGTGCTCTCGACCCATTGGCTGCATGGCAGAAAATGAGGCAAACCACCTGGTACAAAAGGACAGTGCCTAAATTTGGGTTCGTCCCACTGGATCTGGAACAGTTGAGAGGCTTATAGATATAGTACTAGCACATTGGGCCAAATGACACCACCATAACATGTTGCATAGTAAATAATGTATACAGCTACAGGTTTCTTTGGATAAGTGGATCTCTGCCACTAACGCATAGGGACACTCAGCTTTGCATTTGATCAGTTAAACTGTCTATTTGATTAATTTAAAGGGGTTCTCCAGGAATAGAAAAACAGAGCTAATTTCTTTTAAAAACAGCTTCATGTCTGTCCCCAGGTTGTATGTGGTATTACATTCACTTCAATGGAACTGAGCTGCAAAACCACACCCAACCTGGATACATATGGGGAGCAGTTTTCGACAGAAATTAGCTCTGTTTTTCTACTCCTGGCGACCCCTTTAACACTTGGCATTTGAATTTGTTTTTTTTTTTTTTTTGCTATTTTGTCATTGAACAAATTGCTCTTACTTCGAATGCCTAGCTTCAAGTTTCTAAAAGTACCTGTCTTTTTAGTAATGAAACAGCATGTTATTTTCAATAGACTTAAATCCTTATTCCTTCTGTGATCATTTTGCTGAACAGATTTTAAACTTTGGCGGAACATCTTGTCTTCCCAGCCAGTGCAGGTTCATCTCAAAGGCTTGTGCCATGCTTCCTGGAACATGTTATTGATTGCCGCTATTCAACTTCTTCGTAGCCTTTCAAAGCTGAGATACCACAGTGTATGTAAATACATCCTAGCTGAATCTGTGGCATTAAACATAGCAACAGGCCTCTGTGCAATCAGATAATAATGATATAATGATGGGATATAATGGGGAATTGTTAATCATTCTCTATGTAAGGAGTTATCGTTCGCCTCATCACAGTTCAACATTGCTGCACTAACAATCAACTGAAGTGATTATTGTAATAGCGTCCTTTCTTATGTGCGCTCAAGTGTTCTTTGGATTTGTCTTTATTTTTTTTTTCATATAAGACCAGTACATAAACTTTAGTTTATTAGCTATAAATAATCATACATGGCTTCTAATCTCAGGTTTGCCCTATTCATATCTCATTTCCACTGAAAGACACTTTCTTAAGTTTAAGACTAGTCAATATTTTGGTTGGTATTTTCTATCAGTATTTATTACCCAAAACTAGTGGAAGATACCAATTATAGAAGAAATGCAACAATTTTCATAATGCACTTTCTCTGTTTTGTTCCTGTCCGGATTTATACTTATAAATACTGGTATTTAAAAGTTCCCAAAGGCATAATTTAAAGGGATACTCCACTACCCCGGTGTTCAGAACATTTTGTTCCGAATGCTGGGTGCGGGCTGTGGGGGTCGTTATGTCCTGGACATGCCCTTCGTGATGTCTCACCACACCCGCTCAATGCAAGTCTACATAGATTTGTATTGAGGGGGCAACCACTGGGGCAGTGGAGTACCCCTTTAAAATGTTCAGAACACTGGGGCAGTGGAGCACCCCTTTAAAAAAAAAAAAAAAGCATGCACTACTTTTATTATTTTATTTTATATATTTTGAAGACAGGAAAACCCATTGAAGTCCATATTAGCATGTGATCAGTATTTCATATGTATTGCATCTGTTCAGAGGAATACAGCAGATGGGAGGAGTCTGCAAAAATATCCTAATAAGGAATATATAAATAGTATATAAGTAGTATATAAGTGCTTTGCAGACCGTATAAGTACAGTTAAGCTACATTCAGTCACTCACAGGTAATGCCCTCTCTCATTGAAAATATTCCCTTTACCTTTTCTTCTCTATATAGCCCAGATTTCATGAAAACCTATATCCCTTTCCCTATGAATAAACTTTCTGCCATATGTGTAATAACCATTCTCCTTAAAATTCCAGCAAATACTGAAAATGTGTTTTATTTCTTTTTGACAGCTACCTTACAGTATGGTGTAACACCTAGCTTTCCCCGCAGTTATGCAGAGCTTTCAATTCCCAATCATCAAATTGCAGCATTAATTGACACCTTTGCTGTTAGGAGTCTAGTAAGCCAAAATATTTTCCCATCATATTAAATTCCCAAAGTGGTCCTGTACTACTGTCATAAACTGTGCCCTTACTTTACAAATTTACCTATTTGATACGTTCACTCATAGAAGTCTTCTTAGTTGTAACTGATTATTTATTGTATTCTTCAATCTCTTTATTAGAGAATCATGGAGAAAAATGGGCAGTGTGCTTGTATTCTGATGCATTCTGCCATACAGAAAAAGCCTCATACGGGAAAACATAGAGAAGGAGGTTTATCATTCTTTTCGGACATATGGCTTTTATATTACTTTTGCTTACATGCCACCTATTTATCAAATTGTCGCACGACCTTGATAAATAAATCGCACGCAAGCAAAAACCCGGGAAACCCACTTACAAAAGCATTTTTTAAAGCAGAAAAGTTTTCCTTTATGTTAATAGCCGAAGTTCTTTATCTACCCTTTATTACCAGTAGCATTGCTAGAGAGTGACGGGGAGGGGGGGGGGGCTTACTGCATCGGGTGACACCCTTAATGGCCTGCCTGGCACTAAATAGCTACACTCCAACTATCCCACAACAACCCATCCACCCTCCTCAGAAATAAAATAAAAAATATTAAAAACATACTATGCTGAACCATTAATATCCGTACTCTGGAGGCTTTTTTGTTTTATTTTGAGCCCGCATTTTGTGACGTTGGTGGGCGAAGTCTTGTGTCGCTGCGCTGAGGCTGGAGTTTACATCAGGAAGGAAGACAGCGCAGCACCAACAGGCACATAAACAATAGTGAAGCCACACACACACACAAAAAAGAAAAAACGGCTCGGTACATTACCCACCCCAAAATGTGCATGAAGCTGTATTACTATGGATGTTTCTTTTTTTTTAAGGAAAAATGTTTGTGCCACATATGGGTTAATTATGTAAAAATTCTTACACAATTATTTTGTGCCTTATTCTTTTTGAACTCAACATTAATTTTAAAATGTAGTGGGTATGCCAGCATGTACGTGTCCTAAAATTAACAAGGTATGCAGTGTGTATTTTCAACCTTAAAATAAGTTATTAGTTATATAATATTTTTTTTTCCACAATTAACATTAACATTAATGTAGTAGCTTTATTTCATGATGCAGATCCAGCACAGTTGTTAAAGTGGGTGTTAATTTCCTTTTCTACTGACGTATGCACTTTCTGTAAGCCAGGCTGGACCTGGAATACATAGGCGACTGTTAAATAGAGATGCAACTTTTTTTCTTCATAAATAGCGACTATCGCATTTGATAAATACATGACCACTGCAAAGTAAAAAAAAAAAAATACTACGTGTGCAAATTTCAGAAATGTGCTTTGGGATAAGCAAAAATCAAAAAAGTCGCAGCATGTATAGAAAAGTCGCACGTTCGCGAGTACATGCAACTATTTAATGCAAAAAAAAAATCTACTACGGAGCTTGATAAATCTCTTTCAGAAGCAGTAGTAGTTATAGACCAAGTACATTATACCGACACTATAATATATCACACTTATCTCCTTCATAGTCCTTCACTGATCTGTTCTCTCCTAACAAAATGTAAGTGCATGCATTCGATCAACAACCACTCATACACAATCTTCTCTTCCTTTGCATCTAATTTCAACCAGAGATATGTAAGTACTTCCGAAACAAGTTGGCAGAAAAGATTTATTCCTTCCTAGGTAAAGCTAGAAATTCTGAATTGTCTCAGTAAGGCTGGGTTCACATATGTCCGGCATCCGGCCTATATCTCTGATCTCCACACAACTGATGACAAGTTGTCATCCGGCATCCATTGTTTCTGAACAGCGGACAGGGGAATGTAGCAAGCTGTCCTCCACTGTCTGGTGCCCTCTGATGTGTCCAACCGTCCGGCGTCAAAATTGAGACTCTGGATAATTGTGAACTGTCCCATTCAAATGAATGAGATCAGTTCTACATCATTTTCCCTCCGATGCACGTTGGAGGAAAACTGTGCAGGATGCCTGATATATGTGAACCCAGCCTTACAGAACACCTGTTTGGTACAGGGGTGGATTACTAGAAGCCATAAAAGAGAAGACCGATTGCCATAAGTGACTTCCAAACCACACTTAAGAGAATCTGACAAATACCTGAGGCAAGAATAGATAGATCATAGACAGATAGATAGATGGATAGGAGATAGAAAAATAGATATATAGATAAATATAGATATAAAGATATGAGATAGATAGATAGATAGATAGATAGATAGGAGATGATAGGTAGATAAATAGATAGATGAAAGATAGCTAGATATATAGATAGATAGATAGATAGACAGATAGATAGATGGGAGATGAGAGATAGATAAATAGATAGATAAAAGATAGATAGATAGGGTTTCTGTCATTATATTACACTGGTTAAGATGTAGTTTTTAAAAACCAACACATCTATGAAAAAATCCAGCGATTCCATTTTGTTTGTTTTGTAGCTGTAGTGTTATTCACATAGTCAGGTATTAAAGCTGATGACAGATTGTATCCACAATTCAATTGAAGGAGATACTGGGAGCATCATTACCAATTTCACTTTCATCTGTTAACATGAAATAGCAGCTATTCGCTGCAGATTGTTATTGCTGTCTAATAGACTTGATTCACAGAGCTCAATCTTTTCTTACATCCTATCTCTATCAATTGATAATTGTTTTTGCTGTGTTTTTTTTATGCCTTAGTGCACATAAGAAAGACAATGTTAAAAAAAAAACTTGCTTTATTTTCACAATAGTTGCAATTTTTACTTTGAAAATATCTCTACAATAGTAAAAGTCAAAAGAATTTACTGAGGAGACATAAAGTTTTTAGAAGGGATTATCTGTGAAGTATATGTAGAAGAGTTGTCTATGACCCATGTTAGATTGTTAATACTTTGAACAACTAACAAAATTTAGCACATAATACATTTGTGTATTATCTTTGTTGGTTGATGCCCTTTTAACCTCTTGGGGACACAGGGCATATGCATACGCCCTGCATCCCCGATCCTTAAGGACTCAGGCCCTGGTACCTGTGCCCTGGTCCGGGTTTGAACCGTTCTCACCAGCGGATAACGGGTTAAACCCGGTGGGTCCCGGTTGCTACGTGCGGCCAGGGTCCACGGCTAATGCCGGGCATGACCGATCAGCATTAACTCTTTAGATGGCGCGATCAAAGTTGAAAGCGAAAGTAAAAGAATCCCAGCAGCTCAGTGGAGCTGATCTGGACTAGACAAAATTGTGATGTCCCAATCAGCTTACCGGACGATGGGAGGGACCTCACCTGCCTCTCTGTGGTTCGATCAGCGATCTACTGCTCCATGCCTGTACATTATCAGTGCTTTGCAATGGCATAACACTGATCAGTGTATGCAATCAGAAGATTGCATGTTGTAGCCCCCCTATGGAGGATAAAAAAAAAAAAAAGATTTAATAAAAGTTCATTGACCCCTTCCCTATTAAAAGTTTAAATCACCCCCCTTTTCCCAATTTTTTAATAAAATAATGTAATAAAGAATAAAAAATGTCTGAACTACTAAAATATTAGGTTAGCTAAACTGCACGTTTGATGGCGTACACGTAAAAAAAATACCAAAGTCCAAAATTTAGCATTTTTGGTCAATTCATATACCATAAAAATATTAATAAAAAGCGATCAAAAAGTCCCATCAAAACAAAAATGGTACCAATAAAAACTAAAGATGACTGCACAAAAAATTAGCCCTTATACCACCCCGTACACGGAAAAAAAAAGTTATAGGGGTCAGAAAATGCCAATTTTAAACATACTAATTTTGTGCATATAGTTTATAATTTTTTTAAGTATTAAAATAAAATAAAACCTATATAAATTGCATATCCTTGTAACCGTATGGACCTACAGAATAAATATAAGGTGTCAATTTTACCAAAAAGTGCACTGCGTAGAAAAGGGAGCCCCCAAAAATTTTAAAATGGCGTTTCTTTTTTTATTTTACCCCACAAATATTTTTTTTTGTTTTGCCGCAGTTTATATTATAAAATAAGTGATGTCATTACAAAGTACAATTTATGACGCCAAAAACAAGCCTGTATATGGGTTTGTAGGTGCAAAATTGAAAGCATTATGATTTTTAGAAGGGAAGGATGAAAAATGGAAATGCAAAAACGAAAATAGGTCCCCAAGGGGTTAAGAAGTCCCTTAGATTAAAATGAAAGTGTTATGTATCAGTCATGTTTATAGAGTTGTAAAGATTTATTTATCCTGATAGTATATAGTACAACATCATAGTACAAGTTGTGGATGTGCGGTCATGTTCTGTTTCTCTACATGTGAGGTACACAACTTAAAGGGGTTATACAGGAATCGAAAAACAGAGCTAATTTCTTCAAAAACTGATCCCCATCTGTCTCCAGGTTGGATGTGGTATTACAACTTGGCTCCACTCACTTGAATGGAGCTGAGCTGCTGAACCACACCCAACCTGGAGAAAGATAGGGAGTATTTTTTGAAAGAAATTAGCTCTGTTTTTCGAAGCCTGATAACCCCTGTAAGTTTAAGGTTGGCTTGGTTGTATATTGTGTTTCTAAGTTCTTTTATAGGCTCAGGTATGCACTGATGAGAAAAGCTATGTTATGCATAAGGGCTGATAATGCTGATGGATGATATCCACATTCATTCCTTTAAAGGAAAACTGTCAGCTTGCTTCCCCCCGCACTAACCAGAGGTACTGGTTGATAGTGCTGGGGACGCTGATCAGTTTGATGCCTACCGTGCCCAGATCTGCCCAGCCGTTTGGCTGAAATCTTCGTTTTTCCTTATATGCTAATTAGGTGCTAACTAGCACAGGCGGGGTAACTGGCACAGGCGGGGTAACTGGCACTCTGATGTCAGTGGCCACAGGCCGCAGCGCCGCCCAACTCATCAATATTCCCCCCTCCCTCCGCCTCTCCCTCTTCATTACAGAGCGGGGAGAAAATGGAGAGGCGGAGGGAGGAGAGGAATATTGATGAGCTGGACAGCACTGCTGCCAGTGGCCGCTGACATCAGAGTGCCAGTTACCACCTAATTAGCATATACGAAAAATGAGGATTTCAGCCGAGCGGCCGAGCGGATCTGGGCATGGTAGGCATCAAACTGATCAGCGTACCGTTGGTTAGTGCGGGGGGAGCAAGCTGACAGTTTTCCTTTAATGTGAAGGGATTTACTCTTCCACAGAAACACTCTCTACTTTGCAGAGAAAGACCATCTATTGCTCTGCTCTGCTTAAACATATCTTAAAGAAAATAATATATTCTATATCTATCACACTTGTATTATTGCAGATGGTTTCACATTTGTAATGGTTCCCACACCCCCAGAAGTGATAGTATTGCCATAAAATAAGGACTTTCCCGTACCACTCATGTTTGCTAAAGTAATTCAGAAGGCAAATTTCTTCTTCTAAAGGAAAGCTAGGGATACATTCTTATCCATTCCACAGTATGCCACTAAAACAAAACAGATAATTTTGGTCATTTCCCCTCTCTAAAAATGCAAGTAATGCGCTAAAGGATTAGTTATCCTCATGGGGGTTTGTAATCTTGCCCTTAACCCCTTACAAGATATATCTACTATTAGATCCTCCATAACTTTCTTAAAACTCTGTAGATTTAAAGTGAATTCATCACCTAAATTACAACCAGATACTGAAACATGTTCTTTTTTTTCTAATTTTATTTTGTGATTGTCATTTTTTTTATATTTTAATACAGTATTATGAGGGCAACCATCTTGCCCAAGATGCTTTTCACAACAGTTAAATATGTGCTTTACTGCAAGCCCCATGCACAATAGACTGCAAGGGACTCAATTCACTTTTATAGGAGAGTTTTCTAGACATGCTTAGTTAACTACGCAGAGGTAAATGTGGAGGTAGTTGAAGGGTTAGCTCCATTGTGAATGAGTTAATCCAGTCTTATCTATATACTAATGTTACCTTTCATTTTAGTCCTGCCTGTAATGATAAGAAGGAACCTATTGAAAGGGGATCTCTACAGGACAGAAGGTGAACACCTGTTATGCTGCTTAGTGAACAGAATAAAAAAGCAAGATTCAAGGAATATTTTACTATAAATTCTAAAATTTAGGAATTTGGAGTTTGAAAAGATGTGTTTAACCACTTAGGGACCAAGGGTGTACAGGTACGCCCTGGCTCCCTGGTACTTAAGCACCAAGGGCATACCTGATGAGCGGCGGGGACCGGACCGGGATGCCTGCTGAAATCATTCAGCAAGTACCCCGTGCAAACCCCTGGGGGGATCCTGAGACCCCCCAAGTTGGCGATCCCCGCAATTCAGACAGGCGATTCTGGGTCATACGGGTCTCCGGTGACCCGGAAAATAAGGAGGATCGGGGTTGTCCAATACACCTACGACTCCCCTAATGGGATAGGAGTGAAGTGGCAGGGGTGCCACGCCTCCTATCCCTGCTATTGGCCGGTCAGAAGCGACCGACCAATAGCAGATCGGGGGCGGGGGGTTAAAGTTCAGTTGCCCGCTCTGCCCACCCACTGTAGAGCAGAGCAGGGGAACTGTGATGTGACCGACGTCGGAGGTCATTTACCATCGGCGATCAGCGGCGGGTGGAAGAGGACCGCGATGTGGCCCCCTGCTGCGGTTCCCTGGTGTGGCGATCCTGTTGAAGCCAGTGAGTTGTTGCCTAGCAACATCTGGAGGGCTATAGTTTGGAGGCCACTGTGCAGTGGTCTCTAAGCTGTGGCCCTTCAGATCTTGCAAAACTACAATTCCAGCATGCACTAACAGCAAATGGCTGTCTCGCCATGCTTGAAATTGTAGTTGCATACCTTCAACTACATCTCCCAGCATTCCCTTCGGTGATCAGTACATGCTGGAAGTTGTAGTTTTGCAACAGCTGGAGGCACACTGGTTGGAAAATATTTTGCTAGGTAACAGAACCTAACTGAAGGTTTTCCAACCAGTGTGCCCCCAGCTGTTGCAAAAGTACAACTCCCAGGAAGCACGTCTGTCAGTGCATGCTGGGAGTTGTACTTTTGCAACAGCTGGAGGTGTCCCCCCCCCCCCCATGTGAATGTACAGGGTACATTCACACGGGTGGGTTTACAGTGAATTTCCTGGTTCAAGTTTGAGCTACGGCAAATTTTCCTTCGCAGTGCAAAAAACATCGTAAACCCCCGCCAGTGCGAATGTATACTAAAAATAGTACACTAACACAAAATAAAGGGTAAAACACTACATATACACAACCTTACACTGCCCCCCCCCAATAAAAATAAAAAATATATCGTATGGCAGTGTTTCCAAAACGGAGCCTCCAGCTGTTGCAAAAAAACTCCCATCATTTCCGGACAGCCACAAACTGTCCAGGCATGCTGGGAGTTTAGCAACAGCTGGGCACACCCTGTTTGGGAATCACTGGCGTAGAATATCCCTATGTCCATCCCTATGCAATCCCTAATTTAGTCCTCAAATGCGCACACTTCGGAGCCCTGACGTATTTCAAGAAAACAGTTTAGGGCCACATATGGGGTATTTCTGTACTCGGGAGCAATTGCACTACAAATTTTTCTCTCTCCTTTTACCCCTTATAAAAAGGAAAAGGTTCGATCTACACCAGCCTGTTAGTGTAAAAAAAAAAAAATAATTACACTAACATGCTGGTATTGCCCCATACTTTTTATCTTCACAAGAGGTAAAAGGAAAAAAAGACGCCCAAAATTTGTAACGCAATTTCTCCTGAGTATGGAAATACCCCATATGTGGGCGTAAAATGTTCTGCAGACGCACAACAAGGCTCAGGAGTTAGAGCGCACTATGTACATTTGAGGCTTCAATTGCTGATGCAGATTTGCACAGGGGTGGCTGATTTTACAGCAGTTCTGACCCACATGTGACCCCATTTTAAAAACGACACCTCTCACATAACTATATCTCCCAGCATTCCCTTCGGTGATCAGTACACCCCACAGTTGTTTGACAAATTTTCGTGACAGTTGTGTGGGAAAAAAAATGTAAACTAAAATGCTGATGTTAACCGAAATTTTTTATTTTCACAAGGAAAAATAGGAAAAAAGCCCCCCAAATTTTGTAAACCAATTTCTTCTGAGTAAGAACATACCCGATATGTGGATGTAAAGTGCTCTGCGGGCGCACTACAATTGTCAGAAGAGAAGGAGCTCCATTGGGCTTTTGGAGAGAAAATGTGTCCGAAATTGAAGGCCACGTGTGTTTACAAAGCCCCCATAGTGACAGAACAATGGACCCCCCTACACCCCTCACATAATGTAATAAGGGGTGCAATTAGCATTTATGCCTCACAGGTATCTGACAGATTTTTGGAACAGTGGTCCGTGAAAATGAAAAATAAAATTTTTCATTTGCACAGCCCACTGTTCCAAAGATCTGTCAAACGCCAGTGGGGTGTAAATGCTCACTGCACCCCTTATAAAATTCTGTGCGGGGTGTCGTTTCCAAATTGGGTCACATGGGGGAGTCCACTGTTCTGGCACCACGGGGGGCTTTTTAAACGCACATGGCCCCTGACTATCAGTCCAAACAAATTCTCTCTCCAAAAGCTCAATGGCACTCCTATTCTGAGCATTGTAATGCACCAGCAGAGCACTTGACGTCCACACATGGGGTATTTCCATACTCAAAAAAGAAGGGGGTTACAAATTTTGGGGGGCATTTTCTCCTATTACCCCTTGTAAAAATTTAAAATGTGGGGAAAAAACTGCATTTTAGTGATTTTTTTTAAATTTACACATCTGATTTTAACAAAAAGTCATCAAACACCTGTGGGGTGTGAAGGCTCACTTTACCCCTTGTTACGTTCCTTGAGGGGTGTAGTTTCCAAAATAGTATGCCATGTTGGGTTTGTTTTTCTGCTGTTCTGGCACCATAGGGGCTTCATAAATGTGACATGCCCCTCAAAAACTATTTCAGCAAAATTTGCTTTCCAAAACCCAAATGTGACTCCTTTTCTTCTGAGCATTGTAGTTCGCCAGCAGAGCATTTTACGTACTAACATGGGGCATTTCCATACTTGGGGTTATAAATTTTGGGGGGCATTTTCTCCCATTATCCTTTGTAAAGATGGAAAATTTGGGGAACAAAATGCACTTTAGTGAAAAAAAAAAAATTACACATCAGACTTTAACGAAAAGTCGCCAAACACCTGTGGGGTGTTAAGGCTCACTGGACCCCTTGTTACATGCCTTAAGGGGTATAGTTTCCAAAATATTATGCCATGTGTTTTTTTTTTGCTGTTCTTGCACAATCGGGGCTTCTTAAATGCTACATGTACATGCGCCCCCAAAAACCATTTCAGTAAAATTACCTCTCCAACATCCCATTGTCGCTCCTTCTTTTCTGAGCCCAAAGGATAGGGGAAAAGATGTCTGATCGCGGGGGTCCCACCGCTGGGGACCTCTGTGATCTTCCACGCCGCACACAGTTAGAATCAGCCCCCGGAGCGTGCTCGCTCCGGGTCTGATTACTAGCGATCACTGCGACGGAGCATAGTGATGTCACGGCTCTGCCCCCACAATGCAAGCCTATGGAGGGGGCATGACAGCTATCACGCCCCCTCCATAGGCTTGCATTGAGGAAGTGGAGCGTGACATCACACGGGGGCGGAGCCGTGACATCACTATGCTCCATCCCCGTGATCGCTAGTAATCAGACCCGGAGCAAGCACGCTTCGGGGGCTGATTCTAACGGGGTGCGGTGTGGAAGACCCCCGCGATCAGGCATCTTATTCCCTATCCTTTGTATAGGGGATAAGATGTCTTAGCGCCGGAGTACCCCTTTAAGGTGAAAATGGGCTTGGTCCTATCCACATTCCTTACCTATAGAGATCACATATATAGCAGAAGAAACTGAGGATAACTTTTTAAAAGCTGAGATTAATTAAACAAATCTTAAGGCTCCATTAATTCAAAGTATAGCACTTTGTCTAAATGTTTTGCCTCTGTTTGATCCTATTATCATTCACATGTGATATTACAAAAACTTCCTAATTATACAGTATCCCATAACCCCATTGTGTAAACTTCCTAATTATACAGTATCCAATAACCCCATTGTGTAAAAGGGTTAAAATAAGCAAGTTAAATATTTATATGTTAGAAAAATGCTAAAAAAAAATTTAAGTAGAACATGTCACAAAAAAACTATCTCGGAATAAAATTCATAAGTAAAAGCATCCCAGAGTTATTAATGCTTAAAGTGACAGTGGTCAGATTTGCAAAAAATGCTCTGGTCCTTAAGGTGAAAATGGGCTTGGTCTTTAAAGGGTTAATCCACATTCCTTACCTATAGAGATCACATATACAGCAGCATGGAAGAAGAGACTGAGAATAACTTTTTAGAAGCTTACATTAAACAAATCTTAACAAGGTTCCATTAATTCAAAGTATAGCACTGTCTAAATGTTTTGCCTCTGTTTGATCCTATTATCATTCACATGTAATTATACAGTATCCCATAAGCCCATTGTGTAAAAGGGTTAAAATAAACATGTTAAATATTTATATGTGCAGTTTTTAACAAAAAATAACATAATGGCAGGGTATGCAAATTTGCCAGTATGCCAAGAAAATACTTTATTTGTGTTGGCACTTTCTATACGTGAATCGGTGCACTGACTGAAGTTATGACACTTCTTAATTCTGAAATTCTTTTGAAACTCTTTCAGTGTAATTCTGGGAACAATTGGCACAAAACTAAGACCTTTTTGTTATTTACCTGTTTACAGGCAGCTATTGATGTTTTTATTTTATTTTTTCATTCACTTTGTAAAATGTCCCAAGGCATACACACAAATAGTCTGTTGGGATTGTAGAGAGGAATGATTTGTTAATTGAATCTCCTTTAACTTAGCACTGTGCTGGTAGTTTGAAGAAAAATGGATAACAGCAGTTGACATGACAGATGTAATAAAAGAAAATAAGACTAGTGAGAATTAAATTACAAGAAAACAATGCACGAACATATCTAAATAACAGATATTTTTATTTTGTTACACATTACAATATAACCCCTTAAGGACTCCGGGTTTTTCAGTTTTTGCACTTTCGCTTTTTCCTCCTTACCTTTTAAAAATCATAACCCTTTCAATTTTCCACCTAAAAATCCATATTATGGTTTATTTTTTGCATCACCAATTCTAATTTGCAGTGACATTAGTCATTTTACCCAAAAATCCACGGTGAAATGGAAAAAAAAATCATAGTGCGACAAAATCGAAGAAAAAACGCCATTTTGTAACTTTTGGGGACTTCCGTTTCTACGCAGTGCATATTTTGGTAAAAATGACACCTCATCATTATTCTGTAGGTCCATATGGTTAAAATGATACCCTACTTATATAGGTTTGATTTTGTCGTACTTCTGGAAAAAATCATAACTACATGCAGGAAAATTTATACGTTTAAAAATGTCATCTTCTGACCCCTATAACTTTTTTATTTTTCCACGTACAGGGCGGTGTGAGGACTCATTTTTTGCGCCATGATCTGAAGTTTTTATCAGTATGATTTTTGTTTTGATCAGACTTTTTGATCACTTTTTATTCATTTTTTAATGGTATAAAAAGTGACTTAAAATACCCTTTGGACTTTTTTTTTGTGCGTACGCCATTGGCCGTGCGGTTTAGTTAATTATATATTTTTATAGTTCGGACATTTAAGCACGCGGCGATACCACATATGTTTATTTTTTTTATTTACACTGTTTTATTTTTTTTATGGGAAAAGGGGGGTGATTCAAACTTATATTAGGGAAGGGGTTAAATGACCTTTATTAACACCTTTTTTTAAACTTTTTTTTGCAGTGTTATATAACACTGCACACACTGATCTCTCATGCTGATCACTGGCGTGTATTAACACGCCTGTGATCAGTGTTATCAGTGCTTGGCTGCTCCTGCCTGGATCTCAGGCACAGAGCAGGTAAGGGCCCTCCCGGTGTCCTGTAAGCTGTTCGGGATGCCGCGATTTCACTGCGGCAGTCCCGAACAGCCCGACTGACTAGCCGGGTTAGTTTAGCTTTCACTTTAGAAGCAGCGGTCAGCTTTGACCGCCGCTTCTAAAGGGTTAATACTGCACATCGCGTCGGTCCCGGCCGTTGATGAGCGCCGGGACCGACGCGATGTGATGCAGGGTCGTTAAGGGGTTAAAGGGGTACTCCGGCCCTAATACATCTTATCCCCTATCCAAAGAATAGAGGATAAGATGTCTGATCGCGGAAGTCCCGCCCCTGGGGACCCCCGCAATCTGTCATTCAGCACCTACCTTTGCGAGCACTCCGCAGCAGCGGGACCTTCCCCCCCCCTCCCGATCAGACATCTTATCCCCTATCCTTCTGATAGGGGATAAGATGTATTAGGGCCGGATTACCTCTTTTAGATAAACACAGCTTTCATTTAGACAACATAAAGCAAAACAAGATAGGCAACAGGTTCTTTTTTGCTTGATGTGTTAGACACTTTTCTCTTTTTTATATCATCGATGTAGCTGAGAAAAGTTGATTCCGTCAGAATCCATTTACATTTGATTGCTGATTCATATATGGTTGAACCCATCTCTACACCTGGTTCAGTGAATGTTAACTAAGCAGTAAGGCATATAGGGGAGAATTTATTATTTGGTTTAACACCTTATTTTTTTGTTTAAAAATGTTTGCACCAAAGTAGTACATTTTTGTAACGTGGCATGGATAGCTTTTTGCAATGGTGGTGAATTTATCAAATGTGACTTTTTAAAACTCTCCGCAACTTTTTACGCAACCTCACCAGTTCAGGCCAGTTTATGAAGAACAAACACCTCTTTAATAAATTTAGGGGAAGTATGCATGAAGTATGCCCAGACAAACAGGGGTAAAAGGACTTGATATACACAAACAATGGTAAATTTCCCCCATTATATTACTGGCTACAATATTATTAGATTTCAGTTCCATTTTACAAGATCATCATTACACATCTTAAGACAGTATATACCTTTATTTTCTCTTAGATATTTAGTATAATTATACCTAGCAGGACTGTTTTTCTCTATATTATTGTTTGTACATAATTAGGCACATTGGGTAATATGCAACACAGGTACCTCGGTGTAATTTACACTATTAGCTGCGGTGGGAACCACACAAATTTCCTTTTTCTAATGCTATTAATTATTTGTAAGTTTGCTTTAAGTTCTATAGGTCTCTCCTGATAAGTTTTGAATTTGTACATCATTTTTGTAGCTCTTTTTTTAAATCCTTTCAGTTTTATTAAAGGGGTATTCTGGTATTTTTTTTATTTGACTTTGCTACATGGGCTGTAAAGATAGTGTAATTCATAATATAGTGTGTGACGGTGGTCTCCCAATTCTTATGTGATTTTTGCCCCACGGATTATTTTTAACATCATACAAAATAAGTGTCCTCACAGGTTTTCCTAGGTTTCATTGGGGAACGAGACATTACATCACTAGTCAGGTGATCAGAGGGTGCAGTGACCGCTTTGTGGGAGGAAGATCATTCTGCAAGAATTGTAGTTTTGGACCAGCTGGAGGCACCCTAATCAGAAAACACTGGTCTATTGCATTGAAGGAAGCCCAGGTGTGTTTCAATAGGTGGGGTGGCTGATGTGTTAGAGGGAGAAATGTGACATCACACTTACAAACAAGGACTCATGGGATTTGTAGTTTGAGGGAACAAACTCCAACAGGAAATAGTCAGTTCACAAAAAGATAACCTCAGCTTTATGGTAATCTCACTACATAGCCATTTAGCCCCAAGACAAGTGTGGATCCTTCCTAAGCATGTCCATTACTGTCTGGCATACTTTCACCATAATCACCTTATGGTGATCCTTTAATATCTTTTTCGTAGGCGATGTTGTCAGAACCAAATACTGTGACCTCCATTTATTAATATCTATGTAAAGTGCACCCTTATTTTCTGTACACCTTATTATTTACTTCTGCACTAAATCTATCAGTCATACAACATTGATGAATTTCACTCAATTTGCGTCAAATCACAAAGCTCACACAAATTGTATCAAGATGGCAAATATACCAACTTCAGTTAAGTATGGAACAATTTATTAAGGGGTGCATCTTTAAGTAAAAGTACTACTTTCTTTGTTCTAAGACTGGATAAATAAAAACTTGTCTTAACAAATGTGGGCTTTAGTTGTTTAACCACTACATCTGGTCATCACATCAAATTGTTTAGACTTCTTGAGATCAACTAATTCTGTGCCAACCACTGTAAGACTGGGAGCTCAGTTTTCCAGTGCACAGGAAAGACATATTCAGGGGAATTTATCATTGTAGTTGATAAGTGGATTATTTTGTAGACAATTTTTTTTCATGCAATAAGTGCTTAATTAAAGCGTACGCCAGATCTCACAAAATGTTTTTTAATTAATTTGTTACTCAGTACCTAATCCTGATCATGTACATATAATTGTATGCCTCTATAACCTAAATATATATATATATATATATATATATATATATATATATATATAGTAAGAATACCTTTTTTATTTTTTCATTATTTCACAGTATTAAAAATCCTCTCAGGGGAAGGGGGCCCCAAGGAGTTAAATAGTCAAACTTTTTTAAACAACCATGTTACAAAAGATCTTTAATTTTCATCAGTAACAACTGTAAGGATTTCTCCCTGGGGATAACTCTGGGATTGTCTGTGACACCGCCACAGGACATGTTTCCACTTCAATCAGCAGGCAAACAACAGTACTTTATACAAGTCTGGCCCTTCGCCAGCTGTATTAGACAGGTTGCAGGATAAATAAAAACATAAGACAGGAACAAACAAAACCCTAGACCGTCTAGTCACTAACTAAACAATCCAGCATGCCCTGACTATCAACTGGTGGGCTTTTCCTGGCCAGTTAAACTTATGCCTCCTGCAACCTTCTACTCACTGTTCACACACAGCATTTGCAACCTCTTGCTGTGTGTACTAAGACTCCTTGTCTTGTCCACTTCACTGTTGGGGCAGCTCACAGCTTGGGCTGTGTGTTCCTCACCAGGACTCCTGCCTCCCCCCTACAACAACCTTGCTGTCTTCTGGAGAGAGCACCAACTATTCTGTCTGACTTCCTTGTAAACACTAAAGAAACTTCCCCTTCTGCTACCTCATTAATTAGGCCACAGGTGAGGGTTTCTCCAGGGTCAGCTAGGGAAATACACCCTTCCATGTAAAAAGTTTTTTGATCTGACAGTGCCCATTTAACAAAATGGCATCCAATGTTGATAACTTTGGCGCAGCAAGTTGCTGACCTGGAAATTTACCTTACCATACAGTGAAGAAGTTCACTTTCATTTGGTAAGGCAACAGGAGTGTTTGCTCTTTCTAACATGTGGTGTGGGCTTAAAAACTAATTCTTTTGCTTTTTATCAAGCATAGGTTTTTGTCACCTCATAAGATTCCTTTAGACCAACAAAACAATAAAAATTTGTCCGTTCAATAGTGTATATGGAATTTTCTGTGTAAAATGGCAGACGATTCCAATAATGCTATATCTGAGGATTCCCAAATTGAAAGTATTAGTACCTTCGTTTGTCTAATATTTGCTTAACTAATTGTGAAATATTAGTGGATAAGGTAGGTCACATATCAGCTCTTCGTCAGCCTACTTAATTAGTATAGCTGTATACCACTTATTACAGAATGTAACAACAAGTGTAATAATGTTACATGATGATTATGTGATCACATTGGGGACATGGTGGAGATTTATCAAAACCTGTCCAGAGGAAAAGTTGACCAGTTGCCCATAGCAACCAATCAGATTGCTTTATTTTTATTTTTGAAAAAGCCTCTGAAAAATGAAAGAAGTGATCTGATTGGCTGCTATGAGCAACTCGGCAACTTTTCCTCTAGACAAGGTTTGATAAATCTCCCCCATAATGTTGTTTAATTTGGGTAAAGCAGCCCAAAGACAGCTAGTTGCTGAATTTCAGTCTGACATATCTGGTTCCAACAGTAAGCACTCCTTTCTTGTGTATCAGACTGTAAAAGATGTTCTTGGCCAGTAATGTTTAGATGTTTTAAAGAAAGTGCCCTGTTTCAATAATTAATTATTTATTAACTGATAATGTACCATATTACAATATATGATTTTGTACCAAAAAAAGGAAGGAAAATATGGAATACTCAGTTCAGTTTCATAATAGATGACTTTATTTGTGTGTATAGTCTCAATTAAATAACATAAAACAGTATGAGATGGCACACTTTATTATTTCATACATCTGGGTTAAATAACCTTACTTTAGGATAGAGAAACCAGGGTTGGTTTAGTTAGCATGGTCCTTACTGGAGTGAGCTTGCGCAAAAATGTACACTGCATAATAAAAGGTGCAGCAAAAAGTCACAAAATGAGACAGATGAGCCTCAAATGTGCCAATGCATAACCAAAAAATCTGTCAACCCACAATGATATATTCTCCTCCACTAAGAGGATCTATAGTAAATAGATCTGGGATATATTTGCTCATAGCCAGCAGTTATTCTATTAGACATATAGCATCTTCATTTTGATGACTAAAAAAGACATTCATATGTGTAATAAGGACTGGGGGAGGCCCAATGAGTAACATTAGCTCAGTTAAAACAGCCATTTTAATGTTATGTTCCTACTCAATCATGAGATGCATTATCTTTATACAATACAATAGTTTAGTTTAGAAGTAAAGCATATGCTGCTCTAAAACATCCTCTTCATTTTTCTTTTCACATAAAACATTCTAAAATGGTTTTGGCTGTTGGTATATTCTAACATTTGCGCATCATCATTACTGCCTAATAGATATATAACATTATAACTAAGCTAAAGGGTTTATCGCAAGAAATTAGTGAGTTTTTTTCTACATGGCTGCACAAATACACATAGCTTCTAGGCTTCAACATCTGATTTGTATTACTTTCAGACTATTCAAAAAAGGCAAACTTGTGGCAAAAAAGAAGACACCTTTCTTAACAAAATGAAATTAGTCTCTAAAGGGAAATAAACAATGAGGGACGTTTATCAATGTTTGCTTATGTATTCTTTTTTTAAGTAATTTTTCCTTACTTTTTTTTTGCTTATGTGCGACGTATTTATCAACTGGTTTCAGCCTGTTGATAATTTTCTTTCACGTAAGCAATTTTTCCTTTTTTACTTTGGTAGTAGCTTTTTCTGCTTCATGTTTGAGCTGGAGTAAATTTAGTCAATTTTTAACGCTGTTGCAACTTTTTTTTGCGCAGTTGCGACTGTCGCAGTTAATAAATACCTGACTACCCATAGTCCATTTTAAAATTATTACTACATAGTAAATTTTAGGAAAACTTGCTTTTCTCGCTTTCCAGTCAAAATGTCGCACGAAAAATCGTGTAGTCGCAGTTGCGACAATTTTGCAACAATTATAGTAAAGAAAACCTGACTAAACCCGTTGATAAATGTCCATAATTGTTTTTACAGGAATAGACATATGTTGACTATTTTTACCTAAGTTCAAAGATGAGTGATATATATATATATATATATATATATATATATATATATATATATATACTTTTTTTTATTTAGTGTATTTTGAAGTAATTGTGCTATATAATGCAAGTTCCCAGGAGAATGTTTAACCCCTTAAGGACCCAGTCAATTTTCACTGTAGGACCCGGCCATTTTTTGCACATCTGACCACTGTCACTTTAAGCATTAATAACTCTGGGATGCTTTTACCTTTCTTTCTGATTCTGAAGCTGTTTTTTGTGACATATTCTACTATATGTTAGTGGTAAAATTTTGTTGATACTTGCATCATTTCTTGGTGAAAAATTCCAAAATTTGTTGAAAAAATTGAAAATGTAGCTTTTTTTTAACTTTGAAGCTCTCTGCTTATAAGGAAAGTGGATATTCCAAATAAACTATATATATATTCACATATACAATATGTCTACTTTATGTTGGCATCATTAAGTTGACATGTTTTTACTTTTGGAAGACATCAGAGGGCTTCAAAGTATAACAGCAATTTTCCAGTTTTTCACAAAATTTACAAAATCGAAATTTTTTAGTAACCAGTTCAGTTTTGAAGTGGATTTGAAGGGCCTTCTTATTAGAAATACCCCACAAATGACCCCATTATAAAAACTGCACCCCTCAAAGTATTGTTAACCCTTTTGGTGTTTCAGAGGAAAAGCAGCAAATTGAAGGAGAAAATTCTAAATCTTCATTTTTTACACTTGCATGTTCTTGTAGACCCAATTTTTGAATTTTTACAAGAGGTAAAAGGAAATAAATCCTCCTAAAATATGTAACCCAATTTGTCTCGAGTAAGGAAATACCTCATATGTGTATGTCAAGTGCTCTCTGGGTGCACTAGAGGGCTCAGAAGGTAAGGAGCGACAGTGGGATGTAGGAGAGTGAGTTTTTCTGAAATGGTTTTTGGGGGCATGTCACACTTAAGAAGCCCCTGTGGTGCCAGAACAGAAAAAAAAACATATGGCATACTATTTTGGAAACTACACCCCTCAAGGAATGTAACAATGGGTCCAGTGAGCCTTAACACGCCACAGGTGTTTGACGACTTTTCGTTAAAGTTGTGAATGAAAAAATTTTTTTTTTTCAAATGCTGGTTTTCCCCCAAATTTTACATTTTTACAAGGTTTAATAGGAGAATATGACCCCCAAAATGTGTAACCCCATTTCTTCTGAGTATGGAAATACCCCATGTGTGGATGTCAAGTGCTCTGCTGGTGAACTACAATGCTCAGAAGAGGAGGAGCGCCTTTGAGCTTTTGGAGATGGAATTTGTTTGGAATGGAAGCCAGGGGCCATGTGCGTTTACAAAGCCCCCCGTGGTGCCAGGACAGTGGACCCCCCAACATGTGACCTCATTTTGGAAACTACACCCCTCACAGAATGTAATAAGGGGTGCAGTGAGTATTTACACCCCACTGGCATTTGAAAGATCTTTGGAACAGTGGTCTGTGCAAATGAAAAATTAAATTTTTCATTTTCACGGACCACTGTTCAAGAAATCTGTCAGACGTGGGGGGGTCTAAATACTCAATGCACATATGTGACATGTGGGGGGGTCCATTGTTCTAGCACTATGGGGGCTTTGTAAACACACGTGGCCTTCAATTCCGAACAAATTTTCTCTTCTAAAGCCCAATGGCACTCCTTCTCTTCTAAGCATTGTAGTTCACCCGCAGAGCACTTTACATCCATATATGAGGTATGTTGTTATTCAGAAGAAATGTGGTTACAAATTTTGGGGGCTTTTTTCCTATTTTCTCTTGTGAAAATGAAAAATTTAGGCTAACACCAGCAATTAATTTTTTTCATTTTCCCTTCCAACTTTAATGAAATTTTTTCTAACACCTGTTGGGTGTTAAGGCTCACTATGCCCCTTGTTACATTCCATGAAAGGTGTAGTTTACAAAATGTGGTCACATGTGGGTATTAATTCTTTTGCAAATGTCCATGCAGGAGAGGCAAAGGTAGAGTAGGCACTGACGGTTTTTCAGTGTGAAATGCACAATAAGGATAGGATGCAGGTGAGCAGAGGATAAATGCACACTGTGAAGTAGCGGTGGTGCTTAGTTCAATACAAAATGTATACAGTTCCTCAATCGGCAAGAAAATAGAATGAATGAAAGGCACTCACCAGGGACAGTGTGACTTCATCTTTTATTGTACGATATCCATACAAACATATCGGGCGGCGTGCAGCCGCTGCAGGTGAGAGATGCTGGGCGCCAGCATCTCTCACCTGCAGCGGCTGCACGCCGCCCGATATGTTTGTATGGATATCGTACAATAAAAGATGAAGTCACACTGTCCCTGGTGAGTGCCGTTCATTCATTCTATTTTTTTGCCGATTTATTCTTTTGCGTTTATGTCAGAACCGCTGTAAAATCAGCCACCCCTGTGCAAATCACCAATTTAGGCCTCAAATGTACATAGTGCGCTCTCACTCCTGAGCCTTGTTGTGCGCTCGCAGAGCATTTTACACCCACAAATGGGGTATTTCCGTACTCAGGAGAAATTGCGTTTAAAATTTTGGGGGTCTTTTTTTCTTTTACTGCTTGTGAAAATGAGAAGTATGCGGCAACACCAAAATGTTAGTGTAATTTTTTTTTTTACACTAACAGGCTGGTGTAGCCCCCAACTTTTCCTTTTCATAAGGGGTAAAAGGAGAAAAAGCCCCCCAAAATGTGTAGTGTAATTTCTCCCAAGTTTGGAAATACCCCATATGTGGCCCTAAACTGTATCCTTGAAATACAACAGGACTCTAAAGTGAGAGAGTGCCATGCACATTTGAGGACTAAATTAGGGATTGCATAGGGGTGGAAATAGGGGTATTCTATCCCAGTGATTCCCAAACAGGGTGCCTCCAGCTGTTGCTAAATTCCCAGCATGCCTGGACAGTCAGTGGCTGTCCGGAAATGCTGGGAGTTGTTGTTTTGCCACAGCTGGAGGCTCCATTTTGGAAACACTGCCAAACGATACATTTTTCACTTTTATTGGGGGGTATAGGGTACATTCGCATTGGCGGGGGTTTACGGTGAGTTTCCCGCCAGGAGTTTGCGCTGCGGCAAAAAATTTGCAATTTACTCTGTACATTCACAGGGGGGGGCAAACCTCCAGCTGTTTCAAAACTAAAACTCCCAGCATGTACTGACAGACCGTGCATGCTGGGAGTTGTAGTTTTGCAACAGCTGAAGGCACACTGGTTGGAAAACCTTCAGTTAGGTTCTGTTACCTAACTCAGTATTTTCCAACCAGTGTGCATCCAGTTGTTGCAAAACTACAACTCCCAGCATGTACTGATCACCAAATGGAATGCTGGAAGATGTAGTTATGCAACAGCTGGAGGTAAGTAACTACAACTCCCAGCATGCTGAGACATCTGTTTGCTGTTTGGGCATGCTGGGATTTACAGTTTTGCAACATCTGGAGGGCTACAGTTTAGAGACCACTGCACAGTGATCTCAAAACTGTGGCCCTCCAGATGTTGCAAAACTACAAATTCCAGCATGCCCAGACAACAAACTGCTGTGTGGGCATGCTTGAAGTTGTAGTTTTGCAAGATCTGAAGGGCCACAGTTTAGAAACCACTGCACAGTGATCTCCAAACTGTAGCCCTCCAGCTGTTGCAAAACTGCAAATCCCAGCATACCCAAACAGCAAGCAGCTGTCTGGGCATGCTGGGAGTTGTAGTTTTGCAACATCTGGAGGGCTACAGTTTAGAGACCACTATATAGTGGTCTCCAAACTGTAGCCCTTCAGATGTTGCTAGGCAACTCAGCGACTTCCGTAGGATCCAGGGAGGCAGTCGCTGATCACCGTCGCTTGCTGCCATCGCCGATGGGTAAGTGGACTTCGGCGCTGGTCCCTGTCGGTTTCCCCATTCTGCCCAGCCTACTGTGGGTGGGCAGAATGGGGAAGCCTAAAGTTATCCCCCCCCCCCGCCCCCAATCTGCTATTGGTTGTCGCTTCTTAATGAATAGCAGGGATAGGCCACCTCACTCCTATCCCTTCAGGGGGATCGTGGGTGTCTTGGACAACTCCCATCACCCTTATTTTCAGGGTCATCGGAGACCCATATTTTTTCAGGGTCATCGGAGCCACAAATCGCCAGTGTGAATTCTGATGACCCCCCTGGGCATTTGCGCGGGGTGCCTGCTGATCGATATCACATGGGCGTACAGGTGCAACATGCGTCCTTAAGTACCAGGGTGTCATGGCGTACCCGTACGTACTGGGTCCTTAAAAGGATAAAATGGACATGCATCCAATTAATGTGTGCTTTAAAAACTAATATATTGCTATTGATATTATATTGATAATATATTGGTATTAATATTTTTTTTTAATATATATATATTTTATAAAGTAATATAAATGCTTTAATATAATAAACCACAGAATGTGCAAATAACAAGTGATTGTTTCTGTCTTTAGGTTTATCAAAATCACTTGGGCTTATTGAAGGGTACGGTGGCCGGGGGAAAGGTGGGCTTCCAGCTACACTTAATCCTGAAGAAGAAGAGAAAGCCAAAGGGCCACATGAAAAATATGGCTACAATTCCTACCTCAGTGAGAAAATTTCACTGGATCGGGCTATACCAGACTATAGACCAACTAAGTGAGTAACCACAACTTCAGTATCATACTTTTGAAAAATGGGTAGACATTAGCCCCTTTTTAATTTTTTTTCATTTTTGTTTTTTCCTCTTTACCTTTTAAAAATCATAACCCCTTCAATTTTCCACCTACAAATGTATATGATGACTTATTTTTTGCGCCACCAATTCTGCTTTGTAATGATATTAGTCATTTTACCCAAAAATCTACGGCGAAACCTCCCCAAAAAAATTGTTGTGCAACAAGATTGCAAAAAAAAAAAACACAATTTGGAACTTTTGGGGGCTTCCGCTTCTATACAGTGCATTTTTTTATATAAATGACACATTATCTTTATTCCGTACGTCTATACGATTAAAATGATACCGTACTTATATAGTTTTGATTTTGTCTCACTTCTGGAAAAAATCCTAACTACATGCAGGAAAATGTATACGTTTAAAAATGTCCTCTTCTCACCCCTATAACTTTTTAATTTTTTGGCAAATGGGGATGTGTGAGGGCTAATTTTTTGCGATGTGATTTAAAGTTTTTATTGGTACCCTTTTTGTTTTGATCGGATTTTTTGATCGCTTTTTATTTGTTTTTTTATGGTATAAAAAGTGACTAAACACGCTATTTTGGACTTTGGAATGTTTTTACGTGTATGCCATTGACCGTGTGGTTTAAATAATGATATATTTTTATAGTTTGGACATTTACACATGCGGGGATACCACATATGTTTATATATATATATATATATATATATATATATATATATATATATATTTTTTTTTTTTTTTTAACATAGTTTAGGGGATAAGATGTCAGATCTCCGGGGTCCCGCTTCTGGGGACCCCGGGGATCGCCGCTGTGGCACCCCGCTATCATTACAGCACAGAGAGAGTTCGCTCTGTGCGTAATGACGGGCGATACAGGGGCAGGAGCAGCGTGATGTCATGGCCCCGCCCCTCATGACATCATGGCCCGTCCCCTTAATGCAAGTCTATGGCAGGGGGTGCAATCTGTCACAAAGACCGGGATCGCCGAACAGTGTGTTGTCTGCCTGGCGCACGAGTTCGGCACATCGCGGATCGGGTTGACAGGTTGTTGGGTGGGGCTGGAGAGGACCCAGCAGTCATGGTACATATTGGCACCAATGACAAAGTAAGAGGTAGGTGGAGTGTCCTTAAAAATGATTTCAGGGACTTAGGCCGCAAGCTTAAGGCAAGGACCTCCAAGGTAGTCTTTTCTGAAATACTACCAGTACCACGAGCCGCACCAGAGAGGCAGCGGGAGATCAGGGAGGTAAACAAGTGGCTCAGAAGCTGGTGTAGGAAGGAAGGGTTTGGGTTCATGGAGAACTGGGCTGACTTCGCTGTCGGTTACCGGTTCTACCGTAGGGACGGGCTGCACCTCAATGGGGAGGGTGCAGCTTTGCTTGGGGAGAAGATGGCTAGAAGGGTGGAGGAGTGTTTAAACTAGGGACTTGGGGGGAGGGAACCTACAGCAAAGAGGGGGAAGATAGTGTAGATAGAGAGGTGGGAATTATAAATGTACCTGGGGGTGGAGCGGAGGGAGGGGTTAGAATAGTTAATAGGAATAAGCTTCATAGGAAAATAAAACTTACACCCTTGAATCCCATTAACCCCAATAACATAAAGGATGGAAATGTAAAGTGTATGTTCACAAATGCCAGAAGCCTAGCAAATAAAATGGGGGAGCTTGAGGCCTTGATACTGGAGGAACATATTGATATAGTTGGGGTCACTGAGACATGGCTGGACTCCTCGCATGACTGGGCTGTCAATCTGCAGGGGTTTACATTGTTTCGCAAGGATAGAATGAACAGAAAAGGTGGTGGAGTCTGTCTGTATGTAAGAAGTGGTATGAAAGTCAGTGTGAACAATGCCATAGTGTGTGATGATTCTGAGGATGTGGAAGCATTGTGGGTAGAATTACAAAAGGAGGGAAATACTGAAAAAATAATATTTGGTGTAATCTACAGACCCCCTAATATCACTGAAGAGATAGAAGGTCGGCTGTATAAACAAATAGAGAGGGCCGCCCGGGCAGGTACAGTGGTAAGAATGGGAGATTTTAACTATCCAGAACTACAAAGGGGCGACAATTTCTAAATTTATTGCAGGATAATTTTATGGGCCAGTTTGTGGAGGACCCAACAAGAAGTGATGCCTTGTTGGATCTGATCATTTCCAACAACGCAGAGCTGGTTGGTAATGTAACTGTGCGGGAAAACCTTGGTAATAGCGACCACAATATAGTTACTTTTGACTTAAAATGTAGAAAATAAAGACAGGCGGGGAAGGCAAAAACATATAACTTTAAAAAGGCAAATTTCCCTGGGCTGAGGGCTGCACTACAGGACATAGACTGGGGGGAGGTGTTGTCAAATACTGATACAGAAGGTAAATGGGACATCTTTAAATCAACTCTAAATAACTATACAGCTAAATATATACCAAAGGGGAACAAATATAAACGATTAAAGCTAAATCCTACATGGCTGACACATGATGTTAAAAGAGCAATAAACAACAAAAAAATAGCCTTCAAAAAATACAAATCTGATGGGTCAGCTATAACATTTAAACAGTACAAGGAGCTTAATAAAATCTGTAAAAATGTAATAAAAACAGCAAAAATTCAAAATGAGAGACAGGTGGCCAAAGAAAGCAAAACTAATCCTCAATATTTTTTTAGATATATAAATGCAAAAAAACCTAGGAGAGAGCATGTAGGACCCCTTAACAATGATAATGGGGAGGTTGTCACAGGCGATCAAGAGAAGGCGGAGCTACTGAATGGGTTCTTTAGTTCTGTATACACTATGTGTTACGCCTAGCGCTCCGGGTCCCCGCTCCTCCCCGGAGCGCTTACGGCGTCTCTCTCTCCGCAGCGCCCCGGTCGGTCCCGCTGACCGGGAGCGCTGCACTGTCATGGCCGTCGGGGATGCGATTCGCACAGCGGGACGCGCCCGCTCGCGAATCACATCCCAGGTCACTTACCCGTTCCCGTCCCCTGCTGTCATGTGCTGGCGCGCGCGGCTCCGCTCTCTAGGGCGCGCGCGCGCCAGCTCCCTGAGACTTAAAGGGCCAGTGCACCAATGATTGGTGCCTGGCCCAATTAGCTTAATTGGCTTCCACCTGCTCCCAGACTATATCTGATCTCTGCCCCTGCACTCCCCTGCCGGATCTTGTTGCCCTTGTGCCTTGTGAAAGCGTTCCCTTGTATGTTCCTAGCCTGTGTTCCAGACCTCCTGCCGTTGCCCCTGACTACGATCCTTGCTGCCTGCCCCGACCTTCTGCTACGTCCGACCTTGCTTCTGTCTTCTCCCTTGTACCGCGCCTATCTTCAGCAGTCAGAGAGGTTGAGCCGTTGCTAGTGGATACGACCTGGTCACTACCGCCGCAGCAAGACCATCCCGCTTTGCGGCGGGCTCTGGTGAATACCAGTAGTGACTTAGAACCGGTCCACTAGCACGGTCCACGCCTATCCCTCTCTGCCACAGAGGATCCACCTCCTGCCAGCCGGCATCGTGACAGTAGATCCGGCCATGGATTCCGCTGAGGTGCCGCTGTCAAGTCTTGCCGACATTTCCACGATGATCACCCAACGTAATCACCAGCTGGCATACTTGACCACCGTGACAACTCTGTTTCTTAACAACTCATTTAGAACAAAACAATCACAGAGAGATTGTTACAAGCATCATCAGGGGGAGGTAGAGGAAACACATGCATTAGCAGTTCGCTGATTTATTTATTTTTTTAATTTTTGATATTTTTTTTTTACAACCAATAGATAAATGTCATGTCTGACTTTATTATAAAACACAAATAGAACATAATGTTAATGTGATTTGAATTCGGGTGAATGTGGAATCGGGTCTTCTAGACTGCGGCGCTTCGTAAAAATCATATCAGATCTGACAGCGATCAAATAGTTAATCGCTTACTCAGAAGCCGGGACATTTCAGGTGCTAAAAGAGTGACAGTCATGGGCGCAAAGGTTACATGGGGTCATGTTATGGGGTTGTTCTCTCCTTAAAACAATAAGCTTTTATTTTCTATTTTGCGGTAAATAGTGTATAGTAAGGTAAGAGAGACTTCTATAAGTGGCGTATAAGGGTTCTGGCTCAGAGGTTATACAGTTCATACAAGGTGTATGGAAGATGGGGCGGATCACTTGCATATGATGTGGACATGTGAAAAAATGGGAAGTTTTTGATGAGATAAAGAACATTATACCCAAGATCCCTAAAATAGGAGTCTTGGGAGATAATACAGACCTATCCATTAAAAAATAAATAAAGTAAATAAAAAACAAGAGATGAATGCATTGCTGTTTGGAGCAAGACTCCAGATCAGTGTTCCCCAACCAGATTGCCCTATCCGTCCTCCACGTCTGGGAAACGCACGCTCGCACCCAGCTCTCATGGGTGTGGCGTCTCTTGATTCAAAGTCGGCTTCTCCACGTCTCACGGTGCCCGTGCGGATTTCTCCTTCAGCCAACTCCTCCCTCTCAGCCGTGGCCTGCCTGGACTCTGGTGCCTCTGGGAATTTTATTCGGGAGTCCTTGGTGAATAAATTCCGCATCCCGGTGACCCGTCTCGTCAAGCCACTCTACATTTCCGCGGTCAACGGAGTCAGGTTGGATTGCACCGTGCGTTACCGCACGGAGCCCCTCCTAATGTGCATCGGACCTCATCACGAAAAAATTGAGTTTTTGGTCCTCTCCAATTGCACTTCCGAAATTCTCCTTGGACTACCCTGGCTTCAACATCATTCCCCAACCCTGGATTGGTCCACAGGGGAGATCAAGAGCTGGGGTACCTCTTGTTTCAAGGACTGCCTTAAACCGGTTCCCAGTACTCCCTGCCGTGACCCTGTGGTTCCCCCTGTATCCGGTCTCCCTAAGGTCTTTATGGACTCTGCCTGCCATAAGAAGTGCCTCTCCCCCCCTCCCAGTCCAGTCAGGCAAGCCTCGGTGCCTCCTCATGGCCCCCGTCCTGGTGTCACACTGCCCCGTGCCAGGCCTCGCCCTCTGCCCTCCCTCCCCATTCCCACTCCTGCTGTACTGCCTGCCGTTGAGGAATCCCTCCATTCTTTCCCGGTGTCCTCATCCCAGGGGAGGCAGTTACCGGACAAAGAGAAGGGGAGACCTAAGGGGGGGGGGTACTGTTACGCCTAGCGCTCCGGGTCCGCGCTCCTCTCCGGAGCGCTTACGGCGTCTCTCTCTCCGCAGCGCCCCGGTCGGTCCCGCTGACCGGGAGCGCTGCACTGTCATGGCCGTCGGGGATGCGATTCGCACAGCGGGACGCGCCCGCTCGCGAATCGCATCCCAGGTCACTTACCCGTTCCCGTCCCCTGCTGTCATGTGCTGGCGCGCGCGGCTCCGCTCTCTAGGGCGCGCGCGCGCCAGCTCCCTGAGACTTAAAGGGCCAGTGCACCAATGATTGGTGCCTGGCCCAATTAGCTTAATTGGCTTCCACCTGCTCCCAGACTATATCTGATCTCTGCCCCTGCACTCCCCTGCCGGATCTTGTTGCCCTTGTGCCTTGTGAAAGCGTTCCCTTGTATGTTCCTAGCCTGTGTTCCAGACCTCCTGCCGTTGCCCCTGACTACGATCCTTGCTGCCTGCCCCGACCTTCTGCTACGTCCGACCTTGCTTCTGTCTTCTCCCTTGTACCGCGCCTATCTTCAGCAGTCAGAGAGGTTGAGCCGTTGCTAGTGGATACGACCTGGTCACTACCGCTGCAGCAAGACCATCCCGCTTTGCGGCGGGCTCTGGTGAATACCAGTAGTGACTTAGAACCGGTCCACTAGCACGGTCCACGCCTATCCCTCTCTGGCACAGAGGATCCACCTCCTGCCAGCCGGCATAGTGACACTATGGAAGAAGGAGCTGACATTGGCCAGGTCAGTGCTGGTAACACATCATGTAATGTACTGAACTGGCTTAATGTAGAGATGGTACAAGGTAAGTTAAGTGATATAAATGTAAGCAAATCCCCAGGACCGGATGGACTACACCCAAGAGTTCTTAGAGAGGTAAGTTCAGTAATATCTGTACCCCTGTTCATGATATTTAGAGATTCTCTGGTGTCTGGTATTATGCCAAGGGACTGGCGCAAGGCGAATGTGGTGCCAATCTTCAAAAAGGGCACTAGGTCTTCCCCAGGAAACTATAGACCGGTAAGTTTAACGTGCATTGTGGGTAAATTGTTTGAAGGACTTATAAGGGATTACATGCAGGAATACATAGGGGATAATTGTATTATAAGTGATAGCCAGCATGGGTTTACTAAGGATAGAAGTTGTCAAACCAATCTAATTTGCTTTTATGAAGAGGTGAGTAGAAGCCTTGACAGAGGAATGGCTGTGGATATAGTGTTTCTGGATTTTGCTAAAGCATTTGATACTGTCCCTCATAGACGTCTGACAGGTAAGTTAAGGTCTTTGGGTTTGGAAATTTTAGTTTGTAACTGGATTGAACACTGGCTCATGGATCGTACCCAGAGAGTGGTGGTCAATGATTCGTACTCTGATTGGTCCCCGGTTATTAGTGGTGTACCCCAAGGTTCAGTACTGGGACCGCTGTTGTTTAATTTATTTATCAATGATATAGAGGATGGTATTAACAGCTCTGTTTCTATCTTTGCAGATGACACCAAGCTTTGTAGCACGGTATAGTCTATAGAGGATGTGCATAAGTTACAAGATGACTTGGATAGACTAAGTGTCTGGGCATCCACTTGGCAAATGAGGTTCAATGTGGATAAATGTAAAGTTATGCATCTGGGTACTAATAACCTGCATGCATCGTATGTCTTAGGGGGGATTAAACTGTCAGAGGCACTGGTAGAGAAGGATCTGGGTGTACTTGTAGATCACAGACTACAGAATAGCATGCAATGTCAGGTTGCTGCTTCCAAAGCCGACAGGATATTGTCATGTATCAAAAGAGGCATGGACTCAAGGGACAGGGACATAATACTCCCCCTTTATAAAGCATTGGTACGGCCTCACCTGGAATATGCTGTTCAGTTTTGGTCGCCTGTTCATAAAAGGGACACTGCGGAGTTGGAAAGGGTGCAGAGACGCGCGACTAAACTAATATGGGGCATGGAACATCTTAGCTATGAGGAGCGATTAAAGGAGTTACAATTGTTTAGTCTTGAGAAGAGACGTTTAAGGGGGGATATGATAAACGTATATAAGTATATTAATGGCCCATACAAAAAATATGGAGAAAAACTGTTCCAGGTTAAACCCCCCCAAAGGACGAGGGGGCACTCCCTCCGTCTGGAGAAGAAAAAGTTTAGTCTCAAGGGGCGACACGCCTTCTTTACCATGAGGACTGTGAATTTATGGAACGGTCTACCTCAGGAACTGGTCACAGCTGGAACAATTTACAGCTTTAAAACAGGATTAGATACATTCCTGGAACAAAATAACATTAATGCTTATGAAGAAATATAAAATTTCATCCCTTCCCAATATCGCGCCCTACCCCTTAATTCCCTGGTTGAACTTGATGGACATATGTCTTTTTTCGACCGTACTATCTATGTAACTATGTAACTATGTAACTATGCCCGTCATTACGTGCAGAGCGATCTCGCTCTGCGCAGTAATGATAGCCGGGTGCTGCCGCAGCGATCCCGGCTTTGGATAGGGGATAAGATGTCTAGGGGCGGAGTACCTCTTTAACACTTTATTTGAACTTTTTTGCAATGTTATAGCCCCCATAGGGTACTAGAACATTGCACACACTGATTTCCTACACTGATCACTGCCATGTAATAGCATGGCATTGATCAGTGTTATCGCCGCTCGACTGCTTCTGTCTGGATCTCAGGCATGGAGCAGTCATTCAGACAGCCAGGAGGCAGATATGGATCTTCCTCCTGTCCTGCAACCTGCAATTTTACCGTGGCTTTCCCGAACAGCACCAGTGAGCTGCTGGGAAGGTTTCACTTTCACTTCAGACATGGCGATCAACTTTGATTGCCGCATCTGAAGAGTTAATACCGGGCATCACCACGATCGTTGATGTCCGGCATTAGCCACGAGTCCCGGCTGTTGATGTTCGCCGGGACCAACCAGATATGACGTGGGGTCACCACCTGAAAAAAGTTTTATCCTGGCAATCCGGCAATGCAATAACCCTTAAAACTTGTATATACCACTGTCTGAGAGTTCTTAAGCCCTGTATAACACTGCTAGGCCACCATAGAATTTATTGAAATGAAAAAAAAAGTGAAAAAGAAGAAGTACCGTGCGTGGCTAATTGCCAAGGATTCAAGATCCACGTGGGTGCTCAGCGCCAGGGCCAGACCCAGGCCCCAAGCAAATACAGCAAAAATGGAAGAGAGAGGAACTCCAACTTTCAGTGAAACCCAGCGCGGGTGTATTTATTCACACATCTGCAATACACGCGACGTTTCGGCCCGTCAATAGAGCCTTTCTCAAGCATAGTGATTATTCAACAATACAACTTATTTATGGGCCCCTCAATGTCACATGTTAATGAGGGGGGTGTGGCAAAAAAATGTCACAACACAGTGACTTCTTTACATACAAATTGCTTCATATTAGTGATCAATGCAGTGAAAATCAAATAAATTCATCATGAATATCCTATCATAATAACAATATACATCTCCATAGTCTTTGATTACAGTACCGATCCATCAGTGATCTTCAATCCTGCATAATCGTGATACAGCTCCGGTGCAGAGGGCGGCTCTCTTCTGACGACAAGTCCCGACAGCCAATAGCCTCGGTACTTATTGCCGGCAGAGTCCGTTTGTAAGCATCCCGGCTGCGCATGTCACGGACCTCCACATCCAGAAAAGCTGGAAGTCGTCATCATGCATCGAATGTCAGTTGCCGGAGGTGTGTCGGGGGAGACGGTCTATAACAATGGTCACTCCCGCATTGATTCGTACATGCTCCACTCTCCATTTCAATGACGGGCGGCCATATTTATAGAGGGCCCCGTCACCCTATACCACAACATCACCCCTGTTGCGCATAGATCTGAGCGAGGATATAGTATCTATCAATATCTATTATCGGTCGGTTTGTACAATACTAAAACTAAAATCCAGAAAGTTAAACAGATTTGTAATTTACTTCCAAAAAAAGAAAAATCTTAATCCTTCCAGCACTTATCAGCTGCTGTATGCTACAGAAGAAGTTGAGTTATTTTCAGACTGGAAAGAACAACTCAACTTCTTCTGGAACAGCAGCTGAAAGTACTGGAAGGATTACAAATTTTTAATAGATGTAATTTACAAATCTTTCTGGAACCAGTGTACCCTTTAAGAAAAAAATGACCAGATTATTTTTTTTTTTTTAATTAGTACACATTGAGTACCCAATTCATAAAATATAGTAAAAATCCATAAATGGCGAAGGCAAATGGATGGTTCTGGGGTAAGAACCCTTACAGTATTCTGTATGCCTGGAAGACATGCACTACTATTTATAGCAAAATGTAAAAGGCAGTATGGCAAAACATAAGTAATAGAGATGGTACAGTTGTATGAATACAGTAAGCAATACACTACCCCTATGAAGCAATAAAGGTCCCTTAAAAAAAGCAGATACCACTATCTGTGCTTAATGGACATAGCAGCATAAAGTAATAATAGAAACCAATACACAGTAGAAATTGCAAGCGTGCACTGCTTCCGGAGTTCTCAACCTTGCACTATGGATTTTATTCCAGTATCCCAGCATACAGACTCCTTTCACTCCCAGCGTGTAAATGGTGCACAGCCTGATAAGTAAGCAGTGTTGCTCGCGATTATTCGCGAATATCGCATATTCGCAAATTCACGAATATTCGCGAATATAGCAGTATATATTCGCAATGACGATTTTTTTTTTCACAGCACACATCACAGCGATCATCCCTCTCTGCTTCTAGTTTGTGTAGTGTAAAGAAGGCTCTAATACTACTGTGTGAGACTGGCATACGAATTTTTGCATATGTGAAAATTAGCATATGCTAATTTTCACATATGCGAATTTTCGCTTATACAAATTTTCACAGATGTTAATTTTCGCCTATGCTAATTTTCGCATATGCGAAAATATAACACAAATTTTATAAATATGCGAATTTTGAGAATATATGACGAATATTCGTCCATATATTCGCGAAATATCGCAAATTCGAATATGGCCTATGCCGCTCAAAACTATAAGTAAGTAAACATCCCAAGATATGCAGGAGAGAAACGAATGGGTGGCACTCACTTGTAAAATCCAACACGCTTTATTGTTCTGTGGAGCAGCGGGTTACAGCAATGTGTTTTCAACAGACGTAAGCGACAATTGTTTTGCTCTGACACGCACTTCTTCCTTGCTCACTCCTAATAATAGTCACCATACAGTGCAGTGCTTGTAGCAGTTATCACACATAGTTACATACAGCATCTCATGATACAACCCAGTACTCCATCAATCTTCAATGTGTTTCATCAGAGCGGCTTTATCCTGGATAGAACCATTCCTGCGAAATGCGTCAGGGCATTGGTGGGGTACTGGGGTGAGTCCTGAGACGCTGTATGTACCTATGTGTGATTACTGCTACAAACACTGCACTGTATGAGTTATATTATTACTTTATGCTGATATGCGCTTAGTCATTTTATGTTGGGTGCAGGTCCATAGGGGTATGTGTTTCTTGTTTCTTTATTGTTCTATATAGCAAGTGCATTGCCCATTGTGTTCATACAATTGTATTAGCTCCCTTACTAATATAGACAAGGCAGGGCTTATCTTTTCTCTACCCTGTCCTTGTCCAACCATTCTGTTACCAGACATTTCTTTTTTCTTATAGAAACATTTTTAGAGGGGATTTTTTGGGGATGATTTGTCACTCACCAACTAGTCGAGTAGAGGAGAAACTGCTAGTTTTTTGTTTTTTATATTAAACCCAGCCAGAGATGCTCTGGCGCTTTTTAGTAATCTAGAAATTACTTAAACCCAGAAAATACAGGTAAATTACAGGTCAACCCAGGCCACTGCACAATGCTTTGCTCAGTTTGCTTTGTGTTGTGGTTCCGCATTGAGTTCTGTGTGTACTAATTGCTCAGCTTGTCTGTCCAGGATGGCGGTCGCAACGCAGGGCATAATTTTTATCACTCATTCTAGATCTACTCCCATGTTGCCTCCTGATTTTCTGGCAGAAATTTAGCACTGTGGATGTGCCCTAAATTTAATTGGGTCTCTGTATTTCAGCTATGTACCCTATTGATAAAATTACCAGGATTCTCTCATAATTTGCTTATATTCAGAATTGATAAAAAGGAGCTATGAGTGTTCCTGAGTTTTATTGAGCACAATTTCTCCTGATTTGGCCAGATGCTATCATTATCATAAGTTGGATCATGATCATCTTCACCATGTATACTGTTATATCTGCTGGATGCTATAGTTTTAGAGCGAGAATATATTTATGCAAAGCAACAAGCCGTTAATGACATAAATCTATACAGACCTTGTGGCTGTCATGAATCACTGGAAGCAAGTAATAAGAATTAGGTTATCTCAGAATCCTGAAGCCTATCGTAAGATTCAGGTTCCTATTGAACAGGTTTGCCCATTTTCTAATGATTAGATTTGCCCAATTTTTTAAAGAACTACATGGATGTGTAAATGCTCTCTTATGAATGTAATAAATAATGGAAAACATAGCATTTGTAGCTGGGTTAAACATAAATCCTCATTTCTAGCATTGAGAGTGAACATGGAATAGGCACCAAGATATTTGCACCAAGATATGTGTATTTTCTGAGTTTATTCAACAGCATTCAGTAGCATTTGTAGCTGGGTTTAACATATATGTACATTTATAGCATTGAGAGTGAAAGTTGACTGGCAGTTTTTCTGCAGCTTGACTAGTTGGTGAACTAACAAATCACCCAAAGTGAATAAATGGTTGAATGAGGACAGGGAAGAGGATTGAGCACCCCTGCCATGTCCTTTGCCAGTACACATGTTAGTGGCAGTATCAGCACTGTGGGCACCGCCCAGGCCCAGTACAGGTAGCACCAGTAGCCAGGTGCCTTGTAGTAGTAGCAGCAGCAGCAGTAGCAGCAAGTAAAAGTTGTCCATGTCTTTCAGAGATTGTCTTGTTTTGAAGGTTAATACAGCCAATGTGGACTGGTTGGCTCTTTATTATTATCAAATCAGTTTTTATTGAACAAAGGAGATAACAAACAGCAAAATAGTGTCCTATATGCAGATAGGCAAATGAAGCAATATTAATCCTAAACCATCAGTGCGGGGGGCTTGGGAGAGAAGGATGTGTGTGGGTCAGAGTAGAGACAGTCTTTTCCATACCACTGGCCTGTAGGTATTCGATGGGGACCGTCGCTCCGTGGATGAGTGGATTGAGCAAGTGAGTAATGAGAAGTGATCCATGGGTCCCAGGTGGCAGCAAACCTATCATGGGTCCCGTTAGCGCAGCAAGTAAGCTTCTCTCATCTACAAATTTTGTTGATTTATCAATCTTTTGATGCATGGATGGGAGGGAAGTATTGAGCCATAAGAGTGGTATGAGCAGCTTGCAGGCGTGATCATATGAGTGGGTGATTGGCTCCTTTTTGGTAATCTCAGGAGGAGGATTAGCCTGACTATATGACATTAAGCCAGGTATCAGTGGATTCCTCATCATCTGCAGTTACATGGTGCGGTGCAAGTGGCCTTTCTTAATGGCCTGTTCCATCATCTCTGTCTTTACTCCTCCCCGCTAGTATTAAACAGAATGATAGCTATGAGGAGGAGTTGTTTGAGGGCAGTCCGCCTTCGGAGTGTATTGCAAAGGTGGTGGAAGCAATGGCCAAGCATAGCACTAGCTGGTGGTGGTATCCGTGGGGGCAAAACTGTAAGGCATCATGGTGCATATACTGAGGGGGAGCAAAGAGCCCATGATCAGACATCAGAAGTTTTGCTGAGAATGGTGAGAATGATGAGAAGGAGTTTGATGAGGATGTCAGTGATGAATAGTAGAGTCGAGGTAGGGCCAGAACATCTGTCAAATGTACCATACATAGTCCTGCATGTATGATTAGCCCCGAAGCAGATGATGGCGACACTGCTGCATCTATAGGTTGAGAAAAGCCTTCTAGAGGAGGGGCGCAGATGAATGTTGATGTACCTATCTTTTTATGGTATTCTGTAGAGTGGAAATTCTTGTCTTCCAAATGTATCTTACCAGATACAGAAAACCAGGTACAGTGCCATCTCTGAAACAAGAAAGTAAGGCATAGCCAGGGTCCGACTTTAGGAATTACAGCTCTACGTAAGCACACGGAGCGCCATCACAAAGCCTGGCTACAAATATCACTGCCTTCTGTCCACTGGCTACTACAACTACCACTAGCCCACCAATGCTTTCTTCCGCTAACTACTATGTATACCACCAGTCCACTAAAGCCTGCTGTCACTGACTACTACAACTAGCATTAATCCACTACCCTCGCTGCTGCTTTTGCCAGCCAGGCCTACTCATACGAAACCCATGAAAAGGAATAATTATTTTCACCTTTTCATACAAAAACAATATTTTCTTATTAATTCTGTTGCAACTCCAAAGGAAGAATTTTTGATATTGTTCCCTAACTTTTCAATATTTACTTCTTCTTATTTATTTCTTCTTCTCTATTTTGAGACACAATTTCTGTTGCAACTCTGCAGCCAGAAAGTATGGCATGGCCAGGGCTCAAATTATGACTCTACATCACCACATTGAGCAGCATCACAAGGCCTGGCTACAACAATTACTAGTGCGTGCTGACTGCTGGCTACAGTATTTACTTATGTTTCCTATATAGTAATGACTAAGAGCAAATGCTCTTTTGTCGGCTGATTGCTTAGTTAGCTGTAATAAATCGCCAGTGATCATTCATGCTGTCTTCCCTGCAAGGTGGTCAAGCCTTTAAATAGGCTCCTTAAACAAGCGCCGATATACAAGATTGGTACTGCTTTACACCATGCCTCTGTGCCTTCAGGTGCTCATGCCACCTCCCCTCTTCTCAAAGAAATAAAAGCTTCTAAAGTTTTACTGCACAATTCAAAGCTGGACTTTCTATTTTCTCACATTTATCACATTATTTACCATATGTGCAAGCTCCCATTTTTTTCCTCCCTTTCATAAGACTCCAGGTGATCCAGCCTGCCATGGAGTTCAGTTATTCCTCACCAAACTACAGGTTCCATGTGTCTGCTTTAATATCTCTAAATACAGGCAACAGCAGCTCAGACAGGGGGATTTCCCCATATTCATAAAATAAAATATACATTAAAAATGAACCTAAAAAAAGAATATGTATCAGTGAATGGAGCACAGATTTATCCTATTTGCTGTGTAGTAGCCATGGAGGAAAAATTCTCTAGCAACTCCCTCACCTCCATCTTGAGAAGACCAACAGAGTGCTCATGTTGGTCAGTATACTGTCATATATACACTTCTACATATGTCATTTCTATTACAGCATTGTCACAGACTAGGTCCTACCCACCTCTGCAACATGCGTGCGACTAGGGATGAGCGAATCAAATCTGACAAATCCAAATTTGTTATGAATTTCATGAAGAATTTGATTTGTATCAAATCCGAATATTGCCGTGATTTGATAAAACAAATCGCTTCATTAAACTCCATTTAGTGTGGTCCAGGCTCCAGGGCATCTAAAACGGCAGCTCCACATGTGAGGACATGGGGCAAGGAACTCTGGGAAGGTGGGAAGGCGGGTAGCCGTGGTCACCCTGAATCAAATGCAGCATGCAGCCTTTCAGCAGCCAGCCAGCCCTGGGATGTCACAGCCCTATATAATTGGCAGCCATTGCTGCAGCCTGCCATTTCAGCGTTTTATTGCACAGATAGTGCTTTATTTCACAGAGAGCAGTGTGTGTGTTGCACAGAAAAACAACTTTACAGCAGCGATTCACCACAAGCCCAAATCACTGCAGAAAAGCACTGACAGGGAGGGAAGAGAAAGAGAGAAAGTACACTTTTTGGTGTACTACACAGCAACTCTATACTGCTGTATTGGGGTGTACAACAACTCTAAAGCTAATAGGGGCCAGTTAGGGTGAGCACTAAAAGCCATAGCCACCTGCTATTAGTGCATAATAATACTGTACTGGCCTGTACTACACAGGGACTCTGTACTGCAGCACTAGTGTGTACTACAACGCTAAAGCTAATAGGGGCCAGTTAAGGCACTGAGCACTAAGTGCTATAGTCACCTGACTATTGTTCTCTCATAAGTGTAACCTGTGCGTACATAGGTAGCGTAAAAATATTTTTCCAGTGAAAATAATTTGGGCCTAGTTACTGTGAAAGGCCAGCTAAAGCTACACACTAGTTTTTGTAGCCTAATACAGTTTGTAGAGGAGAGTATTGTCATCCTCTCATAATTGTAAACTGTACATACACGTAAGGGGTGTACGATTTTGTTCCTGTTAAAGATATAAGGGCCTAGTTACTCTGAAAGGCGAGCCAAAACTACACACCTGTTTTTGTTGCCAAATACAGTTTTAAGCGTAGTGGAGCGTATTGTCTTCCTCTCATAAGTATATATTGTACATACACCTATGTGGTGTATGATTTTGTTCCTGTTAAAGTCATAAGGGCCTAGTTGCTGTGAAAGGCCAGTCAAAGCTGCACACATGTTTTTGTAGTCTAATACAGTTTTAGGCGTAGTGGAGCATATTGTCCTCCTCTCATAAGTGTAACATATACGCAGTCAGCTGGTCAGGTCAGGATGTGCACAGAGCCTAAATTCATCAGGCACAGGCAGAGATCGCAGCAGACTAGGGGCGAGTGGTAGAAGGAGTCAGCGAGAGTCCTCCAATTTCCTCTGTCCTATGCTGTTCCCTCCCCTCAGAAGTATTGTATGCTGTGGGTTCAGCTCCACTATTTAGTGAAGACGATCTACTAGAGGACAGTCAGCAGCTACTGCCCAGACAAGAAGTGGAAGAGACATCCGCCGCTTCCTCCGCTAGGCAGGTAAGTAGTGATGAGGAGAGTGGCATGGGAAGTGGTGTGGAGAGCATTCAGGCTCCTGAAGCAGACACCGTTGAGGAACCTGAGAAGGACATCAGTGACATGCAGACACAACTCGATGATGATGAAGCCGATCAACCATGGGTGCAGAAGGGGCTTCATCATCATCAGGAGAAGAGGGTTGCAGGTTGCACACAGGGGAGGAATTGCTAAAAGTAATTCATCAAGAAATCGAATCATGACTTACTCCAAGAAAACTGGAAAGGGGAACCATGGTGACCAACAACAGGAAGAACATCTTGTTTGCGCTGCTTCAAAAAAAGCCTGAGCCATGCGCCCTGCATGGCACACGTGTTCAATCTGGTTGTCATGCAGTTCCTGAAGCGTTACCCCATCTGCAAAACATCCTAAAAAAGTGGGAAGGAAATTTTGCATGCACTTCAGCCACTCGTACACCGCAAAGCACACCCTACTTGAGCTGCAGCATCAGAACAGCTTCCCCCAATATAGTCTGATCTGTGACGTTTCCACCTGTTGGAATTCCACCCTCCATATGTTGGACCGACTTTATGAACAGAGAAAAGCCATCACCAATTTCCTGATGATCCAAGCGGATATGGAGACTCCCCTTTGTAACCAACCAGTGGCAGCTCATACCTGATACCTGCTGTTTGCTCAGTCCCTTTGAGGAAGCCACATTATTAGTCAGTCGCCAGGATTATGGGATGAACAACATCATTCCACTGCTTCATTTCCTACAACAGATAGTGGAAACAATAGTCAGGGCACTGGAGACATGGGCCTACATCTCACTGCCACAAAAGCCCTGTGGGGGCTTAACTGGAGGAGGGGGACAGTGGAACACAGGCAAGGTTTCACAAAATGGATGATTTTTATAGTCATCTGACAGGAGAGGAGGAGCAGCAGTAGCCTGTGGAGCTACAGGGTGATGAGGAAGACGAGACAGAGGACCCAGACACACTGTGGAAGTATGCAGTGGAGATGGAGGCAGGTAGTCCCTCCGAGTCACTTGCACAAATGGCACGATGCATGCTCACTTGCTTGCGTAGTGACTGCCAAATTTTCACCATTCGGCAGCGGGATGACTTCTGTCTCTCCCCCTTGTTGGACCCTTGCTACCGGCACAAAATGGGGGCCTTTTTTTTTTTTTTTATTTTTTTTTTTTCAAATCTTTATTTTTTGATTTTGACAGCAGACAAGAACGTAACATCCCCAGGGTCCCAGGCACAGCTGGGGCCATGAGGCAGAACATTAGAGGATCATAAAGATAGATCCTTCACAACATCAACATAGTAAAGGAAAGACAAAATTCCAATAGATGTACAACTGGGGTCAATCAAGATTTGTCAAAAAAGAAGAAAAAGAGAGGAAAGAAAAAAAAAAAAAGAAGAGAAAAAAAAAAGCAATCTAGATGACATCTGGTACACCCAGTGAGACCGACCAATATTTGGTATTGTACAGTGAAGGCGTCTGGGTGTGGTATAAGTCAACCCCCTAACCCACGGGGGGGGGGGGAGGAGGTGTGTACAGATGAAGGGGAAGGTGCGTAAGAGGAGAAGGGGGAAAGAGAAAGGGGGGGAGCAGAAGAACACAGAGACGAAGAGCAAGGGTGTGAGAAGGAAAAGAAAGAAGAAGAATAGAAGGAGAAGAGATAAAAGGGTCGATAGAGAAGGAGTAGAATGATGCTGAGGGGAAGGGTGGGGTAGAGTATAGTGGAGTATATTAAAGCAGGACAGGCAGAGTAGTCTAGAGTAGGGTAGAGCAGAATAAAGAAGGACTGAGTAGGTCAGAGCTGCGGACTCCCAGGGGATAGCCGGAACAACAAGGAAGTTGACCTTGAAATTGGACAAAAGTCCATACTGTTCAATAGTATGTAATATCTGAGGAAGTGCGTCAGTGGGATTGGAAACCAACAGGAGCAGGTCATCGGCAAAAGCGGCTGTAAGGTGGGTGTGTCCGTCAATGGTTAGTCCTTTTATGTTGTCGTCCTGTCTTAGTGCCTGCAGAAGCATCTCCATGACAACGATATACAGGGAAGGCGACAAGGGGCAGCCTTGGCGGGTCCCATTCCTGATCGGGAAGGAGGGTGAAAGAGTGCCGTTAATTTTAATGCGGGCGCTGGGATTGTGGTAAAGGGACATGATGGCCGAAATAAAAGGCAAAGGGAAGCCGAACTTGCGCAGTGTCAGGGTCATATAGTCCCATGCAACCCTGTCAAATGCCTTCTCGGCATCGGTGCCGAGAAGGAGCAACGGTGTGCCAGTTGTCCGAGCATAATGGGCCGCGTGCATGAGCATTATGACGTCCCTCCCTCCCCCTAACGAATCCCGTCTGATCAGGGTTGATAATGTTTGGTAAAAGGCCGCTCATCCGTTGGGACAGTAATTTGGCCCAAATTTTGACGTCTAAGTTTAAGAGGGAAATTGGCCTATAGCTCGGGAACAGTGATGGGTCCTTTCCCTCTTTGGGCAGTACGGTGATGTGGGCACACAAAGCTTGAGGGGGGAGAGTGGAGCCAGATAACAGAGAGTTGCACCACTTTGTGAGGTGGGGTAAGAGGACATTCTGTAGCTTCTTCTAATAAAAGAGGCTCAGACCGTCCGGGCCAGGACTCTTGCCCAATGGGAATGAGTTAAGCACCGAGGTCAGTACAAGGTCTGAGTAATGTCTGCCCCTCCTCCAGGGTAATAGAAGGTAGGTTCAAGGATGACAAGAAGGTACATATGGATTGCTCCCTTGTGCCCTGGAGCGGCTCGTCAGGATTTAGGTTGTACAGGGACCGGTAGAAGGCTGTGAACGCCTCTGCAATATCCGGAGTGCTAGTACAAATGCAGCCCTTGCTGTCTACAATGGAAGGTATAAACGCTTTTTCTTTTCGCTTTTTGATCATTGCCGTCATGAGTCTACCCCCTTTGTACCCATGTAGAAAAAGTTTCTGCTGAAATCTGACTACATTATCTGCGTATTTCTTATTTAGAATATCCTTCAGCTTATCCCTGACCGAAATCAGCTCCCTATCATCGAAACGAGGGCCCTGAGTGTATTGCCGCCGCTCAAGAACTGCTATCTGTGATAGCAGGTCGGCAATTTGCTTGGAGTGGTCTTTCTTTCTCCTAGATCCCAAGGCTATCAGCAGCCCACGGACATAAGCCTTGTGGGCCTCCCAGACTATCGGCATGGAGACGTCTGGTGTCATGTTAATGGTAAAGTAAGAAGACAGTTGTGAGGAGAGGGAGTCAAGGTCGGGGTCGTGGGTCAGTAGTGACTCGTTAAGTCGCCATTTCCAGTCCTTTTGTGGTAAGTGCTTCAAGTCAATGTCTACATGAGCAGGTGAGTGATCCGATAAGGTCCGAGGGCCAATGTCAGCGTCGACCACAGTCTGTAGTAAGCTGTCGTGGCAGAATATATAGTCCAGTCGGTGGTGGGATTGATGAGTAGCGGAAAAAAAAAGAGTATGACCTATCTCCTGGGTATAGTGTACGCCACACATCGACTAGGCCTAATTCATGTAATTTGTTTCAGAGAGTCCGAAGTGAGAGGGCTGGAATAGTGGATTTCCTAGTGGAGGAATCAAATGTGGAGTCTAGCGTCAGATTCAGGTCCACCCCAAAGATAATGGGGCCCTCCGCAAAGGAACATAGCTTCTCGAGGGTATCGAGGAGCCACGGGACCTGTCGTTTGTTAGGAACATAGAGGCTCGCCAGGGTATACGCCACCCCCCCAATCTTACCTTTTAAGAACAAAGCTCTGCCGTCGCCGCTCTCGTACCTGGACTCAAAAACAAAAGGGACATCTCTGTGAAGTGCGATGGAGACTCCTTTGGACGAAGAGTTCGTGCTCCCACTATGAAACCAAAGTGAGAAATAATTAGAGGGGAGGGTCGGGATCCTACCACTCTTAAAGTGTGTTTCTTGCAAAAACAATATAGAGACCCCTTCCCTCTTCAGTAATGAGAAGAGGCCGTGTCTCTTTCCCGGTGAATTAAGCCCCTTCACATTATAGGTGAGAAACCTGAGGGGGGGCATCGTTAGACAGCCCACAAGGGGTGGGGGAGTGGGGGGGTAGGCCGGAAGATCGGACGGGGTAAAGAAAGGAGAACAAGACTGAAGAAAGGGAAAGGCAGAGACCAGGGGAGAGAGCAGGAATAAGTGAAAGAAGAGTGGGCAGCCAAGGGGTCAGAGAGAAAGTAGAGTGGGAGGGGGGGAGGAAGATGGAAAAAGTGTAGAGAAAAAAGAAAAGTAGGGGGGGGGGTCCGCAGCCGAGTCAAGAGTAAAATGGAAACCAAGAAAAAGAGGCAAAGAGAAGGGAAGTGAAATAGACCAGATGAGAAAGGGTAAAAAGTAGAAAACTAATGCAAGAGGTGACACGGCAGAGCCAGTCACCACCGGAAAAGCAATGTCTCTCCAAGTAGGGAGAGAGAGAAGCAGGGGGGGAACGGAGGGTCTACCTGTACCGACAGCCCTCCTGTACCCTTAAGTAGGGGATATGAGATCAAGTTTAGCGTGAACGTAAGGCACCAGCATAATAGGACACATGTGGCTGGGCAAACCACCTATCAATCGGCAAAAGTAAAGAAAAATAAAATAAACAGAATATTTACAACAGAATTGAAAACACATGCTTGCACGCTCCAGGGGCCTGAGATTCCACTACTACTCGGTCCGGCCGCAACCAAGGGCCAGTTAAAAATATAACCAATGTAGCTGTTAGGGGGGGGGGGCTGGGGGGGAGGGAGTGGAGGGAAGGGAAGGGGTGTGGAGGGGAAGTGCCCAGTAATGAGATGGCCTGAAGGTCAGGAAGGGAAGGGGGGGTTGTAGATCAAAGGGCTTCCTATGTAGGATTGAAAGGGGTCAATATCCCAGACATGAATTCTTTTATGTATATATATATATATATATATATATATATATATATATATATTTTTTTTTTTTTTTGTATGACTTCTTTTTGGATTCGCCGCCCTCCCTCCCCGTCCCCGACCATCTAAGGGAAGGTGAGCCGGGAAGGCCTTTATACCACAGCAGGGATAGGAATAATTAAGGGGAAGCCTTATCTTAAAGAGTGTCACAATTATACTCATCGTTGTCAGCACAGGAGGGAATATTGTCTCACAGCAGGAAAACAGAGGCCAGCAGCAGTCCATGAAAGCTTGAGGAAGGGAGTATACATGAAAGTCCTCCGTATCTAGGTCGCTGCAAGTCTAGGTGCTTGACCCTCCGTAGGGAGGGAAGGAGCTGCTCCTGGGTTGCAGATAAGTCCATCGAGGAGGGATGAGGGATGGGGGAGGGGATGAGTGAGTAGGTCCATGGGTCCTTAGGAGAGAAACCGGGAGGGGGGGGGAGGTAAAAATGGGGGCCTTTTTACACCCACTAAGAGGGAGGACAAACTGACCTAGTACAGAGGCATCCTATGTAGTCAGTTGGCTGATGCCTATTGGTGCCATCGTCCCTCCTTTCGCAGGTCTAACTCGGGGGCCCTCTGCACTCACGTTCCACTGCCATGGCTGTTGGGGAGGGGTGGGGTGGCAGGAGCAGTATCAACTCCATCAGCAGCAGCCGGAGTCTATAGTCATTGATGAGTAGCTTTCTTCACCTGCATAGTGAAGCAACTCATTAGCAGCAGGAAGACCTGGAGCAGGACCTGAACCAGCAGGTGGTGGCATACCTTGACATGACCCTGCCAACACACCTTGAAGATCTGCTGGACTTCTGGGCAGCCAAACTTGATTCGTGGCCACAACTAGCAGAGTTTGCCCTGGAAAAGCTGTCCTGCCCGGCCAGTAGTGTGCCATCAGAGCGGATGTTTAGTGAGGCGGGGGCCATAGTGAACCCAAGGAGAACTCGTCTGTCCACCAAAAATGTGGAGAGACTGACCTTTGTGAAGATGAATCAGGCATGGATCAGCTAGGATTTCCATCCACCAATGCCTGATGCATCAGAGTAGATTGATCATGGTGCCACACCAACACTTCACAAATATGGATAGTGCAAAACATATTTAAGGTGCTGCTCCCCAGTTACAGAAATTACTCCGCATCAGACCACAAGCTGGTGCCGCCTCCAGGCTGTGTCATTCTGTCAACATATGTTCTTCTCATTTTGATGCCACCTCCAGGCTGTGTCATCCTGCCACCATATGTTCACCTCATGCTGATGCCATCTCCAGGCTGTGTCATTCAGCCATTATATGGTCTCTTCATGCTACCACTGAGAGGGAGTACAAACTGACAAACTAAGCTAAAATTGTGGCCTACATAGGCTGCTGCCAACTCCAGACTGTGTCATTATGCCACCATATGGTCTCCCCATACTGTTGCCACATTCAGGCTCTATTATAGTGCTGCCCTATGGTCTTGTCATGCTGCTGCCACCTCTAGGCTCTGTCATTGTGACACCATGTGATCTCCTTGTTATATTGATCTTGTAGTTTGACAGTATTTATTTTAAAGTAAATGCTTCGGTCACTCGGGACACTCAGTCATAAGCATGGGGGGGGGTGCTGGGAGGCAGGGGCTGGAACAGGCGGTCAGCTGGCCTCGCGGCAGACCCCCAGCTCGATTTTAAGATACAAGTATGAGCTTTTTCATTGCTGCAACTTATAGCAGTATGTGCCTACTCATCCAACGACACAGAAGCTGAATGTGCTCCTCTTCAAGTTGCTGGTACTGCAGTCCCTCCCTTTTCAAATGGACACTCAGTCGAGAGCATGGGGGTGCGCTGAGAGGCAGGGGCTGGGACAGTCAGTAGCTTGCCACGCGTCGGAACACCAGCTCTATTTTAAGATGCAACTACGAGTTTTTTTTCATAGTTTGCACTGCAGCAATTATACACTATTGGAGCTGGAATTACCACGGCTGCTGGCACCAGACTTGCCTTCCAATGGGTCCTCAAAAGAGGATTTATAGTTTGCTCATTCCAATTACCAGGCTCTGTCATTGTGCTGCTGTGCTACAGTAATTATAACATCGACACCTGTGATCTGCATGTCATACTGAATAACAGTATTATTTCACTAACACAGCATACTCCCTATGCGTGTTATTACAAAGCAAAGTGTTCTACACCCCTATTGAGGCTCTCTGTAGACTATAAATAGATAAATATATAAATATTTTCCAAAAATTCGCTCATCTCTACATGTGACCATAAGTAGTAAATGCATCTTATGTCCACTTCTTACAGGCCAAAAAGTGAGCACAACATGTACCCTGATCAGTCTACATATCCAGGAACACTATTACCACCACCACTTATTTAATATAGACAGTAAGTACCAACAGCAAACACATATATACTGCTTACTTGTATTAACAACATTCTTACAGTGAGATGGTTTATTAATACAAGCAACAACTTGTACTCTACGGAGATGCTTAGATTATTTAGGACAACAAAGCAGAACGTTTGGAAGTTGTAGGCTTTATTATGTAAAGGTAAAGTGCTTAAATGGGTACTCCGGCGCTTAGACATCTTATCCCCTATCCAAAGGATAGGGGATAAGATGCCTGATCTCGGGGGTCCCGCCGCTGGGGAACCCCCGTGATCTTGCATGCCGCACCCTGTTAAAATCAGTCCCCAGATTATATTCGCTCCAGGTCTGATTACTGTCGATCACGGGGCCAGAGCATTGTGACATCACGGCTCCGCCCCGTATGACGCCACGCTCCACCCCCTCAATGCAAGCCTATGCAAGCCTATGCAGTATGACGCTACAATGCTCCGACCCTCTGATAGACAGTAATCAGACCCGGAGCGAACATGCTCTGGGGACTGATTTTAACGGGGTGCAGCGTGCAAGATCATGGGGGTACCATAAGGGACCCCCGTGATCAGGCATCTTTGGATAGGGGATAAGATGTCTAAGCGCCGGAAGTACCCCTTTACAGGGAATCTGTCATCAGCATCACCAGCACAAATAAAGTAGCTTGGTGCACCCGGGGAGTTCCCAAGCCCTAAGTGCATCATGGTGTCAATGGTTGTATTATAGTGTTGGCCTCCTCCCCTGTGAGATCTCTCTAGCAAGCAGTGACATTTCACTTTGTGTCTCCTGTCACCAATGATTGGGCATGCGTAGAAGAAGCTACAGGCGATACGGAGTGGAATCTGTCAGCTCATGTGATGGCACAGAGAAGAGGATGTTAACTATGAAGATCTTGGATGGGTGTCATGGTGCATTTAGGGTTTGGGAACGGTATTGGACAACTATATACCAACTTCTGTTTGTTCAAGGAACTATAGCTTGGTCCTCTTATTCACTTATTCAGTGAAGGTGGCCAGGAATGCCGCTGTGCAGAATAAAAGAGAAAAGGGAATGCAGAGTTTTACCTATATTGCTGTATCCCAGAGCTACGATCCCCACTGGTCATAAAGTGATGGCAAATCCTAGTGAAGAGCTATCACCACATACAAGATGGGAATAACCATTTAATGCTTCTATATAGCTGTGGAGAAGGCTCATATTTTTACACCTTAAGGTCATTCTCTTTTCCCGCTTCATTCTTACAGGATTCTATTGTCTGCCCCTTCTAATGTTGTTCAATGCAAATAGCTTCTAGCTCGTCTGCCAACAGTGTTTTGGCATCTTCTCACAAAGCATAATGTCACTCTCCTAGCTCTAAGATATTGCAGTGTATATCAGGATGGAGTATATGTAGCTGTGAATTTTTCTTTCTTCATCAGCTATTTATTATAATGATTCTTACAGTTTAATGGTCTATTGACACGTACATCATCTTGCCCATATTTGATGCTGCAGATTTTATGTGTAGATTTTAAGGTAAACTAATTGACTGAACACAGCAACAAATCTGCAGCATTAAATCCTGCACATCAGATATGCACAGGATAGTCTATGTGTGAATACACCCTATAGTAATTTTGCAGCTATTTTCAAAAAACGACCAGTCAGCAGGTAGTACAGTAGTAGTACAAAAGAGAAATGCTCTAGCAGAAGTGTCAAAGTGTCACGGTCTTGGCAGTCATGAGGCAAGTGTTTACCTACAGAGTCTTGTGCACAGTGTATGTTGATGTTCTTAGGGCACCTTCACCAGGCAGCGCAGAACAGTTATGTAGTTCAGGCAGTACCATTATGGTCTGTTGGGAGATATGTGTTCCAAACTCTACTGGTACACCTCTTAAGCCACTTTTATTAACCAAAAGGTTCTTTTTAATAATGTGTCTGTATATTAAACAACAATAATGTTGAGAATTTGATACTTACCTGTTTAATTACCATTGTATATAATTCCGTGAGCCTGATAAAGGTATGTTGTCCAAAATGCTCCTCTAAATGTAAGTTCAACAATTATGCTGAGAGAGTAAATTTTGCATATACAGTACATTTTATCACATATATGTTTTTTTATTCCCTACATTTCTTTGCTCCCTGGTCATTTTTTGAAAAGGGGTCAGTAAACCCCATTAAAGATGCACTCCACTGGAAAAAAATGTTTTAACCACTTGGGGACCAAGAACGTATGCATACATCCTAGCTCCCTGGTACTTAAGGACCAAGGACGTACACGTACGTCTGTGGGAATTTCAGTCCCTGCTGCGCGCCGGGCGGGGACCCGGGCGGGGACCCTCCCATGTCGCGATCGCCGCAAATCGGCGGTGAATTCACACCAGCAAATTGTGGCTATTCCGGGTCATACAGGTTTATGTATGTATCAGGTGTCTGATAGATTTTTAGAACAGTGGTTCGTGAAAATGAAAAATTTATTTTTTTCATTTGCACAGCCCACTGTTCCGAAGATCTGTCAGACACCTGTGGGGTGTAATTACTCACTGCTCCCCTTATTAAGTTCTTTGAGGGATGTAGTTTCCAAATTGGGGTCACATGTGGGGGGGTCCATTGTTCTGGCACCACGGGGGGCTTTGTAAATGCACAAATGGCCCCTGACTTCCATTCCAAACAAATTCTCTCTCCAAATGCCTTATGGCGCTCCTTCCCTTCTGAGCATTGTAGTTCGCCCGCAGAGCACTTTACATCCATACACGAGGTATTTATAAACTCAGAAGAAATGGAGTTACAAATTTTAGTTGTCATTTTCTCCTATTTTATTACCCCTTGTAAAATTTGGGGGGAAAAACTGCATTTTTGCGATTTTTTTTTTCTTTTACACATCCAACTTTAACAAAAACTTGTCAAACACCTGTGAGGTGTTTAGACTCCCTGTACCCCTTCTTATATTCCTTCAGGGATGTAGTTTCCAAAATAGTATGCCATGTGTTTTTTTTTTTTTTGCTGTTCTGGCACCACAGGGGCTTCCTAAATGCGACATGCCCCCAAAAACCATTTCAGCAAAATTTGCTTTGCAAAAGCCAAATGTGACTCCTCTTCTGAGCATTGTAGTTTGCCCGCAGAGCATTTTATGTCCTAACATGGGGTATTTTCATACTCAGAAGAGATGAGGTTAAAAAATTTTTTTTTGGGGGGGGGAGGAATTTTCTCCCATTACCCTTTGTAAAAATTGTAAATTTGGGGGGGGGGGGGGAATTGCACTTTAGTGAATTTTTTTTTTCATTCACACATCTGACTTTAACGAAAAGCTGTCAAATACCTGTAGGGTGTTAAGGCTCACTGGACCCCTTGTGGGGTGTAGTTTCCAAAATAGTATGCCATGTGGGGGTTTTTCTGCTCTTATGGCACCATTGGGGCTTCCTTAATGTGACATGCCCCCAAAAACCATTTCAGAAAAACTCACTTTCCAAAATCCCATTGTCGCTCCTTCCCTTCTGAGCCCTCTATTGCGCCCACCGAACACTTGACATACACTTACGAGGTATTTCCTTACTCAAGAGAAATTGAGTTACAAATTTTAGGAAGATATCTCTCCTTTTACCCCTTGTAAAAATCCAAAAACTGGTCTACAAGAACATGTGAGTGTAAAAAATGAAGATTTTGAATTGTTTCCTTCACTTTTCTGCTATTCCTGTGAAATAGGGTTAACACACTTACTGAATGTCATTTTGAATTCTTTGATAGGTGCAGTTCTTATAATGGGGTCATTTGTGGGGTATTTCAAATATGAAGGCCCTTCAAATCCACTTCAAAAATGTAGTGAAAAATTGGAAAATTGCTGCTGAACGTTGAAGCCCTCTGATGTATTCCCAAAAGTAAAAACATGTCAACTTTATGATGTCAACATAAAGTAGACATATTGTATTTGTGAATCAAAATATAATTTATTTGGAATGTCCATTTTCCTTATAAGCAGAGAGCTTCAAAGAAAAAACAAATCGGTTTTTCACCAAAAAATGATGCAAGTATCGACAAAATTTTACAACTAACATAAAGTAGAATATGTCACAAAAAAAACAATCTTGGAATCAGAATGAAAAGTAAAAGCATCCCAGAGTTATTAATTGTTAAAGTGACAGTGGTCAGATGTGCAAAAAACGCTCTGGTCCTTAAGGCCAAAATGGGCCTGGTCCTTAAGGGGTTAAATCAACTGGTGCCAGAAAGTTAAACAGATTTGTAAATTACTTCTATAAAAAATCTTATTCTTTCCAGTGCTTATCAGCTGCTATATGCTCTATGCTCCACAGGAAGTTATTTTCTTTTTGAAGCTCTCCACTGACACCTCTGTCCATTTTAGGAACTGTCCGGAGCAGGATAGGTTTGCTATGGGGTTTTGCTCCTACTCTGGACAGTTTCCTAAAATGGACAGAGGGGTCAGCAGAAAGTACTGAGAACTGTGGTCAGACAGGAAATTCAAAAAGGAAATAACTTGCTCTGTAACATACAGCAGCTGATAAGTACTGGAAGGGTGAAGAATTTTGAATTGTACTTTGTGCTATCAGTATATGGACTTTTTATATTTCCATACATTCTAGCTTCCAGATTTTTCTGTATATATCTAACAAATTATCTTCTTTAGGCTAGGTTTCCACTTGCCTGAAAAAAAACACACACAAAAAAAAATGTCTTGCGTTTTCTCTGCCATTGTATGGAAATTGCATTTTTCTTCTTTAGCAGTTTTTCCTGTTACTGTGTTTACTCCTTTTTTAAACTCTTTATTAAAAATAAGACGTAAAAACTCCAGAAAAAAAATACAAAACACACATTGTGTTCTTAATGGCATTTTTTCTCTCCCATAGAAGTAAAGATTTAAAGGGGTACTCCGGCCCTAAGACATTTTATCCCCTATCCCCTAAGGGATAAGATGTCTGATTGTGGGGGTCTCACTGCTGGGGACCCCCGCAATCTTGCATGCAGCACCCACCTGTGGGAGCTGCACATAGTGCTGCAGCCTCCGAGTCTGCTGGGTCACGACTACGGGGCTGAAGTATCGTGATGTCATGCCCCGCCCCCGTAATGCAAGTCTATGGGAAGGGGCATGATGGTGGTGGGTGCTGCATGCAGGAATGTGGGGGTCCCCACCAGCGGGACCCCCGCAATCAGACATCTTATCCTCCATCCTTTGGATAGGGAATAAGATGTCTTAGGGCCGCAATACCCCTTTAAGTAAAACAAAAAGTCATAGTCTCAATACGCTGCAGTTTTGAAGAACTGCCACTGAGCCCCAAAACGCAGAAAAACGGCAAAAGACAAAAATGCCAAGTGGGTATGGTATTTTATAGATCTTTATTGACTTGTAGCTAACCTCTGGCCAATATGTTTTTTTCACCAAAAAAACATGCGGCTGTTTGGGCTTTTTGGTTTGCCTTTTTGAGATATATATATATATATATATATATATATATATATATATATATAGTAATAATAATAAAAAAAAAAAAAAAACAAGTGGAAACCAAGTTAGGGAGTTTTTTTTAAGGAATGCTCCATTTTTTGCTACTACATTGTGTTGTCAGAAATTTTTAGTTTCATGAGTCCATCCATTATTTTATTGACACTGGTAAAAATATGCTATATCACTTTGTATTCATTTAGGTTATGTGTATTTATAGGACTAAAAAGATCAACTGAAATAGAAGAGTAATTGATAGATATAATAAGCAGTTGTTATGGTTGGATGAAAATATATTTGTTACTGATCCAGAGACAAAAAGCTGGCTAAATGGAAATCACAGCTGTTGCTCCCATTCTACCTATATGTGTGGAAAGGCAATCCCTTTATTATACTTTATGCTTGAGTGTTTTTTTTTACCTGCTGTTAATCAAACTATTGAAATTGAAATAACAGGCATGGCTGCATTATATCAGAGAAGATCATTGTTATGTTAAATTGCTCTGGAAATGAAGAAGTTGGAAATAATTTAAGTTGTATTTTTCTTGATCTTTCACTAGCCAGTGCTTGAAATTCACCTCACTATACCAAGGATAATTAATAGGTTTTAACCCCTTAAAGGAAATCTTACAGCGTCCTGATCGGTCCCTGCGTTCCGGTGTAATTCAGTGTACTTCTGTTTATGCAAATTACTTGATTAGGGCATGGGTGGAGCTACGGACCATGCTCTGGGCACTGTGATGTCACCTTCACCGGGCAGGCACTCCACCCAGCTCATCCATATTCTTAATCCCCCTCCCGGCTCACTCAGCCCATGATACTGTACGGCGCATGCGCCACTTCCTGGCTACATCTGGAAATGACATTCAGCTCAACTTCATTCCTGCGGCCATCTTGGACCTTTATGGAGCCTCTGTGTGTCATACACTCCTTATTGCTCCTTACAGTTTCCTCCTCAAACTATTGCCCAAATCACAAGCAGCATAAAGCTGGTGCAAATTCATTAATCTTAGGCCAGGGGAATCAGTATTTCACAAGCTTTACACAAAACTAAAGGTCTGGTTTAACCCCTTAATGACAATGGACGTATCCAGCATGGCTGCTGGAGGTCCCCTCACCTGGCTTCAGCTGTCTTCACTGATAACACTGATCAGTGTTGGGCTCTATGCATAGCACTGAACAGTATTAGCAATTAAATGATTGCTATAAACAGTTCCCTATGGGGACTATTAAAGTGTAAAAAAAAAAAGTAAAAAAAGGTAAAATAAAAAAGTAAAAAAGTGTGAAAAATCCCCTTCCAATAAAAAGGAAAAATGTCAGTTTTTCCAATTTTACCCACCCAAAAAGTGTAAAAAAATATATAATACACATATTTGGTATCGCCGCATGAGTAAAAGTCTGAATTATTAAAATATATTGTTGATTATCCTGTACGGTGAACGGCAAAAACGTAAAAAAATAAAACATTTTATAAAAATAAAAATTAAACAGAAATTTATAAAAAGTAAAACCTAGGCAAAAGTGGTACTGATAAAAACTAGAGATCATGGCGCTAAAATGAGCCCTCATATCACCCCATATAAGGAAAAATTTGAAAGTTATAGGTGGTCAAAATAGGGCAATTTCAAACATAGAAATTTTGTTAAAATGGTTTGAGTATTTTTTAAGCGGTGCAATTATAGAAAAGCATATAACATGGGTATAATTTTAATCGTATTGACCCACAGAATAAAGAAAACATGTAATTTTTACCGGAAAGTGTACAGCATGAAAACAAAACCTTCCAAAATTTGCTAAATTACGGTTTTCTTTTCAATTTTTCCACATAAATAATATTTGTTTGGTTGTGCCATAAATTTTATGGTAAAATAAGCGATGTAATTACAAAGTACCATTGTTGACACAAAAAACAAGCTCTCATATGGGTCTGTGGATGGAAATATAAAAGAGTTATGATTTTTAGAAGGCGAGGAGGAAAAAACGAAAATACAAAAATAAAATTGGTCTGGTCCTTAAGGCCAAAATGGGCCTGGTCCTTAAGGGGTTAAACTTAAAAGTAACCTGTCAAATTAATAATGCAGTCCAGTCTGCAGGCATCTTGTCATAGTACAAAATAGTTGAGCAGATTGAAATATACCTATGTGGGAAGAGTTCCAGAATAACATAATTTTTGCATGTAAATCTCATTTTATTCTAGGTTAAATAGTCAAGTAGGGGCTCCTAATCGGTGTTGGGCAACCACTGAATAAAACTACCCATTACTTAGACTAAAATAGGTAAGTGGGTGGTTCTACTCAGTTTTGATAGCTCTCTCAGCATTATAGCTGTCCATCTGAGTAGGACTGCCAACATGACTACGTAGCAGAGCAGATATTTACATGGATAATTGGAGATTTTCCTATCCTTGGTGAAGGAAAATATAGATTTTATTAAAGACAAAACGCGAGTATTATGCTTTTCAAACCTCTTTTACTTATTCAGCAGCAAAAGAAAAATACATATACAAGATGATATGTATGAGAAAAAACTTTAAACATAAGGTATAGTGCATACAAACATGCTACCTTTCATATTAACCAATAGTAATGTAGGA